>NC_089594.1:77153286-77511331 GCF_019320115.1 Miscanthus floridulus | reverse complement strand
GCGGATCTCCTGCGGGTTCCCTTCCTCTGCTTCTTCGAATTCCAGCAACGTGATCTCTTCCTCCGATCCTAGATGCATGAGTATGGTATGAGTATCACGAATGCATAGATGTTAACAAGTGCATCGCGTTGTTTGAGTAGGTGCATATCTCTTCTCAATTATTACTTAACTATTTCTACAATGCATCGACTACACCATAACCAGCAGCTACTTGTTTCACTTATAACTGTAGTTCTACAAATTCAAAAACAGTGATCCTAGACTTTCTAGAAAGCTTATCAAATTCTCTACAACTTTGTTATTAACCATTTTTACTGTCTACTCTTGTTTCAACATGTAACTCATTACACTCTAGAATCAGTCCAGAAATGTGTTAACATGCAATATAAAGTAAGAATATTTCTACATCAGGTAATCATTCAAAATTTGACAACATATAACCTACCAACAGTGTAAGCATACCAAATACAGTTAAGATGATATAATGGTGAAGCCCAAACTATTTATTAAATTGCCTTTATTATTTTATTTAGATATCTAGGCTAAATAATAAATATATATCAAATGTGCTTAATAAATTCTCAAAATTTTACAGAGTCTTACTAATGCTATCAAAGGACTACTATAAAAATTTCATGTCATTTTACTAAGTAGAACATCCTATACAAAAATGATAAGGAAGCAAGGCTTGAAATAGCAATAATGGAAAATCCTATTGAAAAGTGTCAAGAAACAGATTTATTATTTTTCCTAACATCCATATGGTACTAGTATCACCTCCAATAAATTTCATGAATTTTGGACTTATAATTAATTTATAAAAATTCATGCAAGGATTAACTATTTATAAAAGAAAAATCTATAACTATAGATCTACACATGCACTGGTTCTCAAATTTTTATCCAAGCTCAGGTATGACAAGAATAGGCTACCACAAAAATTTCATAAATTTTGGAGCACAGGAACTCTAGATATAAAATAAACAAATTTGAATGCATTCAAAAGCACATTTGAAATCCCTATTTAAATTTTCAGAAATTTCTACTGTTGAAGCCAAGAACATATTTTTACTAAATACTACACTTCCTAAGCAACATAATCATATTTATTTCACAATTTTTGGGGCTAGCAAACTGGAGATATAAATTTCACAAAACAAATCAAAAACTGGATTCAAAATGAGTTAGCCCTCTCTACTGCTGTCGCTGACAGGTGGGACCCGGTGGTCAGGGGGCCCCACGCGTCAGTGACACGGAGCAGAGCAGCGGCGCTGCTGGGCACTGCGCGACTACGGCTCGACGACGGCGAGCTTCGCCGGCGGTGAGGTCATCAGGGTAGGACCTACATGACCTGGCGAACCTATTGAGCCGTTTGGTCAGACCTATTGCTGACCCTAGAGCTAGCGGCGGTGGCCATGGCGGAACGGCAAGGCTGGATCACGGCAAAACGCCGGTGACGACCTCGGTGGCCCGATCTAAGGCTCGGACGAGCACCGGGGTACTACGGCGGACCTAGCGCACCAGCTATCGCGGGGAAGGGTAGGCTACAACGGCGTGGCCACTACGACGGGACACGGCGGCGAACTCCGGCGAGAGCACGCGCGTTGCTGTGGCTTACCAAGCTTGGTCAGCGAGCATGGGAGGGAGCAGTGGGTCGCTGGGGAGACGGAGGAGCTATGGTGGTGGTGCTGGAGTGGCTAGGCACGAGCTGTGCGCGGCTATGGCGACGGCGAAGCTGCGGGCGCTCGGCGGCTGCTGCAGCGGAGAAGAAAGGGTGCCGGAAGCGAAATGGGAGCGCGGCCAAGTGCAGGCGGGCGCTGGCGTGATGAAGGCGCGCTCGGGCACGGCGTGGCCTGCGCGGTCAGGGCAACGGCGACGCGCGGCCGTCGCCGGGGACACGCGGCGCGCGAACTCTGCCGGTGTCGGCCACTGACGCTCGCGATTTAGTTTCGTCAGACATGATCGGAACGGCCTGACAGCGAGTTTTGATGCTCCTTTAACCGCTAATCCGTAGCTTCCCAGCGAAAACGATCTACATGGTTTTTGTAGCCCGAAGTACCAGCTACAACTTTGGTTCAAGCACTTCGTTCTAATTTGCAATAGATAGGGAGAAAAAATCGATCCTAAGTTAAGCCTGTCAACTGCCATTGTAAAAAGGACTTAGAAAAATTTGTTAAGTAATGAAAGCTTAGTTTTGCTGGTTTTTGTGGGACCCATTCAAGCATGTTAGAAGCTAAATCAGTTCATGACCCAAAAATAAAAGTTGTTCCTTATGTCAAACACTACAACTTTGCTTTAGTGAACTCCTCCATGCAAGGTCCCTAACACCTAGTTCAACTTTAGTCAAACTTGTCACTTTGAAATCATGATACACATTCAAACCATGGCTAAATGACCAAACTAGCCCTAGCCCTAAATACCAAAGTTGTTCATGATGATACCCTAAGCATGTTAAAACAATTTGCAAGGTCATTTAAGCATTTCAAGTAGTAGTCACTCATATAGCTATTTAGCCCAACACATGAAATAACACTCAAATGCTTGATCATGAAATATGGCCTTCATGAACAAGGTTCCTTTTGCTAACCTAAGTATAGCTAAGGTGTTTTAGTGACTAGCATTACCCACTTGCATTCATTTGTACAAGATCATATGCATATGTTCCAAGAAACATGAAATAACAAGAAATGTTTCATATGTTTCGATCAAATGTTTCAATTGTAAATGATGATTTATGAATGCTTGATGCTCATGCTCATGTTATGCAAGTCAAGTTATGCAAGGCTAACACCCGAGGTGTTACACGCGAGGCGGCCTCAAGCCCTTTATGGGCCGGCCTTTGAACCTCGGTCGGTCGCCACTCATATCGAATGAGACGACTACCGCTTCGTGACGCGACGCGAAGCGTTGTGATGCAATAATTGCATATGCGATGCTCGGGTGTATGGGATGAATGTATGGATGAATGTATGAATGAATGTATGAATGCATGCATGAGAATGGATGAATGAATGAATGCTCATGCAATGTTAAAGAAAAGTGGGGTTGGTAAAGTTACCTCAATGGCTCGAGTGATGGGTTTGGGGAGCTCTTACCAGATATGTCCGTGTGGGGTCCGGATCCATCGTTCGTGACGGAGTTGGTGTAAACTACATGGGACATCCCACTACAACTTACCCATCTCTCAGCAACGACCTGAGCCGTTCGATCGACTTGGGTGACCTGTCGGCCCCTCCTCGACGAAGATTCCATAGGTGGGCCCCTCCAAACCCTTCCCGGGAAGGCGGCGGCAAAAGCTCAGAGTGCGGGCAACAAACTCTGATCATGCTGGTGAGCAAAAATGCCATAGCTGCTAGGGCATAGGTTTCTTGTAGTCCGACCAGTCTTACTCAGAGTTTGTTTTCGCACACCTTGCCTTTTGGTTTTGGCATGAGAAAGGGGTCGAGCATAGAGAATGTCTACCGAATAGACACTCTTGCCAACCCCCAAGTGAGGCCTGACCCCTTGCCATTGCTGGGGTCGGGGGCTCGATAGCGAAATTGATAAGAGAAAATGTGCGTAAATTAAGGGTGACTCGTCTCTTGGCAGTGGCCCAAACCGTCCGATCGACTTGGGTGACCCGCTGGCACAGGACTTACCTCTATGGCATGAGTGATGGGTTCGGGGAGCCCTTATAGGATATGTTCGAGTGGAATCCGGATCCATCATTTGTGACAGAGTCGGCATAACCTGCATGGGGCATCCTACTGCTCCTTACCCATCTCTCTACAGCGGCCAAGCCATCCGATCGACTTGTGTGACCCACTGACATAGGACTTACCTATGGAGATAGAGGATGAGATCATCCTCCTTAAATAAATTAGTTAGGCAGATAAGCTAGGCGAACTCATAACGAGTGAATAAGCTCTTAGATTTCATTATGGCTAAATAGATTTTTAGCCCTTCTCCCCTTTTGTATAAAAAGGTTAGTGCGTTCCGACCCTTTCTGTCGTTAAGGCCATAAAGCTCAAGGTGCAGGTGAACGGACTCTGATCATGCTGGTGAGCAAAGGCGCTGTAGCCGCTGGGGTGTAGGTTTTTCGAAGTCCGACTAGTTTTACTCAAAGTTTGTTTCCACTGCCCTAGCTTCTAGGTCTCAACATGAGAGGGAGTCGGGCATAGAGAATGTTCGCCTGGTGGATATTACTCTTAAATGCGTACCAACTCTTTCCATAGTTAAGGCTAAAAAGCTCGGAGTGCGGGTGAACAAACTCTGATCATGCTGGTGAGCAAAGGCACCATAGCCGCTTGGGCATAGGCTTCTCGCAGTCCGACCAGTTTTACTCAGTGTTTGTTTTTGAGACCCTAGCTTCTAGATCTCAACGTGAGAAAGGGTCGGGCGTAGAGAATGTCTACCGGATCGATATGCTCTTATTAGCACCCGAGTGAGGCCCGACCTTTTGCCATTGCTAGGGTCGGCCGTCACTAAAGATCAAAGAGTTGATAGCAAAACTGATAAGAGAAAGTGTGCGTATATTAAGGGTAAAAGCGACATAGCCGCTCGATGTTCCAGGCATTGATGAAGACTACACCGTCGATGGTCTTGAGCTTGTAGGCACCTAGTCAGAGCACCTCCGTGATGACGTATGGTCCCTCCCATGGCAAAGAGAGCTTGTGGCGGTTCATGTTGCTCTAGACAAGGCGGAGCACCAGGTCCCCAACATTGAAGGCCTGACCCCATACTCGACAGTTGTGGTACCAGTGCAACGCTTGCTGGTATTTGGCTAAGCGGAGGAGGGCGACATTGCGCGCTTCATCTAGCTAGTCCATGGCATCTTCGAGGGACGCCTCGGCTCCATATTCGTCATACACCCTAACCCTTGGTGCTCCATAGTTGAGGTCGGTCGGGAGGATAGCCTAGGAACCATAGACTATGAAGAATGGTGTGTAGCCGGTGGCCCGGCTGGGGTCGTCCTCAGGCTCCAGAGCACCGCAGGAAGCTATGTGACCCATTGTCTGCTGAACTTGTTCAACTAGTTGAAAATCCTAGGTTTGAGGCCTTGTACGACCATGCTGTTTGTGCGCTCGACCTACCCATTTGTGTGGGGGTGCGCCACGGCGGCCCAATCGACACAGATGTGGTATTCATCGCAAAATCGGAGGAACTTCTTTCCGGTGAACTACGTGTCGTTGTTCATGATGATGGAGTTTGGCACCCCAAAGTGATGGATGATGTCAAGGAAGAAGAGCATGGCTTGCTTGGACTTGATCACGAAGATCGGTCAAGCCTCTATCCACTTTGTAAACTTGTCTACGGTGACAAGCGAGTGCGTATAGCCCTCGGGCCCCCTTTTGAGAGGTCTGACCAGATCAAGCCCCTAGACATGAACGACCACGTGATGGGGATTGTCTAGAGTGCTTGGGCCAGTAGGTGGGTGTGTTGAGTGTAGTACTGACACCCTTCGTAGGTGCATACAATCTGTTCGGCATCAGCTACCGCGGTCGTCCAGTAGAAGCCTTGTCAAAATGCGTTTCCGACTAGGGTTCTAGGTGTGGCATGGTGACTACAGACCCCACTATGGATATCATTCAGCAATCGCTTCCCCTGTTCGATGAGGATGCAGCGCTGTAGGATCCTGGTGTGGCTTTGCTTGTAGAGTTCTCCCTCAATAAGGACAAAGGACTTGGCGCGATGCGCGAGCCTCCGTTTTGTCCATCAGCATCACCTCACGGAGGAGGTAGTCGAGGTAAGGCGTCCTCCAGTTAGCCAGAGGTCTGGGCTCTATCACTGGATCCTCGTCAAGCTCCATGACCTTGGGGTCAGATGGAGTCAATAATTGGTTAACCCCCGATCCCAGGGCAAGCGGCCTGTCACCATCTTGTTCTGGCTCCTCATAGCAGACCGAGGGCTTGTGCTGATTGCTGGTGAAGATGCCTGTTAGCATCGGCTCTCGGCCGAATGCCTCAGGATGTGATTGAGCTCAAGACCGTTGAACTTGCCCTCCAGCTGGTGGACTTCTCGGCAATATGTAGCGATCTTGGCCTTGTGTCAGCTCGACTCCTTCATGACTTGGCCGATGACTAGCTGGGAGTCGCCCTAGACGTCGAGGCATCGAATACCCAACTCAATGGTGATGCACAGGCCGTTGATGAGCGCCTCATACTCTGCCACATTATTGGAGGAGGGGAAATGGAGGCGAACCATGTACCTCATAAGTACCCCGAGGGGCGAAACGAAGACCAACCCCGCATCGGTGCCTTTCTTCATCAGTGATCCATCGAAGTACATCGTCTAGTACTCTTGGTCAATGACCGCTGATGGCATTTGGACCTCGGTCCACTCTGCAACGAAATTAGCCAGCACTTGGGACTTGATGGCCATCCGAGAGGCATACGAAATGCCTTGACCCATCAGCTCAAGTGTCCACTTCATGATTCTTCCCATGGCATCCTAGTTCTGGACGACCTCGCCAAGAGGGAAGGATGTCACGCCCATCACCGGATGTGACTTGAAGTAGTGGTGCAGCTTCCTCTTGGCGATAAGGATGACGTATAGGAGCTTCTAGATTTGGGGGTAGCGGGTTTTGGAATCGGACAGGACCTCGCTAATGAAGTACATGGGACGCTGCACTTTGAGGGCGTGTCCCTCTTCTTCTCGCTCTACCACCAGGGCGGTGCTGACCACCTACATGGTGGCCACGATGTAGAGCAAAAGCGGTTCTCCGGCGGTCAAAGGGACCAGTATTGGGGCCTTCATTAGAAGTTGGTTGACCATATCAAGCACCTCCTGGGCCTTGGGCGTCCATTTAAAATGGTCGGCCTTCTTCAAAAGCCGATAGAGGGGGAGACCTTGTTCACCAAGGCATGAGATGAAGCGGCTAAGCATGGCGAGGCACCCTATAACTCGTAGTACCCCCTTTATGTTCTAAATCGGGCCCATCCTTGTGATAGCCGAGTTCTTCTCTAGGTTGGCTTCGATGCCATGCTCGGAGATGATGAAACCCAGCAACATACCCCTCGGGACCCTGAAAACACACTTCTCGGGGTTGAGCTTAATGTCGTTTGCTCAGAGTTTTGTGAAGGTGTTCTCAAGGTCGGCTACGACCTGGTCAGCCCATTTGGATTTGACCACAATGTCATCCCCGTCGTCTTCAACGGTTCGCCCGATGAGGTCCTTGAAACACTTGAGCATACAAAGTTGGTACATAGCCTAGCGTTCTTCAGACCAAACGGTATTGTGATGTAGCAGAACAATCTGAATGGGGTGATAAAAGATGTCATGAGCTGGTCAGACTCTTTCATCATGATTTGATGGTACTTGGAGTACGCATCAAGGAAGCAAAGGGTTTCACACCCTGAGGTTGAGTTGACTACTTGGTCTATGCGTGGCAAAGGAAACAGATCCTTTAGACATGTTTTGTTGAGACCCATATAGTCAACATACATTCTCCATTTCCCACTCTTTTTGCGCACAAGAACGGGATTGGCTAACCACTCAGGGTGGTATACTTCCTTGATGAACCCAGCCGCCAAAAGCCTCACAATCTCATCACCGATGGCCCTACGCTTCCCCTCGTCGAAGCGATGCAGGTGCTGCTTCACCGGCTTGGAGCCTGACCTGATCTTCAAGGCGTGCTCAGTGACTTCTCTCAAAATGCCTGGCATGTCCTAGGGTTTCCACGCAAAGATGTCTCTATTGGCGTGGAGGAAGTCGACGAGCGCGCTTTCCTATTTGGAGGAAAGTGTGGCATCGATGCACACCACTTTGCCCTTGGAGCCGTTGGGGTCTATGAGAACCTCCTTGGTGCCCTCTACAGGCTCAAAAGACCCAACTGACGCTTGGGGTAGGGTGCTTCTTTGGTGACCTCCTTCCTGATGGTCGTGAGCTCTTTGGAGGCAACAATTGCTGTGGCGTGTTCGTAGCACTCGACCTCGCACTCATAGACGCGCTAAAAGGAGGTACCGATGGTGATTACCTTGCATGGACCCGGCATCTTCAGCTTTAGGTAGGTGTAGTTGGGGACGGCCATGAACTTCGCGTGGCATGGATGTTCCAGGATGATGTGGTAGGTTCCTTGGAACCCAACCACCTCGAAGGTGGGGGTTTCCATCCTGTAATTGGGTGGATCCCCAAAGGTGATGGGTAGATCGATCTGCCCAAGTGGCATGGCCTACTTTCCAGCCACGATTCCATGAAAAGGCGCTCTGGTCGGTTGGATGCATGATCGGTTGATCCCCATCATGTCGAGCGTTTTGGCGTACATGATGTTGAGGCCACTGCCTCCATCCATCAGTACCTTGGTGAGCCGCTTCATGTCGATGATCGGGTCGACCATGAGAGGATACCTCCCCGGTTATGGGACGCTCTCTGAGTGATCGGTCCAATCAAAGGTTATGGCAGACTCCGACCATCGGAGGAAGGTAGGCATGGCCGGCTCAGCCATATAGACCTCACAGCACGTGAGCTTCTAGCGACGCTTTGAGTCGTAGGCCACTGACCCTCCGAAGATCATGAGGCAGCCATCCAGCATCAGAAAGCTACCATCCTTCCCCTTGGCGTTGTCCGTGATTGGCTTGGGGTCCTTCCCATGCTCCCCCTTATTGAAGCCTCCGGACAAGAACCGCTTCATGAGGCCGCAGTCCTTGTATAGATTCTTGACGGGGAAAGCGTGGTTTGGGCATGGCCTTTTGAGTAGCTTCTCGAAGTGGTCTGGGGTACCCTCGATGGGCTTCCGACCCCCCCTACGGTCGGCGGTGGCTATGAGTGAGCCCTCACATCGCTGCTTGTTCTTCTTCTTGCTGGGATGGGTGGAGGCACCTTCACCGTTGTCCTCATCCCGCTTTGCCTTGCCCTTGAGGCTGTCGAAGATCGCTCTGACTGCCTCCTCGCCTGAGGCATGGCTAGTGGCGATGTTAAGGAACTCCTTGGTGGTTCGTGGGCCCTTACATCCTAGCTTGTGAACTAGGGACTCGTAGGTGGTCCCAGACAAGAAGGCTCCTATGACGTCGACATCGGCGATGTTTGGCAACTCGTTGCACTACCGGGAGAAGCACCGGATGTATCCATGAAGGGTTTCCCTGGCCTTTTGTCGGCAGTTTTTGAGATCCCATGGGTTCCTAGGACACGCGTATGTGCCCTGGAAGTTCCCTACGAAGATCTCTTTCAGGTCCTCCCAACTTCGGATTCTGTTGGGCGGAAGGTGCTACAACCATGTTCGTGCCGAATCGGCCAAGAACAATGGAAGGTTGCGGATAATGAAATCATCATTATCCACTCCACTGGCTTGGCAAGCAAGTCGATAATCCTCAAGCCACAGTCTGGGGTTTGTTTCCCTAGAGTATTTCGGGATGTTGGTTGGTGGTCGGTACCGTGGCAGGAAGGCGGCATTAAGGATGTGTCAGCTAAAGGCCTGAGGTCCCGGCAGGCCAGGGCTTGGTCCTCGCCATTGTCGTAGCATCTGCCACGATGAGGGTGGTAGTCACGGCAAGCTCCCTCCCTTGGATTGATGTGGGCATGCCTGTGGGCATCGAGGGTGTCACGTGCGTCATGGTTGCGGCTGAGACGCTCATGCATCAGGACCGCGGTGCGCAGCCTACCGCCTTGTGGTGCCTAGTGGACTAACGCGTCCTTGTTGGGCCGCTCTGAGGGCATGCGCAGGCTAGCATCGAGCTCATGTCATCGGGGCAGTGAGCTCTTGGCCTGCTGCACCGCCGCACGCTCGAGTAGCATGCGAATCTCATGATGGGTCCGACGATCTTCGAGCATCGCGGGCCCTGGAAGTCCCCAGAGCAAGGTCACCACAACGGCAATGTTCTGGCTCGCCCGGGTGAAATGTGGGAGGGCTTCATCGTCCTCGATGATCCTATGGTTCACATCGTGGGCCATGGCATGCGCGGCCCCATCTCCGTGGTGCTCGATCTCTCGCTCGAGCTTCGTGCATTCCTGCTCAAGCTGGAGTCATGCTTCCTCGAGCTCTTGGTGTCGGGCCTTCAGCTGCTTCAGCCATAGGTGAGGTGGGGCCCCTGCATCCCCCTCAACCTTGTCATTGAGGTCATTTGTTGGGGTAGCCTCCTCTTCGTGGATGCTCTCGACGTGTCCCTCAGGGGTACCTACCATGAAACACTCACGAGAGGGGTAATGGCTCACCCTGCTAGACTCAGAGCTGGAGGGCGACTTCGATTCTCCTACGAGGAGGTCTTGGAAAGATTCCATGAATATTCGGTCATCCCCACGAACTCGTCGTTTGAGGGGGGATGGTGGCGTGCGTTGCGCCACAAAGTGGCCAACAGTCTCTGCGGTGTTGCAGAGACCGAACGGGAGTGCTGTCGGGGCGCTCTGAATGAGGTATTCTAGGGAGAGGGGCTCTTCTCCAGCAAGCTACGCTATGACATTGGCGAACGAGAAGGTGGGGTGGCGTAGGTCCTCCCAGGACGGTCAGGGTCCTCGGAAGGCGCTGAGTTGGTGCTCTAACCTCTCATAGTCGAAGCCGAGGAGCTGGTCGCTCCTGGGGGCGCGTGCCTCTAGTGCGTGCATCTATAGCTCCTCAAGCTCCTCGACGATCGTGTTGAGGCCGACAGAGTGGAGGGTTGGACGACGATGGGAGCCCACACCAACTCTCCCTCTGTCGTGAGATGAAGTCCAGGTTCCCGAAGCACACGTGCGCCCAGGACCCAGCTGACATTGTGACTAGCCATCTGAGGCCTGGTGTGGATGTCGAGACGCGCAAAAGGCCCCCTACCTGGCACACCAACTGTCGGTGTTTTGAGTTACCACCAACATGTAAATTTCTAATATTGCTTAGAGGACACGAGGTTTATACTGGTTCGGGCAGAATATCCCTACATCCAGTTCGTTGCTGCTGCTCGTGTTACTAGCACTGAAAGTTCATAGTAGGGGTTGCAAACGGGCGAGAGAGGGACAGGTCCCAAGTCTCTGGTGAAAGAAATGAGCGGGTGTCAAGAGCTTGGTCGCTGCTCAGCCGTGTGCTTGTGTTGTGTTCTGATCGGTATGGGGTTCAATTGGTTCGTTCGGATCTAGCTTGAACCGGTCTGATCCCCGATAGGGGATGCCCTGCCTTCCCTTTTATAGGTCAAGGAAAGGCATGGGTTATAGCGGAGGGCAAGAGAAGAACGAGAGAGAGCCGAAGGCCTTCAAGATCGTCGGATCCTTCTTTGCCTTCATGCAGGTCCCACCGACCGTATAGACGTCAACAGGGACAGCTACACGTCGTTGTCCTATCCGTTACTAGTGCCATGTGTAGGCGTTGCCTGCTGGTCATGGCGCTCCACTTCGTCCTAGTGAACGTCGTGGTGAACTGATGCGCTTGTCAGTGTTTGTACGGGGGTTAGGCAGAACAGCAACGGTACGCCCGACGCTGTTCCTGATGAGAATCCCTAGGTATGGACCGTCATGGCCGCGGGTTACATCGAGGCGTGCCAGTCTCTTCCCTAGTGTCAGAGTTTTAACCTAGGCCCATACGCCTGAACCTCTGGGGTCGGGCAAGGTGGAGCGCATACCCATGGGTCTGGCGAGGCAGAGCCTGTGGCCTTGATGTCAGGCGAGGCGGAACCCATGGCCTCGGGGTCGGGCGAGGCGGAGCCCGTGGCCTTGGGGTTGGGCGAGGCGGAGCCCTCTCCCAGAGGTTGGGCAAGACGAAGCCTGTGGCCTCGGTGTCGGACGAGGTGGATCCCGCGGCCTTAGGGTCGGGCGAGGCAGAGCCCGTGGCCTCGGAGTCGGGTGAGGTGGAACCCTCCCCCAGAGGTCGGGTGAGGCCGAGTCCGCCCCCAGAGGTCGGGCGAGGCGGAGCCCGTGGCCTCGGAGTTGGGCGAGGCGGAGCCCTCCCCCAGAAGGTCGGGCGAGGCGGAGTCTGCCCCCAGAGGTCGGGCGAGGCGGAGCTTACGCACCTAGGGGTCGGTTGGAGCTGTAGTCACACTCTTGACTGCTCGGATGAATCAATGTTGATGGTCATTACCTCCTCCTCTTCGGATATCCTAGTATTGGTCCCCGACAGTGTAAGGTGTCGTCACCGCCGCTGCCTCAGCCAGATGTCGAGGCACAACCAAAGTTACCGACTAGTAGCAAGAGGATTGCCGCTCAGGCGTTGTCACGTGTCCCGGCTTCTAAGCGGGGAGAGGTGCTGGTGATGAAGCGGATGTGATATCTCGACAGGTAGACAAGGCCTTCCACGGCGTCCAAGGACGCCTACGACAGTATCTTCGTCGGCCAGCTTAACCCCTCGCATGCTGAGGCAATGCGATAGCTCTTCCCAAACCCACAAGGACAGCGACCGAGGCGCCGCGCACGCTAGTGCGTCTGAACGCCGATGATGGCTACGTAGTATAATTAGCAAGTAATAGCTCAAGGTCTCCTTATGCTAGGGAAGGCGGAGCCGATTGTATAACACTAACACCCTCACCTTTGTGTGCCATGTTCGTGGCACGTCGTTGTAACTTTCACTATTTCTCGATCTTAATATAAAGATGCGTAAACATTTTGTGTATTCGAGAAAAAAAAACGTCAGGAAAAGCGACAACGGCAAGTTCTTCGTATGGGATGGCCAAGAAATCCCTTGGTGAGCGGTCGTCATCACTTGTTTAAGTCGACAGCACAGCAGTCAACAACGTTCTTGAATTTGATTCAACTGTGCCTTTTTTTTTCAACATGCATTATTTTTACGGGTCTTATTATGACCGACCTAGGTAGAAAGGGCCTCGTGCAAATGCAAGGACACGAAGGTCAATTCCATTTTCAACTACTTTTCATCTGTTTAGGAATGATGGAAATTGCCTGTTGATGAGTTATTGTAGTCCTTTAAATTCTGAGAGGTTTTCTCATCGGTGATCTATCAATCTGCTCCATATTCATCACGCTAAATTTCTAAAAATCACTTTCGGAACAGGTTGCAAATTGCAATGCTAAACCAGTTCTACAGGTCCTGCTCTTGCATGTACATAAATAATAATAACTTCTGAAATGCTACTTATAACATTAAACTTGGAAGTAATGATAAGAAAAATACAGTCATCCTAACCCAAATCTGGAGATCCCCATCAGATACGTGTGAACTGGCGTGAATATGCGACACTGGCGCGACGTCGCGACAGGTTGGAACTCGGAAGGTGACATGACATGACTCTCGGTCGCTGCTTATTTTACAGGGCACTCGAGTGTTATGGAGGCCGAAACACTCTTTTTTTTCTTCACAACTTCTTCTTCCTCAAGCCCGACGCGACGCCACCGCCCACCGCCCCGCCGCAGCGCAGTAGAGTTTCGCAAGAGCTCCGCCAGCGCCTGCAGCAGCGGCCTCCTTCCCCCCCCCCCCCCCCCCCCCCCCCCCCCCCCCCCCCCCCCCGCGCACTGTTGACATGGCCATGGGCGCCCCGACCTAGCCCATCCGCCGGCAGAACCCTAATATCGTCCTCCTGCCGTCCCACCGCCGAGCCGGCCTGCCTCCCTCGAGCCCCTTCTAAGCCCGCCGGAGTTGACGAAGAAGAGAGGGAGAGACCAGAAATGGAGAATGAGATGGAGAGGAATCGATTGCTGAGAGAAAGAGGAACACTCATTTAGCATTTCTCTTATTTTAGCACTGTCGTCATGGTCTTCTGATCTTATACAAGATACAAACACATTACACACAATCGATTTCAAACGGCTGGTTCTTGACTTGATGCGTTATCGCTGAACAAAGTCCTACGCAATCTTACTATTACTAATTAGAGGCCCCAACAAAGCCTTCACGTTAATCCTCACAAGAAGCGCTAGAAAAAAAGATAAATGCTAGAAATACTCACGCTAATCAGAGACATCTAACCATTAATTGAAAGACTCCAACTATCCCTTAACCATAGATCTATTTTGTTTTTTAAAATTATCCACCTCCACAATTATATAGATAAAAAACAACCTAAAATCTCATTGTGTACGGAGAAAAAATTCTTCAAGGAAAAAACGTCTGAGAAATAAATCTCCTGTACTCAGGTTTACACAACTTCAATGTACGGAAAAAAATCTTTAAGTAAAAAACTAATATCTGATCGGTTAGATATTAATAAAATAACAGGTAAACAATGCCCATCACATCCACGTTAGATAATCTATAAATAAAAAACAAAAAATCAAATAGAAGGTTAATCTCTTAATCCGAGAAAAAATTCTCCTGAACCCAAGTTTACACAACTTCAACATACCGGGAAAAAATTTCAAGGAAAAAAAACGTACGGGAAAGATCACCTACTCACGTTCATAGTTGATTAAAACTATAATATCTGATCTGTTAGTATATTAATAAAATATCAGGTCAACAATGCCCATCACATGCACGTTAGATAATCTATTAATAAATAAAAAAATCAAATAGAAGGACAATCTATTAATTCATGAAACATGAGATACAATCTACTAACCTCAACAAATAAGATATACAAGTGAGCTCATATCAAGAATAAAAAATACATTGCTACACGTCTTATCATCATTATATGATATTGTTTACACCAAAATTTGGTAAGCTTATCCTCAAAAGGAAGAGATCGGCCGATGACGTCAAAAGCAAGAAAGTTTCCTAATTAAAGGATATTTATGAGCCGGTCAGAAAATATTATTTAGTAAATTTGAGAGAGGCATGACGTCCAGGTACATATCAGGATGAAAGAAACAAGGACACGTATCAAACAAGGAAGCTTCATTAGCAAGAATTCTGCGTAAGGAAAATTAGAGTCCATGTATCTTGATATTTCTATTTGTTATCTAGTCATATTCGTTTAGGACTCTTATCAACCTAGGGTATAAATATAAACCCCCTGCTATTGTATCGAGAACATCATCTAATCAATCAATACAAGTTACTTTTTTTGGCTTTACGCCAACCCTTAGGAGTAGGAGTCGTGTAGATCTCGACGAGTTCTTCAACAAGCAAGGCTGCATCGGTCCGACCGACCTCCGACTTGTCCGTATGTACCGTCATGGCTTATACTTCTATTTGTACGGCTGCATCGGTTAAGTTCAACCTCAACTGCGAACTCTAGTATAAGCTAGTTATCGACTCTTATCTAGTTCAAGTATGGCTGCATCGGTTAAGTTCGACCTCCACTGCTCGAATTAGATTAAGGTCAAGTTATCGGCTCTACCTAAGGGTGGCGTCCTTCAGGTAGATTCATTAAGTTACCAATCTTGCTGATGTTCTTATTGTTATTAATTTTCAGCAACATCAATCTGTCCAATCGAGATCGATCTAGATCGGCCTCATATCTTTTTAGTCCATCGTTTGCCTTGTTACAATACGATGTTTCTTACTTTGAGCGATGGGTTATGTTTCATCGGTTGTTCTATTTTGATCTTGATCGTGCATAGTATGCGGTTAAGGCATGTCCGATCTTGAGGAGGTTTGCTGGCTGGTTTAATCTGGTCTATAGTTCGCTGTTATGGCTGCAACGATCCGGTCGATCCCCACTGATGGCACTTTAGATCGGAGGATGCTAGTTGGTAGATTTGTTCTCAATCAAGCGTGACCTTAACTATTTGCTATGCCTGCATCGGCTAAATAGTCTGCCGGTGCGAAAAGTGACCAACAAGTAAATATTTGTCGTTTTACCGTACGTTGTGATCGGATGTGGCCTAGCACTCAATGACACAGTGTTTATACTGGTTCAGGCAACGTGCCCTACGTCCAGTTTGAGTCGGTCAGTGACTTTATTCCTGAGCCTAGGTGCTTGAAGTTTGCTATGGGGTTACAAACGAGTGGGAATAAGATGGGGGTGTTAGAGGTCCGGTCGAACTCTGGACTGAAGGGCTGAGGGTGACGGGAGCTCCTACGTGCGCTAAGTATGGGAACGTGAGCTCTGTGTAGCTTTAGAGTTCTAGAGCCGCAAAGCTGTTTGGGTGCTCAGAATGTTTAAAGCTAGCAGAGAGAGAATCGGAATTGATCCGTCCTTTGTTGGCAGAGAGCGCATCCCCTTTTATAGGTGAAGGAGATGGTCTTACAAGTTTGAGAGAGAGAGAGAGTGTGCGTTCTCTAGTCTTGTTGCCCACGCCATCGGGTACAAGGCAGTTTGTCAGCGCCCACAATACTGTTGATGCCCAGATGCATGTGGCAGGTTCCATCATGTTCTTCTGGTATGGTAAATGTCGACACCTACCATACTGTAGGACAAATGCCAGCGCCTACAACACTGTTTGTGTTCTAACATGTCTGAAAGGTCGCAAAGTACCCCTCTGGCATGGCCTGGCGGTACTGTCCTGTAGGTGTGCAAGGTACGGCCCTCGGTATTGAGGTTGACTTGAGCCCCTTGCCTTATCTGCTCCGCCTGACTCTTGGGTCCTCACCGAGCGAGCGTCCCCGGTCGGTCGTTCCTAGTCGGCTCCGACCGCGTCGGTCGAAGAAGAACCGTAAGCAGAGGTTCGGTGCATTTTCAGTAAGAGAAGCGGGTCAGAGTCGGAAGCGAGCATCATCCCCTCCTTGGCCAGGCCTTCCGGTTGGAGAGGCGGGTCAAAGTTGGAAACGAGCGTCGTCCCCACTTTGGCCAGGCCTTCCGGTCGGAGAGGCGGGTCAAAGTCAGAAGCGAGCGTCGTCCCCTCTTTGGCCAGGCCTTCCGATCAGAGAGGCGGGTCGAAGTTGGAAGCGAGTGTCGTCTCTCCCTTGGCTAGGCCTTCTGGTCGGAGACTGGATCGCTCTTCCGACCTATCGTTAGGTATCTGGGCCGGCCCAGGAGTTGCGCGTCGTTTGTAATGTCGTCTGCTGGGACGAGCTTTTGCTAGGAAGTGGGCCCATTAGGGACTCCGGATTTATGAACCCGACATAGCCGGTCGCCTATGTTTTAATGCATACAATGTGTCTTCATGATTCTGTTAAATGTGAATAGATCTGTTTACTTTAAAGGTTTGATTTGCTATCTTTATCATGGCTGCCATCAATCCGGTCAAACCCCACTGTTAGAGATAGCAAGTTAAGTATGATGAGTTCATAGATTTGTCCATATTAAATAGTCGATTGTTCACATGTTGTAGTCCCTTTCCCACCTGAATCGGCTATTTTAGCCGATCCGCTTGAGCTTTAACACATATAGCATGTCTATCAAAAAGCTTGTCAATGTATAGATGGTTTTACAGATTCTTCGGTTTTAGTTTGTTATTATCATCGTAGCTACCATCGATCCGATCGAACCTCACTGTTGATGGTAACAGATTAAATTCAGAGCATTTGTAGATCCATTCGTACTAGACAGTCGATTTGTTCGCATGTTATATCCTTTCTCATTAGATTCATTGGCTCAATGTTTCACACTGGTAATACTCACCTAGCTGATGATTTTACTTACATTTGCATGCGTTGTACTTGTCAATATAAAATCAATCGTGACACGCAAGCTTTACAGTCCGTAACAGCCGATTTCTTCACATATCGGCTATTTAGTCGATTTTCCATCTGGCTGCTCCCGAAGCGGTGCACTTGGAACTGTCTGGGCAAAGACCGGCATGTTCCACCTTAAATTACTGATAAACTTTCTCTCCTTGTTAATTGCAGGTCAAATTGACTGGCACGCCATGGGAGGAATTCACAGGGTCGACGGGTCCTGTGATTGAAGTCAAGCGGATCTCCGGGCTCATCCTAAGCAGGTCCTTCTGGCTTGCTGTGTGCCCGACGCATTGACACATTTTTGCACCAACACACATTCTAGCACGCTCGGTGGGACACCACAATCATCATGGCGACTTACAACAACAATGAAATCCTTATGGTGCCTTACGAAGACCTACCTGATGAAGATAAAGATGTCATCAGTAAAGCCATAGAAGAATTTCAGAACAAGTGTTTGTTGTCCTACACCAAGACACGTCACAATAAAGTTGTTCAGAAATATCCACTACCAAGAGTTTTAATGCATGGACAGACAGATGTAGACGAAGCTGAAGACATGCATTTCTTCATAGAGGCTGTAAACAAATCTATTCATGATGCCATATTGAACCATAATACTATTTTCTTGAATACATTCCACAACACCATAAAAGAGGTGTTTCATGGATTTCCAATTGATCAAGTTGGGCCGGCTTATTACAATATTCCACATCCGTCGACTCAGGGAACTAATCAAGCCGGTACTAGCCATCAAGAAGCGGCACCAGCTGGTAATGATAATGTCCAGGTAGTTCAGAGCTCATCTGAGCAAGTTCAAGGTGCTACTACTAATCAGATATAGTATAATCCTAGATTATCAGTGCAGCATGTGCAACAGTCGACGAGGCAAGTTCAGAATCAAATGGTCAATTTTGGCACATTAGGCCAAATACCATCGTCAGCTCAAAAGATAGCACCATCAGTTCAAAGGATTCGTAGAGATATAGATCCTAACATCTACAACCAGATACTTCAAGCAGCAAACCAGCAAAGGACCCAGTAAATAGAGATTCCATAAGGATATCATTATGGCACAGATTACAACACCCTTCACATGATTCCAAATCTGGGGTATCAAGGTACCTAAAATTTTAATCCACAGATGGGTCAGTAATTGCAGAGAAATCCAAATTCAAATGCTGATGAATTGTTGCTTAGAGTGACCGAGATGATGATGAATCAGTTTGGTCTGAAGCCAAAAGGGTAGACCTTCACGTACAAACGCCCATATCTAGAATGGTATGATTTGGTCGTTCTTCCTACAAATTAAGGCTCTCAGAGTTTGCTAAGTTCACTGGCCAAGATAGTACAAGCACAATAGAACATGTCAGTCGGTATCTTACACAGTTGGCCGAAGCATCCATTGAAGAGGCCCATCGAGTTCGTTTCTTCTCCTTGTCTTTGTCAGGGCCAGCCTTTACGTGGTTTTCATCGCTGCCAGTTAACTCTGTTGCCAATTGGGCTGACCTAGAGAAGAAGTTTCATACATATTTTTACACTGGGATAGGAGAAAAAAAATTACCGATTTGATGACTATAAGGTAGAGAACTAATGAATCGGGCACCAAATTTCTTGAGATGTTCCGAGAGACCAGAAATTTATGCTTCTCATTAAACTTGACTGATGATCAGCTAGCTGCTTTGGCCGTTCAAGGAATGTTGCCAATGTGGATAGAGAAGCTGCATGGACAAGAGTTTGACAATTTAGGTCAGTTGACTCAACGAGTGGCAGCACTCAATAGCCAATTTTAGAATATGCACAAAGATACCCGATTCTAGAAGAGTGCCGCAATTGCCGAAACCTATAATCCATATTCAGTTGAGGACGACTATGAAGACGATGAAGAAGAAGATGTTGCCACGGCTGAATGGAATTGGGGAAAGAAGACAGTAATGGTGCCAAATCCTTGGAAGCTATGATTTTGACGTCACAAAATCAGACAAGCTCTTTGATTTCCTGCTTGAGAAGGGACAAAGCAAGTTGCCCGACAACCATGTTATGTTGCCTCCCAATCAGTTGAAGAATAAGAAGTTCTACAAATTTCACAACGCCACTTCTCATTCTACTAATGAGTGCAGAGTTTTCTGACAACACATACAGAGGGCTATTCAGCAAGGAAGGCTCAAATTTGATACACCTCGAAAGATGAAAGTTGGTGATAATCCTTTCCCAAGAGATCAGAACATGGTTGATGCTATGTTGCTCAAAGGGAAAACTAAAGTCCTAACATCAACTAGATCAAGAGAAACTAGAACAGTCGATCCCGAGATGCAAATATCGGCTGATGAATATAGACATATTAGAAGGCATAGTGACCAATAGAAGAGCCGATATGAGCAGGGAGAGACGTCAAAGGATGGGGCGACAAGGCCGCGTGCTACATCTTGAATTTTGTTGAATAAATGGCAGCGGCAGAAGGAAAAGGATTATCAGCGTTGGTTAGAAGAGCAACAATACCAGCGTCAACAACAAGAAGAAGAGAGGTATGAAAGAAAACAAGCTGAATCACATTGGAATTATCCTTTCTTCAGATATTGTTGAAATGAAGGCTTGAAATTGACTACTAGAAATAATTACCCAGAGTGCAGCGAGCAATATTAGGAGTTTAGGCAATCTCAAGCCAACCGCCGATCTATCCATGCTCGAGATGAGTATCATCATAATAATATGGATCGGTGCTTAAAAAATAAAAGTGTTCATGATCGGCTAGGAAAGCGAGTTGTTGATCAAAACTGGGCTGATTATGAAGAAGAAGATAGTAAAGAAAAATACGTTTTGCCGGAAGGGCAATGGTGTCCAGGAGGTTTGACAAGAAGCCAGAAAAGAAGGGTGCAACGCCTAAGAAACCGAGAGCTAGAACATGTTATAGTGCCATGCATGCATATACGCATGTTGACATATATGGAAGAAGCTAGCAAGTGTGTATAAGTCCATGCATGGTATATGCTTCTCAAAATACGTGAAGATTGGTTAGTTGCTCAGAAGAAGGTCATACAAAGGATTCCTGCTCGATTGCCAAAGACCGTGGTGTATCCATATATAAATAAGAATCGGCTACTCACCTCATCCGCATCGGCTAATCCTTTACCTCCATAGACTCCAAGAACAGATATAAAAAGACTGGCTTGGGAGCCAGTACTGGCTCAATTTCCACTTCAGCCGATGCATCAAGTGATGGAGCCATTTGGCCTGGCAGACACAACGTGGCCGCTAGCAAAGGTACTTCAGTAGTGGATGACCGCGTGTGACGTGGAGAGCTTGGATGCACCGGTGGTGCTCTAGATGCACAATCGGCTATGTAGAGCCGATGTAGCCACAATGGACTAAATTTAGGAAGGATCAGAGTGCAAACAGGAATCTACCGAAAACTATCACGTATGCAAGTATTGATATGATTGCTGAGAATCAGGACTCCAAATATATTGTGACACGGGATGCATATATGAAGAAATAAATAAAAGGAAAATTTGTATGTGTGCGTCTACAAAAAGAGGTGGAGTCCGAACTCAAGTTTTTCGCAGGTCAGGTTTGCATGCTGTTATAAATGGCTGATAGGTTAAGGAAATATTTCTTCAAATTACCCCACTGTCGGCCGAGTGATTTTGAGCAATAACCATCGGCCGAAAGTTATTATCAACATACAGAAAATTGGCTCCGAGTATTGAAAGGTTCTCAGAGTTTGTTTAAATATTGTGGTAGCCGAGAACAAAGGTATCAAGTCAATAGCCAATAAGATACTCAGAGTATATCATTGTTATGCCAACCGATGCAAGCAAGAGAAGATTAAATTAATAATGATTATTCTAATATATGGAGATCGGCTATTTTACATATGCATGAAGGTGTTTTACTATCAGTGGCCTTTATTGAAAAGCGGACCAGGAAGCAAGGAATTGTTGTTTCATTAAGTTGCCATGCGAGGAAGGTCTTGTCAATGACGCATTTACTCTCCAAGCTGACAAAGACCAATCACCTCTCTTGAGATAGAATCAGATGTTGGTTCAAGACCTTACCCTTCAAACCGACAGAGTCTGCAGCTGATCGACAAGGGTGTAAAACTAGTGAGATATCAGTTTCTGGTACAACAGTGGAATTTCAAGAATAATCACATAGAGCCAATGAGGATCAACATAGCCAATGATCATCGCTAGTTCGATTGTCGAGGTCACATTGAGTTTTCCTCCATGGGTTATTATCATCGGCTGTTCGACCAAGTATATTTTTCGATAAGAAGGAAAAGTCATCATGGGAGTTTGTATCAGACATATGGAAAAGGTTGACAACCTGACAGCCGATAGGAGACCATCGGTTGAAAATTATTATCAACATGCGGAAGACGATAGAGATTAGCTATTGATAAGGATATCAGGACAAGGTCATCTGGCTTGATTACTTCATCGTCATCGCCGAGGACACCATTGTCATTCAGGAGGTCGGATCACTAGAGAGAGGACTAGTGATGGTTGTCGATGCCCTATGTCCTGGACGCCATCTTCTAATGAAGTAGAATCGGCTACCCCCAAGCCTACGAACCATTTATTCCCCAAGAGTGGATAAACAAGCATGAGAACCCGATGTATCACGTCATGCTAGGCGCCAAGTTCTCACTAGAATTCTTGCTTGACACACTCAACATCTTGTCGGAGCACGACTTGCTGGCATTGGCCGATCGGGTAGAGACTGCTATGTATGTGTGGCGACACAAAGTTAGTGGCAGCAGCAACAAGGTACCATGGAACAAGATCAAGGAACTCGCGGCTGATGGCGATGACAAGGAAGTGATGCTAGCAAACAAGGCTGTGGACCTCCTCCTCTACATCAACAATATTCTCTCGTGGAGGCATAACCGATGGATGAGCAAAGGACGTGGAAGAGTCTGGGCCATAACACGACAAATGCTGCTCATTGTTGTCCACATAGAGTCTCGTTGATATGGCGAGTGACCTCAGCTGCGCCGTGTCCGACGCATCTATGGAGCAGTGCAGCAACATCGACATCAGCAGACTGTTCGAGCCGACCGCCACAGTGGCCAAGCTCCTCGGTCGATCCTCGACATTTACCGCTACGCCCTTCAGACGGCTCAGCATGAAGCCCCGCGCCAACATGACCGACCACCGCTCCATTGGTGACAAGATAGGAGCTGGCGAAAGATAGGGTCTCTAAGCTCGTGTTTGGTGAAGACATGTTCGACGACAACAAAGGCGTCTGCACTACCATGATGTACCTACAGCGTGCTCAGCGGCCAACACAGGAAGCCTCTTGTCCAGCCCTGACCTTTGTTGTAGTTTGTGGCTTCGGCAAGTGAATTTTTCGTAGTGCTCTTTCTGTGTTCTCAACTTGATCTAATTGTGGGACTTCTAAACTGACAATCGCCTCATTAAAAGTCAGAAGCAGTAAATGAAAGATTGCTCGCAATCACCTTAGAATTGGAAGATCAAGACATCAAGCCGATAGAGCCCTTTATGTAGTGTATGCAAGTTAGATTTCCATGCATATATATACACGATGTATGCGGGCACAAAAAGGATGAGTCAGATCTTGGAAGTACGTGCTGTCATGCCATATCATATGTTTGATTGAGAACGCAGAGATCATAAGGCCGACGAAGTCTAGCTGATATATACATACTGGAAGAAAGTTCGAGCAAAGGCATTCATCGGTTCAAAGCGGAGGTACGCATATTCTTTATTTTATGCTTTTCTTGTCACTTGTGAATAATCTATCATTGGGAAAGCATGCTATCTAAGTAGTTGATGAATGAGATATAGTATGATGAAAGAAACCTTACTTCTTTTTGCAAAGTGCTTGGGAAATTTTCTTACAAGAATTCAAAATCAATAGCTTGTCTCCTCAATGATGTTGAATTTCCTACTAGAGCCATATATTAGTCTCATTAAAAACCTTCCACATAAGTTGCTTGCTCTATGTTGAGTTTTGTCAAGTCTTGTTGACCCTTGTTGAGAGATTTATCATGTTCCCAAGATCAAGATCACGTACATGCCACATATATGTGTTGTTTCTATACTGGAAGTACGCAAAAACATGTTTTTCATCTACCTCAAAATGTTCTGCTCCTACACTGGGAGAAGACAAAAATATGTTGGGTTTTATTAGAATAAATGCTCTAAGTTCTTGATAATATTTCTCTTAAAAATTTGTTGTAAAGCGAGACATGGGTTATGCGAAAAAGGTCCAAAATAAATAAATAAATAAAAAGGAAAAGAAAAGGATGAGAAAAGATAGCCCATGTTCTCGCAAAAATATTCCATAAGAGAGAAATATATTTCAAAGAGCATAGTAGAATTAGGTTAGCCACCACATGTTCCACGCACATGCACATCTTGGTCTAAGAGTATGACATTTCTCTCCTTTGGATCCGGGATTTGACCTTACAATATATGCAAGGTAAGTACGCTACATATTTTATCCCTACCTCAAACTTCACATAAGCTTTTTAGAAGTAGGATAAGAAGAGACAAAACAATGCTTTGACGACGAACTATACACATTGAGCGATCCAAGAGAATCATTTAAGGAGCAAAGCTATGTTTTAATTTGAAAATCTTTCAAAACCCCAAGTTTTCTGAGCAGGGGAAGCGATGATGACTAGATTCTAATCCGTTCCATTCCTCAACCACCCAAGATGGTATGGTAGACACTTCAAAGTTCATATGTGTAGGTGAGGCTTGAGATAAGGTAATATCGCTGCTAGTAAATTCCTCGGCTCCTTGGAAGAAGACTATCGGCTAGAATACCTAAACTTTTATGCAGCATATTTCGGTACTACTGGTTAACTTGTATTGCTATGATCGAACTCGGGGGGCCAGCTCCTAATTGGCTAAAGTAGATGAACAGAGATGCAGAGAAAGATCAATTTTGAAGTTATCAAGATCAAAAGAAGATGGAGCCGATGCAGCTTTCAGTAACTGCGATCGAATGTCATCGGCTGGGGAAAAGAAGACCATCGGATCAAAATAGTTCGAAGCATGAAAATTCATACTTCAAACTAGGGGGCATGTGTTATACCAAAATTTGGTAAGCTTATCCTAGAAAGGAAGAGATCGGCCGATGATGTTAAAAGCAAGAAAGTTTCCTAATTAAGGGATATTTATGAGCCGACCAGGAAATATTATTTAGTAAATTTGAGAGAGACATGACGTCCAGATACATATCAGGATGAAAGAAACAAGGACACATATCAAACAAGGAAGCTTTATCAACAAGGATTCTGCGTAAGGGAAATTAGAGTCCATGTATCTTGATATTTCTTTTTGTTATCTAGTCATGTTCATTTAGAACTCTTATCAGCCCAGGGTATAAATATAAACCCCTGGCTATTGTATCGAGAACATCATCCAATCAATCAATATAAGTTACTTTTTTCAGCTTTACGCCCACCCTTAGGAGTTGGAGTAGTGTAGATTTCGGCGAGTTCTTCAACAAGTAGGGCTGCATCGGTCCGGTCGACCTTCGACTTGTCTGTAAGTACCGTCATGGCTTATATTTCTGTTTGTACGGCTGCATCGGTTAAGTTCGACCTCCACTGCGAACTCTAGTATAAGCTAGTTATCGACTCTTATCTAGTTCAAGTACGGCTGCATCGGTTAAGTTCGACCTCCACTACTCGAATTAGATTAAGGTCAAGTTATCGGCTCTACCTAAGGGTGGCGTCCTTCGGGTAGATTCATTAAGTTACCGATCTTGCTGATGTTCTTATAGTTATTAATTTTCAGCAACATCAATCTGCCAGGTCGAGATCGATCTAGATCGGCCTCATATCCTTTTAGTTTGTCGTTTGCCTTGTTACAATACGATGTTTCTTACTTTGAGCGACGGGTTATGTTTCATCGGCTGTTCTATTTCGATCTTGATCGTGCATAGTACGCGGTTAAGGCATGTCTGATCTTGAGGAGGTTTGATGGCTGGTTAAATCTGGTCTATAGTTCGCTGTTATGGCTGCAACGATCTGGTCCATCCCTACTTATGGCACTTTTGATTAGATGATGCTAGTTGGTAGATTTGTTCTCAATCTGGCGTGACCTTAACTGTTTGTTATACCTGCATTGGCTAAATAACCGATCGCCTATGCTTTAACGCCTACAGTGTGTCTTTATGATTCTGTTAAATATGAATAGATTTATTTGCTTTAAAGGTTTAATTTGTTGTCTGATGAGTTTATAGATTTATTCTGTCATCGATCCGGTCGAACCCCACTGTTAGAGATAGCAGGTTAAGTCTAATGAGTTTATAGATTTATCCATGTTAAATAGTCGATTGTTCATATGTTGTAGTCCCTTTCCCACCTGAATCGGCTATTTCAGCCAATCCGCTTGAGCTTTAACACATATAGCATGTCTTTCGGAAAGCTGGCCAATGTATAGATGGTTTTATAAATTCTTCGGTTTTAGTTTGTTATTATCATCATAGCTGTGATCGATCCAATCGAACCTCACTGTTGATGGTAACAGATTAAATTCAGAGCGTTTATAGATCTATTCGTACTATACAGTCGATTTATTCGCATGTTATATCCTTTCTCGTTAGATTCATCGGCTCAATGCTTCACACCGGTAATACTCACCTAGCTGATGATTTTAGTTATATTTGCATGCGTTGTACTTGTCAACATAAAATCAATCGCGACCCGCAAGCTTTATAGTCTGTAACAGCCGATTTCTTCTCATATCGGCTATTTAGTCGATTTTCCCATCTGGCTGCTCCCGAAGCGGCGCACTTGGAACTATCTGGGCAAAGACCGGCATGTTTCACCTTAAATTACTGATAAACTTTCTCTCCTTGTCAATTGCAGGGCAAATTGACTGGCACGCCTCGGGAGGAATTCGCAGGGTCGACGGGTCCTGCGATTGAAGCCAAGCGGATCTCCGGGCTCATCCTAAGCAGATCTTTCCGACTTGCTGTGTGCCCGGCGCATTGACACGTTTTTACGCCGACAGATATTTTGTTTGATTTTGATGAAAAGATGGAGGTGAGATAAAGGGTGTTGTTTCGCAAAACAACTGTTTTATATAAGATAAAATTGAGGACTACATGACCTTATTGCACCATTGTATAAGTTGTTGTTGTCATATAACTCATAATGTAACTTAACTAAACTAGACATTAGCTATTAGGGAAGGAAAATAACATTCTAATTCATTTATAAATTAACCACATCTGTTATTATGAAAAAAGATACTAACTTTGTGCATTCAAAATACCCATACATGTCATTATAAAATATAATATAAAATTATACCTTTTAGTCTGTATCAAAGTTATCAACCTGAGTCTTTATAAAAACATAAGTAAAAATATCTATCATATCTATATGCAAATACCAGTACAATATATTAATATTAGTCCAACACCCAAAAATGGACGCTATATAAATTTTTAAATTACACTCTTCAATGTTCCCTATGTTGTGTCATGTAGAGCAAGTAAAATATCTATTTTAATATCTTATCAAACATGGAAAATAGTCCAAATAGCAATTATACTGACAATTTATTTTAAATATGTTAATACGAAATGACAATAAAATTCGTAGGTTGTTATTTTAAATAAGTTTATACTGACAATTTATTTTAAGTTTATACCAATCATAATAATAGCAATTAGTATCTATTCTATTTTTTAAAAATGACTGACCTCTATGATTGTGTAAAACAGTTAAAGAACCCATGAATCTGTATTTAAATTGCCCACTACTAAAAATATGATCTAAAGTGAACCTAAATATAATTCTAATTACCCACTTGCTATTATGTACATAATCTATCATAACCACTTAAATCTGCATCTAAATTAACACTTTTTCATTATTTAAAATATTAAAAGATCCCTCAAATCTACATGTAAGTTATCATCTTCTACTACAACAAATATTTAAATTGCCATAAAGCATATATATGTTTCTATGTTACTCAATTATGTTAATATTAATATATTAGAATTTTATTGAAGTAAATATACATATTATGACATCATACATATCAAGTACACATGCACACTTGAGTGATAAATATATATGTTCTATTTTAGCAACCATGAAAAATATTTTCTCAACAACTCATATACTAATGATACTAACAAATTATTTAAAACTATATTACTAACAGTGACATATAATTTATATAAATTTTTATTTTAGATTTTTATTTTAGATATGTAAGTCCTTATTTTCTTTCTAGATAAAAAGTGAAGCTATGTCTCTAGACATATTGTATATCTGAATATATAACAAGCTTACCAAGAAATGTCTGAACAACTTATAACTTGTAGTGGAAGGTGTACATTTTAACTAAAATGTTATCTATACTGATAGTAACCATTACTGCATATATAATTTTTTAATGAATAAATTTAAATGCATGGTGATAGTGCAAACCATATGTGCCTATACTTCCTAATCTTTGGGATTATTTTTAGAGTGAACAATCATTATATGACTTAAATATTAATACTCTCTCTAGGTTAGCACCATTCTAGATTCACATCAAGCTCTATCATCAATTTTGAGATGTCGTGCATGTTTTAAATGATTGTTTATGTCATTGTAATATTTAAGAGTGCAATTTATGACCTAAAATCTTTATTTTAAAAAGTACAAAAGGAGACTTAATAAAGATACAATAAGAATTTTAGCTTGAGAATAAAAAAAATTAGTAATTAATAAGATTACATTTGAAAATCAAAATTTTAAATTTATGGCATCAAAAGATATATATGGGTTGCAACAAGTGGCACCATAGTTTAAGCTTTTCCTTTTAGGCTAATGTTTCAACTAAATGCATATTCAAGTTACACAGCGGTGTCATGCAAACAGAGAGAACTATGGATATGTATGGAAAAACATATAGATTAGTAATTGATACATTGATCACAACTAGATAGAGAGAACAATGTATCCATTGTGTCTATTGTGTTGGAAAATGAACAAAACGAAAAGCGTGCAATTTAATATTAGTAATTTATTTTAGATTCATGACATCAGAAGATATGTGCGATAACAAGACCCACCATAGTTTAAGCTAATGTTTAGTAATTGATACATTTATCACAATTGGATAAAGACATCATAATATCTATTGCGTTACAAAATTAACAAAGTAAAAAAACATACAGTTTAGTTTTAGTATTTTAATTAGTTAGAGGTATATTAAATAGTAACTAATACTTATGTGGTCTAAAATTTCTATCCCGCACGAGAGCACGGGAACTGAAACCAAAATCATCGTACAGCCATTTCATCAACTGGAGAAGGCTGACGGCTCCGTGGCGCTGGAATGCCCAATGCCGGAGCCAGTGCCAATGCCATCGCCGCCGGCGCTCATGGTCGTCGCCGGTTCCAGAGACGACGTTGTGCAGCCAGGACAATCGGCCGGCGGCCCGTAGGTAGCAACTGGCATCTTCGCGGGCAGGCTCGGCGGCGGAGCCTCGAACCGCAGCACGTTAACGGCCTGCCTGACGGTGGGACGCAGGCCGCGGACCGGGTGCGCACACCAGAGCCCGACGAGCATCGAGCACGCCATCTCCCGGCCGTCGAACTGGCCCCGGAGCCGCGCGTCGGCCGCGTCGAGGATGGTCCCGCCGCCGTACAAGTCCCAGACCCACTGCACCAGGTGGACGAAGTACTCCTCGTCCCCCACGCGCACGGCCGGCCGAAGGCCGCAGGCGATCTCGAGGAGTAGGACCCCGAAGCTGTACACGTCCGACTCGACGGTCGCCCTCCCGGTGAGCATGCACTCCGGGTCCATGTACCCCATCGTGCCGGCGACGCCCGTCGTGTGCGACCGCCGGTCGTCGTCGATGAGCCGGGCGAGCCCGAAGTCGCCGAGCTTGGCGGTGAACGACGCGTCCAGCATGACGTTGCTCGGCTTGACGTCCCGGTGCACCACCCGCCGCTCGGCGTCCTGGTGCAGGTACAGCAGAGCTTCGCCGACGCCGAGCGCGATGCGGTGCCTGACCGGCCACGTCAGCAGCTGGCTCTGGCTGTCCGGTCCGTGGAGGTGACCGTCGAGGCTACCGTTGGGCATAAGCTCGTAGACGATGAGCAGCTCGTCGTCGCCGCCGTGGCACCAGCCGATGAGCTGCACCAGGTTCCGGTGCCGGAGACGGCTGATGATCCTCACCTCGGAGACGAACTCCTTCCAGCCTTGCCGAGAGGTTTCCGACACCCTCTTCACGGCCACTTCGCGGTCAGAGTCGGTCAACAGCCCACGGTACACGGAGCCGAAGCCGCCTCTCCCGAGTCTCCGGTCGTCGGAGAAGTTTCCAGTGGCTGCGGCGAGCTCGTCTTAGCAGAATCGTCGGGGCCCGGTCACCACCCCCTCAAGGTCGTCTTCCACCTGCTTTCCGCGGAAAAATCTTTTGTCTTCACGCGACCTCTCACGGCCATTTCAGAGAAACAATGTCCCCAAGGGTAAGCTCTTCACGCGAGAGTTCTCTGTACGTACAGAAGCTCCACTCCATCATTGACAACGTCAAGAAAAGCGACAACGGCAAGTTCTTCGCATGGGATGGCCAAGAAATCCCTTGGTGAGTGGTGGTCACTCGTTTAGCTGTTAAAGTCTACAGCACAGCCGCGTCCTTGACCCGACAGTGTTTTCTTGGTCAGTATGTATCGTTTTTACCGGTCCTTTTCATGGCATGCTCAACCTATATTGTAGAAGGCATGGAAATTAGTTTCCTACTTTCCTTTGATTCAATTTTGGCTGCTTAGCAGTGGTGGGGGTGCTTGCTGATGAAGTGATGAGTGATGAGACAGATATTATTGGAAGTCCTATAGTTCTGATAGGTTTTCCCATTCATGGTCCGTCAATCTGGTCCTGATGCATCACTCTGAATGTCTTTTGAAACAAAACAGTTCCTCACGGTTTGCAATGTTAAACCAGTCACAGGTCTTATGAATGCTGAATGTCTTCTGAAACCACAAATCACGTCCCCACGACCCACGCCACCAGCAAAGACCAGTAGACCACTGCTCATACAGTTACCGTCATACGGTTGTGCGCAAGCTAGCATAGCAGAATGTGCCCCTCCTATTCTTGCACACGGGCCACGGCTCTTTGCTTTTCTTCTCTCTCTATCTCTATCTCTATCGCTAGTCACACGGATATCCTCTCACACAGTCTCCCCCTCTCCGTCTCCATTGGCAATTGGCATGTTTGATGTTTCAGCTTTGCAATTATGCAGGTAGGAGTAGGATAGGAATAGGACTAGCAACAAGCAACAAGCAACCGAAACTAGCACTCGAAACAAGTGCAAGACCAGTAGGCTCCCTCGTGGTTTCCAATATCGGCTGAAATCTCTGGATATTTCCGATATATCCTTTTTATCCGTAGGTGCTGATAAGAAAATATCTATCTTTTTCGTACAAATTTTATTTAAATTTATTTAAATTTACTTAAATTCAAATTAAATTTTATTTGAATTTGGTCCGATATTTCCGATATATCTTGTTTATCCTCTTTATCTGTGACCCCCGATAAATTTTAATTTCCAAAAATAAAAACCTTGGGCTCCCTAGTCCCTACGAGGCTACAACATGCACAGAGTCTTCCTCCTCCTTGTCTTCCTCCCCCATGCAACCTTCTCCGCAACCGCCGGCGGCGGGTGCAACCGGCAGTGCGGCAGCACCTTGGTGCCGTACCCTTTCGGCTTCTCCGGAGACTGCCCCATCCTCCTGGACTGCAACGCCACCGCTTCCACGCCGCTCCTACCCAACAGCACCGCGGCCGCGCCGTACCCGATCGTCAAGTTCAACTCGACGACCTCCACCTTCCTCGTCGCTTTCGCGGTGTCGTGCGACCGCAGCGTCGCCGAGGCCAGGGCGTCGCTCGAAGGCGCCGGCTACGGCGTCTCCTCCAACACCGGGCTCTTCCTCCGCGGCGGCTGCGGCTCCGTGACGGGGCCGAACAACAGCAGCTGCAGCGTCGCCTCGGACATCATGTCGGCCATCATGTCGGCCATGTTGCACACGGCGCAGTGTGGCGGCGGCGGCGGCAACGACACCACCTTGGTGTGCGTGGACTCCGGGCCGCTGGCCCCGAACAGCCACGCGGCGGCGAGGGGTGAGGGCCAGTTTATGCGCTGGGATGCGGTGGACGCCGTTGGTTGCGAGGACGCGCTGGTAGTGTCTGCGATGTACGGGGACACGGCGCAGATGGTGCCGTCCGAGGAGCTTAGCGTGGCAGAGATAGGATGGTGGCTCAACGGGACGTGTGCCAGTGCCACCAACAGCGTCCAGTGCGCCCAGAAAGCGACGTGCCAGGACGTGCAGACGCCGAACGGAGCGTGGGGTCACCGATGCACATGCGTGGACGGCATAGCCGGCGATGGGTTCGTTGCCGGCGACGGGTGCCACTACGGTTAGCTCGTCTCTTCTTTTGATGTTTTTTCACTTTTATTAATTTCTTGTCAACCGTCCAAAACTAAAAATCCAATGGTTGGTTTGGAAGATCAAGGTGCCCCCGTCCACGGCAAGCTGGCGATGATCGCCGGCGTCGTTTCTGCCGCTTCCTTTGCGTTCTTGCTCTGCATCGGTCTGTCGGTTTGGTTCTGCCTCCGGCAGCGGAAACGGCAAAATCTCATGGTCGTGAGAAAGACTGTCAAGCAAGCACTAGTAGAAGACAAAAGATTTTTCCGCGGAAAACAGGTGGAAGACGACCTCGAGGGGGTGGTGACCGGGCCCCGACGATTCTGCTACGACGAGCTCGCCGCAGCCACTGGAAACTTCTCCGACGACCGGAGACTCGGGAGAGGCGGCTTCGGCTCCGTGTACCGTGGGCTGTTGACCGACTCTGACCGCGAAGTGGCCGTGAAGAGGGTGTCGGAGACCTCTCGGCAAGGCTGGAAGGAGTTCGTCTCCGAGGTGAGGATCATCAGCCGTCTCCGGCACCGGAACCTGGTGCAGCTCATCGGCTGGTGCCACGGCGGCGACGACGAGCTGCTCATCGTCTACGAGCTGATGCCCAACGGTAGCCTCGACGGTCACCTCCACGGACCGGACAGCCAGGGCCAGCTGCTGACGTGGCCGGTCAGGTACCGCATCGCGCTCGGCGTCGGCGAAGCTCTGCTGTACCTGCACCAGGACGCCGAGCGGCGGGTGCTGCACCGGGACGTCAAGCCGAGCAACGTCATGCTGGACGCGTCGTTCACCACCAAGCTCGGCGACTTCGGGCTCGCCCGGCTCATCGACGACGACCGGCGGTCGCACACGACGGGCGTCGCCGGCACGATGGGGTACATGGACCCGGAGTGCATGCTCACCGGGAGGGCGACCGTCGAGTCGGACGTGTACAGCTTCGGGGTCCTACTCCTCGAGATCGCCTGCGGCCGTCGGCCGGCCGTGCGCGTGGGGGACGAGGAGTACTTCGTCCACCTGGTGCAGTGGGTCTGGGACTCGTACGGCGGCGGGACCATCCTCGACGCGGCCGACGCGCGGCTCCGGGGCCAGTTCGACGGCCGGGAGATGGCGTGTGCGATGCTCGTCGGGCTCTGGTGCGCGCACCCGGACCGCGGACTGCGTCCCACCGTCAGGCAGGCCGTCAACGTGCTGCGGTTCGAGGGGCCGCCGCCGACCCTCCCCGCGAAGATGCCAGTTGCTACCTACGGACCGCCGGCCGATCGTCCTGCCTCCACAACGTCGTCTATGGAACCGGCGACGACCGTGAGCGGCGGTGATGGCGTTGGCACTACGGAGCCGTCGGCCTTGTCAAGTTGATGAAATGGTTGTATGATGAGTTAGGTTTCAGATCATTTGCGTAGGGCTTGGTCGGCTCTGATAACCGTTGTTTCTACAGTTCACAGCCGAGCTACTGAAGTTGTTAATTTGCAACTTACTGAACATTTGTTCAACAGGACGCATCAAGTCAAGAATCAGCAGTTTGAAAAGGGAGCTGGGTGTATATGTGTTTGTTACGTATGTTTCATCAAGATCAGAAGACCATGATGACAGTGCTAAATTAAGCTTTGACTCAAAAATGCTTCAGTTATTGAAATGGCCATGAAATCCCATGGTGATTGGAAGATGTTTCAGTCAATGCAGAGTTGCAAGCCAGCATGCAGGGTTACAGCTGACACAATTTGCGTCTAAGCTGCCACCTTCATCAATTTTCAGCAGAGGGCCGATGCCGATCCAGTTACATCTGAACAAAGAAACCACTAATCCCAACACAGATAATGCCCCCCGAAAGAAGTTAAGATAAAAAAAAAACCTATATAATATAAATATAAATAGCAATTCCACCCTATATAACTTTGCAAAAAACAAAAACAAAAAGCAAACAAAGCAGGAATTAATAATACTCCAATACGCCGGATTCACAATTTTCCTACTACATACATGCATCCGTCATAAAAGTTAATCTAACTAGGTTAGTTTGAAAGTCTACAAAAAGTAATTATTATGACACACGGTTAAGTATATTATAAAAATTTATTTACCATCTGATTTAATAATATTAATTTGGTTTTCTATATGTCTATATTTTCTCCTATAAATTTAGTGAAACGGAACATAGTTTTGGCTTCGGAGAAACCTATATAAATACATATAGTATGGGTGGAGGGAGTACTTCACTGCAGGTTTAGGCCCTGTTTTATACATGTCTGCTTTATTTATTAGGTAGTTTTTTTTCGCACCATGAGTAACTCCACTGGTGGAGGAGCAGAAGCTGTGTTGAAAAAATATTTGGTGAAACAACTTCTCCTAGTAGATCTGGGAGAGGGATATTTTCAGCTCTAGTTGAGGAGCTAATTCGTTTTAACCTATTTCGAAAAAAGTAGACCCAGACAAATTGCTGAAAGTACTGAAGAAGTTGCATTAAACGGGACCTTATTCGCACTGTTTTTTACCACTACTTCAACAGTACTTTTCAGCAAAAGAACCGTGTTTTCCTCTCACAACAAATCAGCATCAGCAGTCAGCCAAATTTAAGCGAAACGAACGAGTCCATTAGTTTTAAGTATTTTGTCGTTGATGATAATTTTTAGTACTGTGATGTGAAGAGAAGGTATAGTAGTGGCAATCATATCATGCGCGGAGGGAGGTGTGCCGTTGAACCAAAGTTGCATTATAAAATTTGATATTTTACTTAATTTTGAAAAAAAAATAGTACAATTGGGCCCTTCACAATCGAGTTTCTGGCAACGCCATCGTGACCGATAAGAAATGAAACACGCAATAAGCTAAGTGGGAGATGTCGATGAAATCCGACAAAAGCTGAAAGGCGGGCCATCCAAATTTGAAGGCCCAACCCATGTGGCGGATATGGGCCTAAGCCATCCAAATTTGAAGGCCCAATCCATGTGGCCGGGCAACCAATTCCCGGCGCCCCAGCGCAGAGCAAACCTGCACCTGCTGGTGACCGCGCGTGTCGCCGCTCTCCTCTCCCACACAGCGTCGGCCAAATCGAACCCGCCGCTACCGCTAGCCGAATCCGGCATAGCGCCGGCCGAATCGGACTCTAGCGCCGGCCTCCGGCCAAATCGAGCAGCGGTGCAGGCGCAGCCACATCGCCACACGGGGAGAGGGGAAGCGCGACGCCAGATCGAGGGGTTGCCGGGGCGTGCGGTCTTGCGGACGGCGCCGCCAGCCGGCCAGCCGTCCGTACCCGCTCCTGATCTCCTTGTAGCGAAATAATGGGAGCCAACAGAATGTCTATTGATCTCTGTGAATGTATATGTATTACATGAAGTTGCTATCTTCAGCAACCGTTCCTACTCTACGCACGATGCGTGCTGATGCGTGCTGGTGGAGATCGTGGTGACCACGCACGCTGGCGCCTGTCTGCTGCCTGCAGTTGCCGACTCAGCCGTCGTGGCATGTATCCTCAACACTCCTGTGCTGCTGCTGCCACAGCACACGGCAGGCGCGGGGCGAACAACGGCACAAGTACAGCTGCACAGGCTTTGTACGTACTAGCAACTAGCAGGCAAGCAGTTTGTCGTACTCGTGCTTTATTCTGAATTCCATTCTTCAATTGTTCTGAAGAACTCACACACACCGCACACTCGGGGTTCCGATGGCGGCGGCACCAACTCATTCACCCGCGTCCTCCTCTTCCTCGGCGTGCCGCGCGGGAATCTTCTCCAGCGGGACATCCTGCCCCAATCTTCGCTCCGTCGCTGCTTGGGCCCCTGGATGGAGGCGCAGGGAGCCGTACCCAGCAGTCTCCGTGGAGGCGGGCTCCGCGCAGTCTGCGCCGGGAGCTGTAGCCATCGACCCCAAGGTTTGGAGTTTCTTCTTTTCTTCTCGCGAAATCTGCCTCTCTCTTATTACCTCGGAACCAAAATAGTTGGGGGATTGGAGTACCACACTTCCACATGATGGCTACAACTACAAGCCCTGAATGAGGATCCACCACTAGTGTTGTGCAAGGTTTTATTTAGTCCACTCAGGCCGTTTGGATGTCATGGTATTCACCTATTCACCTCAATCCACGTGTATTGGGTTGGATTAGAGTTGAACTTGAACTAAATTCCATTCTAATCCACACCAACACATATGGATTGAGGTAAATAAGACAACATCCAAACAAGGCCTCCAGGAGACTCGCAGGAAATACATTTCTTGTTGCCTCTCGATCTTGGTAGATTGCTCTGTTATGCTAAATAGGATGGCATGCCATAATGGTGTTTGAAGAAATTATGGTGTTAGTGCATTGCTTGCAGCCAACTTTCTTGATGCACCGTCAATGTTACCCCCTCTTGTCTAGGTAATTCGCCAGAAGTTGGTTTATTTTGGAACAGAATATCAAATTGTCTAGTCAGTCATAGTCTCCACACCAGGTGACTAGTCGCAATTAGTAGTTGACCAGGGTGACCCTGTTCGGTCCTAGTCGTCCTATATATACCAGGACTAATATGCCAATTATATATTAATATACTGTATATTCTAGAGAACAAATCAAGGAAGATAACTCTAGGGTGGTGGTTGCATGTAGGGTTGCCTCCGCCGCGAAGTCAGGCTAAAAAGTACTGTTCGAGCAAGTTGCCCTGTTCGTTTCGCTGAAAAGCCAGGCTAAAAAGTACTATTGGTTGATTTGTCGTGAGAGAAAAACACTGTACCATGGCTGATAAGTTCAAGCGAACAGGGGAGGTGGGGCTGGAGCTGCAGTGGCAAATGGGCAGCATTTATCTTTATTCTTTCACTGAGTAAAATGCATTAAGAACTACAGCCATTTGAGACTTTGCAGTAGCTCTGTTACAATTTTGCATCAGTTTTGAATGGAAAGAGAATGTCTATTTTTTATGGTTTCCCTAATACCGAGTTTAAACTATCATTAAATCAATAAAGCCTAACATGTTCATTATTGTGCTGGATAAAAAAATCAGGTTGACATGTTACTAGACAGTGTGAAGTGGGATAGCAAAGGGTTGGCTGTTGCTATTGCACAGAATGTGGATACTGGAGCCATACTTATGCAGGGTTTTGCTAACAAAGAAGCCCTTGCAAAAACTATATCAACCAGGAAAGCTACATTCTTTAGCCGCTCACGGTCTTCCCTGTGGACAAAAGGGGAGACATCCATGAACTTCATTAATGTCCATGACATTTTCCTTGATTGTGACCGTGATTCTGTAAGCATGTTTTGTGTTGTGAGTAAATACTTTCACTTCAACTTCAGAGCGTACTAACTGTGTAGATGTTTTGTATTTTCATACAACTTAGATAATATACATTGGAAAGCCAGATGGACCTACCTGCCATACAGGAGCAGAAACCTGTTACTATACTTCAGTTTATGATGCTCTACAAAGTTCAAAGGTACACATCCTCAAGTTACCCTTTCCTGCAATAGACTTTGACTCATGATTAAAAGTACTATGTGATTTCCGTTCACAGCCCAATGAAGGCAGGCAGGTTGTGACAACCCTATACTCACTTGAAGATACAATTAGTAGAAGACAGGAGGAGATAGTTACTGAAGGAGGTGGCAAGCCATCATGGACCAAAAAACTACTGCTTGATAACCAGCTACTTTGCTCGAAAATACGGTATGTGATGTTATGTTTTTTTCTGAGCCATCACGGTACTGTATTATTATGAAAACTGTTAATTTTAATGGGAAAGAGAACAGGTATTAAAGCATTGAGTCTTTTCTCCCTTTTTCTTAGTCTAGTTCACCAAGTTCTGCATTTTAAAATATATTCATGTTGAATTAGCTTAATGCCTCAGTTGTGTTTATTTATGCTTTCATAGCACTGCATTTGACTGAAGAATTGATGGGTTAATTTGGTGCAACAAGATTTGATTGGTACAGGAGACCAAAACAGATAAATTCATTTGTCTTAGTGTCAGGATTTGTTTATTGATGGTTGTGTATTGAGTTTATGACTTGGCATCAATAAATGTCTGAGAGAGTCCATTTACCTGACTGAGGCACATTTCATACCTTTTCTTTTGTTACTGCCATGTTTGTTCTCCTCCCTACTTTCTCTTAATGAGAATGGCAATATATTTCTCTTAATGTCAGTTCTGTTATTTTTGCATATAATTCAGTGAAGAAGCTGGTGAACTAATTCAAACACTGCTCGAGAACGAGGACCAATCTCGTGCTGCTTCGGAGATGGCTGATCTGCTGTACCATGCTATGGTGCTGCTCAGAGTCAAGGATGTAAAGATGGAGGAAGTCCTTGAGGTCCTGAGGAAGAGATTTTCGCAGTCTGGTATTGAGGAGAAGGCTGGTCGTAATAAATCTTAGCGTGGCTGGTAAATGGTGGATGACTTCTTTGCTCTCGGTTCCGCACTGGTGCCGAGTGTGAACTATGGAAGAATATCGTGTCTGATGATCAGTTATGACTATGTTTTCTTTTTTCTCCAACAAGACGACTATGAATTTGTGGTAATCTTGATGACAACAGAGAGGTCAATAAAGTTATCTCGTATAAAATTTACACAATAGTGTGCTTTTTCTCCCCTAAAAAACTGGAATGCATTCTTTATTCCTGAAATGGTTGGTCATTACCGGAGCACAATTTTTGCTTCGATCTACTCTAGAGTTGTTCTAAGTTAAACTTTTTTATGTCTGACTTAGCACAAACCAATGAGTACCTATATTATTAGACGGAGGGAATACTTTGTTAAATAGGTTTGTCATTGATGATAATTTTTTTAGTGATATGATGTGAAGAGAGATGTAGTGATATGAGCAATCATGGGAGGACGGGGGAGGCCCCTATGGCACAATAATTTGCATTATAACATTTGAAATTTAACTGAATTTTGAAAAAAAATAGTATTCTCCTACAACTAAAAAGAACAAAGCGTTGACACTTTTTGGTGCGACATTCCAACGTTTCGTGTCGTCGTCCTGCCGTCCCCGCGCGATCCCTGCGCCGACATGTGGGCCCTGACGTGCGCGCAGCTCCCCGCAACCTCCCCATCCCGCGTCCTTTCTCTTCTTCCTGGGTTTGGCCGCCGCCATGGCGAGCTGCCCGCTCTACCCCTGAAGCCACGGCCCGCGCCCGCCCTCCTCCTTGCCCTTCCCGGCGGCAAAGCAACGGCATCCGTTGTCGTGGCCGCCGGTCGTACATCCCCACTCCCTAACCTACGAGACTGACCCGCGTCTCTCTTCACCGGCACCGGGCCCGCAGGCGGGAGAGGTGGGGACTAGGGAACTAGGGTTCCCGTCGGTGCCGGCGCAGACCAGTCTGATGGCGGCGGGCGCGGGTGAGAGCCTGGGGGTGGAAAGACTCCTCTCCTACACCAAAGATCTCGTGGGCGTCCTCCGCGCCAGCACCGACCACGACGGCAACGTGCAGGTCGGCGCCGTAGCGCGGAGGCTGCTGTCCGGCTATCGATCCGAGTTTGATGACCTCGAGCTGCATATCAAAGGTCCGCTTGTCACCTGTCCTGCTGTTTTATGTGTTTCTCCTCGATTGATATGGCCATATAGGCGTCTTTCTGGTTTAGATTTGGGGGATTTCAGCCAATATCACTACTAATTACAGTAATTTATTTAGTTTTTTTAGACGAGTAATTTATTTAGGTTGAATTATTTGAATATTACATGAAAAGGCATTAGCTGTGCAAAGGAAACAAGGCATATCATCAATGTCATCATTGACTCACTGATGAAATCCTTTCATTTGCATAGGTGGTTTTCATGAATAAAAACAATTTAGAAGCTAGGACCCTGTCCAAACCTGCAAATGTAACAAAAGATCCAGCTCCAGGTATACATTTATCGGTGATCATTCACTTGTGAAGCTTACTTTAGACATAGAGTGTAAAGGTACACTATTAGTCAGACTCGGATAAAGGCACACATTTATTCAAATCTCTGCTGCATATATCTTTATCAAAATAGAATTAAGGCCTCGGATTACAAAACCAATAGGGAGAGAATTAACAAGAAAATTTATAGTTTCTGGTCCTTAATACCGCCATGATGAACTTTAGTTACATAATTGAGTATTGCCACTGGGTAAAATTGTACCTACATCCTGCGTAAATTTATAGTTTCTAGTTTTGTAGGAACTTGATAATAAAATCCATGAAGATACATCAATCTCAGGTCTAAAGGTAGGCTTGTGAAAGGGTCGAGATGGCGACTAGAGGGGGAGTGAATAGTCCTTTTTGAAACTTAATCACGTTGGCTAACCGAAACAAGTGCGGAATTAAAACTATCGGTCTAGCCAAGACTACACCCCTCTATATATGTTTACTAGCACCTTGCAAAGATACTAATTATGCAACTAAGGTGCCGACCTAGCAAGAGCTCTCCTAAACAATTCTAGGAGCAAGGTTACACAAACCTATGCCACTAGTACTTCAAGCAACAAGGGAGCTCCTACACATGCTAGTAAGCAAAAGCACAAAGCTAACTAAGCTCACTAGCAATGCTCAATAACAAGGCAACCAATGCCTAATTAGAGAGCGCAAATACTTAGCTACACAAACTAAGCAATATGACTAACAAGGTTACTAAAACCAAATTAGCCACGCAAGGGAGCTACTTCTATGCTACACAAGCGAGAAGGTAATTAGCAAGCTACACAAGCTATCTAATTACAAGAGCAACTACACAAGCTTAATATGTATAAAAGTAATTGCAAGCTTGTGTAACGGGGATGCAAACCAACGGGAAGAATAAGGTTGACACGATGATTTTTCTCCCGAGGTTCACGTGTTTGCCAACACGCTAGTCCCCGTTGTGTCGACAGCTCACTTGGTGGTTCGGCGGCTAATTAGCATCACCCGCTAAGCCCGCACGTCGGGCGCCGCAAGAACCTACCCCTTGAGTGAGGGTAGCTCAATGACACGCTTTACTAGAGTTGCTCTTCGCGGCTCCCGCGGGGCGAGCACAATGCCCCTCACAAAGCACTTCTCCGGAGCGCCGCACAGGCTTCTTGCGGGCTTCGACGGAGACCACCACCAAGCCGTCTAGGAGGTGGCAACCTCCAAGAGTAACAAGCACCACCGGCTTGCAACTCGATCACCTAGTGCCACTCGATACAACCTCATAATGCAATCGCACTAGAATCGCTAACTCACACAATCGGATGATCACTATCAAGTATGTGTGAGATGGAGGGCTCCTAAGCACTCTCAAGCATGGACACAAAGTCCCCCAAGGTGCTCAGCACCAGCCATGGCCGAAGGCCACTTCTATTTATAGCCCCAAGGGCTAAACTAGCCATTACCCCTTCACTGGGCAACTGTCGGGTCGACCGGACGCTCCGGTCGTGTTGACCGGACGCTGGACCTCAGCGTCCGGTCGCCCGTAGACGGCCACGTGTCCCGATTCCAACGGTCACTTGACCTGACCAGACGCAGTAGCTTCAACTGACAAGACGCAGAATCCTCAGCGTCCGGTCGTTTCTAGTAAGCTCCCCGAGGCGTATTTCTTCGACCGGACGCGTCCGGTCTACCTTGACCGGACACAGACCAGCGTCCGGTGCAATACCCTCGGTGCTGTGCAGACCCGTCAGTTTGACCAGACGCACGCTGCCAGGGTCCGGTGCTTTCAGACCCAGCGTCCGGTCAGTTGACCGACGCCAGCGTCTTCGCGATCAACTTGTTTTCACTTCTAACTACTTCACCCTTGCTCTAATGTGCCAACCACAAGAATTTGCATCCGGCACAATAGAAAATAGGCATTCCATTTTCCCGAAAGCGCTGAATCCCGCCGAGAGAGGGACCCAAACCCATCTCAACCCTGCAAACACCACCTCCTTTGTAGATGTGCCAACACCACCAAGTGTACACCACCATGTGTATGTGTGTTAGCTTTTCACAATCATTTTCCAAAGGATGTTAGCCACTCAACTTGCCACGCCACTCGATCCTAGCGACGATGCAAAGTTAGATCACTCGAGTGGCACTAGATGACCGATATGCAAACAAGTTTGCTCCTCTTGATAGTACGGTCATCTATCCTAAACCCGGTCATAAACTTCTCTACACACCTATGACCGGTGAAATGAAATGCCCTAGGTTATACCTTTGCCTTGTGCATTCTATTCCATCTCCTCCAATGTTGATGCAACACATGCACCAACATGATCAGCAATGATATGATCCACTTCATATCATCACGTGATCATATTGGTTCATCGATCTTGACTTTACTTGCTTTTCACCGTTGCCATCGTCCATCGGTGCCAAGTCTTGCTCAAGCTTCACTGCCACGCGGTCCATCACTCCAAAGCCTTCGACTTGCCCTTCACGCTTGCAACCGGTCCATCAAGCCAAGTCTTGTCTTGATCTTCTCCACCTTGATCACATGACTCAATGTCATGTCTCATGTGCATTTAAGCTCCTTCATCATCACATGTGTGAGCTTTGCAACATCTCCAAGCCATTTTCACCTCCAAGGCATATGTTGCTCACACACATGTACCTGTGGACTAATCACCTGTGTATCTCACATAAACACAATTAGTCCACCTAGGTTGTCACTCAATTACCAAAACCAAACAAGGACCTTTCAGCTTGTTGCCTGCCAATACATGCAGGTATGGAAATTACATTCTCTAACATATTTCAGTCGTACATATGTACATGTGTTGGTGTTATCTCTTCGGTGACGGACATCGAGCGGGTTCTCTTCTGCCTGTGTTAGTGTTGCCTGTTAGATTTTCCAGAGCAATAGAACATTATTCCCTCTTCTTTAGCCTCTGATATTACTCAAGTGGGTCTTACGGACATAGTCAGGTTTGCTTCTTCTGTCTATTTATTTCTGTTTGATTCATAATTTCCATTTTTATGTTGGCTTCATAGATTCAGCCCACATTTTTTTCTGGGATTTGCTTGCAGAAAAGAAAAGAAAGAAATACACGAAAGTGGCTATGGGTTTCACCACTAAAATGGTGGTAATCTTCATATATATATAGGTATCAAATATGCATTTGTTAATCAATTCAAAGTTTCTCAATCTTTTTAGACAAAACCAACATGCCAACAAGAGATAGATCTTATTAGCAGGTTACACTGCGAAACATCACCCTATGAACTAATACTGATCTTCTGGAATGCTTGCATTGTTTATTTTCACAAGGTATCCTAGCACATCAGTGTTAAAAAACTATGGTTCCTTCTCCTATATCCAGATTGTTCATACATTTTATCCTTTTGTGCTTTTTTAAAAGGCTAAATCTTTTCCTCTGTTCACCAAAGCTCAGAAAATTATTTGTGAACTGTGGTATCTGATTAGTCGGCAAAAGGTATACCTTTAGTGGTGACTGTATTCATAGGATTTTCTTGGCCTTCACCATAGTTGCTGCCATCGTGGCTTCTCATTGCTGCATTTTAGCGTTACGAGAGGATTTTTATCTTCTTCTAGGTGTATTGATTTCCCTTGTACTAGGAAAAGCACAGCAGCAGCTGGCTGGCTACGATGGATGCTGATTTATCTGTACATTATTTGAACTTGCCCCTAGAAATCAATGGTTTTCAGTTAAACAAAGTGCATCTTCCTAATCCATTTCATAGAACACATCTTTGCCACTTGGTCTCAGAATTCTTTTGTTGGGTTCATAAACCCAGGGTCCTTCATGGACCAGCTTCCCAGCAAAGGCTCGGCCCAGCAGGCGACATTGCGAACGACGCACAACTCCTGGGTTAGCCCAAAAAATCTAAACGACAGGCCGGAAGGACGATCCAAATCTCCTACCGAAAGGTCTGGCCAAGGAGGAACGGCGCCCGCTTCCGACTCCGGCTCGTCCCTCCGACCGGAAGAAAAACATCGTTCGCTTCCGACTCCAGCCCGCCTCCAGACGACCTCTCTGACCGGAAGGCCTGGCCAAAACACCACTTCCAACTCCGACCCGCTTCTCCGACCGGGGATGCGCCGCACCCCTGCTTACAGCTCCTCTCCGACTAGCGCAATCAGAGCCGACTGGAACCAACCGACCGGGGACGCCCGCTCGGTGAGGACCAGGAAACGGACGGAGAAAGTAAGGCAGGGCACCCAAGTCAACCGCAAAACCGAGGAACGTACTCTGTACACCTGTAGAATAGTACCAACAGGGCATGTCAGAAGGGTACCCTGCAACCTTCCTGGCATATCAGAGTCCAAGCAGTGTTGTGGGCACCGACATTTGCCCTACAGTGTTGTAGGTGCCATCAACTCCCATACCAGACAAACACGGTAAGGCTCCCCCCACATGCCTCTGGACATCAACAGTGTTGTGGGCGCCAGCATTTACCTTACCAGACAAACACGGTAAAACCCCTCACATGCCTCTGGGCATCAACAGTATAGCAGTCACCGACATCTGCTATTGAAAGGTCCTAATATGGCTAGAGGGGGGGGGTGAATAGCCTATTTAAAAATCTACAAATCAACTAGAGCAATTTGATTAGTATGACAAATAGCGTAATGCAAACTTGCTCTAGCTCTACAAGGGTTGCAAGCCACCTATCCAACAATTCTAGTTGCAATGATTACTTAGGCACACAAACTTGCTATGTAATTACTCACTAAGAGCTCTCAACCTTGCTACTCTAAAGAGCTCAACTAGATGAATGTAAATAATAAAGCAAGCTCTCAATTCTAATTACACTAAAGAGCTTGTATCAACTAGTTTGCAAGAATGTAAATGAGTGAGTAGAGTGATTATACTGACGTGTAGGGGATGAACCAATCACAATATGAATGTATAGCCAATCACCGGGAGAATGCCAAAGACAAGAGACAATCGATTTTCTCCTGAGGTTCACGTGCTTGCCAACACGCTACGTCCCCGTTGTGTCGACCAACACTTGGTGGTTCGGCGGCTAAGAGGTGTTTCACAAACCTCGTCCACACGATTGGACACCGCAAGAACCGACCCACAAGTGAGGTAACTCAATGACACGAGCAATTTACTAGAGTTACCTTTCGGCACTCCACCGGGGAAGGTACAACTCCCCTCACAATCACCGAAGGCGGCCACGAACAATCACCAACTCGTGCCGATCCTTCACCGCTGCTCCAACCGTCTAGGTGGTGGCAACCACCAAGAGAAACAAGCAAAATCCACAGCGCAACACGAATATCAAGTGCCTCTAGATGCAATCACTCAAGCAATGCACTTGGATTCTCTCACAATCTCACAAAGATGATGAATCAATGATGGAGATAAGTGGGAGGACTTTAGCTAAGCTCACAAGGTTGCTATGTCAATGAAAATGTACAAGAGCGATCCCTTGAGCCGGCCATGGGGCTATAAATAGAGCCCCCATCAAATAGAGCCGTTATACCCCTTCACTGGGCAAAACGCGCTCTGACCGGACGCTCTGGTCACGCTGGCCCTCAGCGTCCGGTCGCCCGATGGACGCCATGCGTCACTAGCTTCAAACGCTGTTCGTCAGATTTCAACGGCTACGAAGCTGACCGGACGCTCCGGTAAAACTGACCGGGCGCTGAAGCCCCAGCGTCCGGTCGTTTCCAGTAAGCTCCCCGAGGCATATTTTTTCGACCGGACTCGTCCGGTCCACCTTGATCGGACACAGACCAGCGTCCGGTGCAATACCCTCGGTACTGTGCAAACCCGTCAGTTTGACCGGACGCAGAAACCAGCGTCCGGTCAGTTGACCGACGCCAGCGTCTTCACGATCAACTCGTTTTCACTTCTAACTTCTTCACCCTTGATCCAATATGCCAACCACAAGAATTTGCATCCAGCGCAATAGAAAATAGGCATTTCATTTTCTCGAAAGTGCCGAATCCCATCGAGAGAGGGACCCAAACCCATCTCAACCCTGCAAACACCACCTCCTTTGTAGATGTGCCAACACCACCAAGTGTATCACCTTGTGCACAAATGTTAGCATATTTTCACAAACATTTTCAAGGGTGTTAGCACTCCACTAGATCCTAAATGCATATGCAATGAGTTAGAGCATCTAGTGGCACTTTGATAACCGCATTCCGATACGAGTTTCACTCCTCTTAATAGTACGGCTATCTAGGTGGGAGGGAGAGAGGGACCCCAAACCCATCTCAACCCTGCAAACACCACCTCCTTTGTAGATGTGCCAACACCACCAAGTGTATCACCTTGTGCACAAGTGTTAGCATATTTTTACAAACATTTTCAAGGGTGTTAGCACTCCACTAGATCCTAAATGCATATGCAATGAGTTAGAGCATCTAGTGGCACTTTGATAACCGCATTCCGATACGAGTTTCACTCCTCTTAATAGTACGGCTATCTATCCTAAATGTGATCACACTCACCAAGTGTCTTGATCACTAAAACAAAATGGCTCCTACATTTTATACCTTTGTCTTGAGCCTTTTGTTTTTCTCTTTCTTCTTTTCCAAGTTTAAGCATTTGACCATCACCATGCCATCTCCATTGTCATGATCTTCGCCATTGCTTCATCACTTGGGGTAGTGCTACCTATCTCATAATCATCTTGATAAACTAGGTTAGCACTTAGGGTTTCATCAATTAACCAAAACCAAACTAGAGCTTTTAGCTATGCCGGAAGAAGACGATGCAACCTTCCATATGCATCTGATATTAACAGTGTTATAGGCGCCTACAATCATCTTGTACCCGATGGCGTGGGCAACAAGACTTAGCATTTGTACTCTCTCTCTTGTAAGGCCACCCCCTTCATCTATAAAAGAGGACGCGCTTTCTCCCAAAAAGAGATGGATCAGTTCACTCACACACACAACAGAACTACTAGGTTCAAACACTCGAGCACACGCTCGAACACTTAGCGCATAGCGGAGCTCCCGTAACTCTCGGCCCTCTAGTCCGGAGTCCGACCGGGCCGCCTGCACCCCCCATCTTTCTTCCTTCCGTTTGTAACCCCACAGCAAACTTTGAGTACCTGGGCTCAGGAATAAAGTCACCGACCGACTCAAACTGGAGGTAGGGCACGTTGCCTGAACCAGTATAAACCTTGTGTCATTGAGTGCTAGACCACATCCGATCACAACATACGGCAAAACTACAAATATTTACGTGTTGGTCACTTTCTACACCGACACCTTTGTATTAGTATGTGTTAACTGTGAATGATAACAAGAGTTTTAGTTCTTAGTACCAGACTACTTGCTCTTGAGCTATATATTTATGGTTTATGGGGTGCCAAGTTACTTGTAGTCCTTATTACTTGCTGCAAATAATTTGTTATTGCAATCATCTTGTGTTTGTTAGGGGTGGTGAGAGACTTTTTTTTCCGATTGTGATAGAGACATGTTGGAACTGTGTGGTGGCCCTGCAGTGTCATGAGAGGCATGTCAGGCAGTAGCGATTCATGAAATGTGAAACTCCCTTGGAATATGATGTTTGTGCCGTAATAGCAACGTCGTGTCATTTATTTTTTGTGGAACTTAAATATCCCATTTTATTCTTAACTATGGAAACATATATCTTCTTTTTTCTTGTTTTCATGTGCATACTCAAAATATTACCATAGCGATAGCACGGACAGTATTTCTTCTTTTAGTTTTATGATTTATTTTTTCTAGATGCCACCGTAGCGTTAGTACGGGAAATATGCTATATTTCTAATTAGCTACTGAATACGAAAGAATGATGACCCATGGACAATTTTTCTTTTAATTATTTGTATAAAATATACTTTGTCGTCCAATCACAAAAACTTGTCATTGGGTTGTTTGGAGCTATATTAACTGGCACAGAACTGCTAAGTTCATTTAACAGAGAAGAGTATCTATTGTATTAAAAATGTTTGGACACATCACTCTTCAAGTATGTCAAACAAGCCTAATATATTATGTTAGTTTTTAAGTTGATTGTACTTTTAATCAGTGAGACCATATAACTAATCTTGGGCGTTGGCTTCCTCCTTTTAGTTTTCATTCTTTCTATTTGCTTCTATTAGGAATATATACTTAGTTATTACCTCTGCCCAACTATTTGCATTTATATCTCACTGTGTCATGTACTCTTGTACTAATTTAACTCAAGATCATGTTTGTAATCTGCAGTGTAGCTTACCGGTAGCGAACAAAAGGCAGTTGTTGAACCACTTCCAAAGAGCCAAGGTTATCACCTCATAAAACACGTGCTGTCATGTCCAGATGTTCCAACCATATGATCCTGTTAGGTTCGAATGGTTTTGAAAACTTTAAATGATAACTGGTCGTTTAGAATGATGATTGTTAAACATTTAATACCTATTTTTCTTAAGAGGAGGCTTTCTGTTGCATTTCGATTTTAGCAACTATTTTCCCTGTTCCTGTTGATTTGATGCAAGGGAGGAATAGCTAGCTGGATGCATGATCAGTGGGGCCATTCTAAATCACGCTTAGTCTCTCCATGGATCATAACACTTACAAGCAAGCATTGGCTTGCAAACCTTTTGCTCAATGTAAAGTGACAAAAAAAAAATAGTTTCATAGTGGGCAATAGTATTTTTTTATTTGGGTGCATATAGACATATTACATGGTTGAACCGATTCTTTTTATCGCATTATCTAGAAAAATTGCCCCAACATACATAATTATTGTCCCGCTATAACGCATGGACATAGACCTTGACTGTGGCCGCATCTCATCCATGTCAGACCGCCTCAATGTGGAAGAAAGTTGGTGGCAGTAAGACTCGATTATGTCCTGAGATCACCACGCGCGCTTGCGCTGCCCCGTTTTGACGGGCATGCCATGGATGTCGTGCCCAAAGCGGCCGATGCGCACACTAACCATTTGACAACGGCATCTATTCGGCAACGGCTAGATTAACTAAGAGGAGTTTGTCAAGGCCATGATGACCATATGGGAAGGCATGGTTGCCGGTTTATAACAAGCAAGATAAAAGACATACGACTGTCCATTTATAACAAACAAGAAGCATATTTGGTTGATTATTAATTTCACAATATTGTTATCTTATCGTGCGATTCGTATATTTTTAGTATAAAAATTTAGTTATCCCGTAGCAACGCATGGGTACACTACGGGATAATTTAGATTTAAACGTGTGTTGCATCGGAAAAATGATTATACCTGTGCGTTGCAACCAAATCAAGTAAACTATGATATCATATTTCCAAGTCTTGAGAGTGCTCCTGCAATTGTTCAACAATCCTCTTTGTGGTATGGTGCAGTGTTGCCTTGGAGCCATGGAGAGCCACAGCCATGCTCAGCAAATTGAAATGAATCACACAGATAACCTTAGATTAAATAAACCGTGCCTTGCACATTTACGTAAATTTTATAACTTCGGTTGATATAAGAATCAACAAGGACACCAACAATACTGCAAAGTATCCAATAATATACTTCCTTTTAGTTATCCTTTTTCCAGTGATTTCCTGCTCGACGAGTTGTTCATCAGAAGGGAGGCTATCCCCGTCAGTTCTGTCTTACTGGACGACGCTGCTTGTTGATGCCGGCTGTGACGAGGGACAACAGAACCTGGTATATTAGCAAATATATATTATTTATCCAATCTAAAATTTTCTTTTAAAAAATAAGAAGCATATGAATAGTGTGAAAAGAACGTAAAATTCTGCTAATTCACCATAGTACTCTAGATTCCGATAGCATGACCTGGTTTGTATATACGCTAAAACATCTTTATCCAAAATCCACACAAGGAGAAGCATAAAATGAGAGAAATGAAGGCATATGTTTATTCACGTGATAATTTTCACAGTAAAAGGCATAATGAATAGTTGTATTTCTGATAATAAGATTACAAGTTTTAGTATTTATCTTTCTGGCTCCCCCGTTTGATAATGGTTGATACATAATTCAGCTCTAAAATAAAAGTAGCATCCATTAAACTGACTAACTGAGGTGTTACACTCGACAAAGCCTTTGCCAAGTGTTTTTTGGGGTTTGCCGAGTGCCTGTGGCACATGATAAAGCCACTGTTTCCGATAGTGAATGCTCTAAAAAGTTTGAGCCATGTGATTCAGTTCATCAGCTCTTATGTCTTATGGAGCTGTACTCGCCAGAAAGTTTGAGCAGCTTATATCTGAAGGGCGCTGTTCTAGCAGTGACCAAATACCAAGATGGGAATAAGATTGGGATGCATTCTTAGAAATTAGGAGCTCATTGTGGTGTCTAGGACTACGATATATATATATATAGGGTTTAAATGCAATCTGATTTTGCAGTTACGGTTGAGCTTCCCTAAGTTGTAGTGCAGCATAATTCAATGAAGATGTAATGGAAATTAGGTTGCTGCTGATGTGTGTTTTCTGCTGCTAGAGGACTGAAATGTGATAGAGGCTTAAAACTCCATTTTTGGTCGACCTGCTGCTAAGAGGATTGAAATGTGATAGAGGCTTAAAACTCCATTTTTGGTCGACCTAAAAATGTCTGTTTCATCCATGTGTCTTCGATTCACTATTGTACTCTAATGATATATTATTTTCTAGAAATAATGTATTACCACATGGTGTTATAGTCTGGTGCATATTTCTAGGTCATTCTTCCTTGGTATTTCCTTTAGTGAAAGGAACTGACTATATATTTCTAGCCAAGTACACCCTTTGTTTGTAATTATATGACATTTAGGACAAGCTAATATATGTCACTTCTCTATTCTCAAAGCCCTGTTCACAAGCATGTAGGTAAAAAAAGTATTCACAGGCATGCTTCTTTGGATATTCCGTTCCCTCTGCATTTATTTCTTTTGTGTATGAACCGTCGTCATGGAGATTAGAACGGAGTATGTTTATTTCACAAACTTTGATTTTTGGATTAACTATAACGTTGATATTTAATTTTTATAGTATTGTTATCTTATTGTGTGATCCGTGTGTTTTTAGTATAAATTGTTAGCTATTCCGTAGCAACGCACGTACACGCTACCTAGTATACCATTAACAATGAAGATATAGTTTTTGGCGAAAGCCACTGTGGCCAATAAGGGATGAAACATACAATAAGTGCAAGGTGATGGTAAATCCCACAAAAGCTTAAAAACATGCATCGTAAATTGCTACCCTCGTCTTGAAAAGAAAACAACTCTAGTTCTATCCTTAGTTAAGCTATCTAAAAATTGGCAGTTTATAAAAGAAGATCAACATTTATAACACAAAATGGATATATGATCAAAATATATTTCATTTTTTTCTCTCTAAATTTGATCAAACTGAAGTTTAACCTAACATTTCCTAGATGAAGGGAGTACTGTATAATCACAAACTATTTATTATGGTAAAAATATAAACCAGCAGAGAACATCGCTCCGCAAAATTGGCCGAACAAAATTTGGACAATTTGGGACTATGCACAAGCACACCTAATGCTTTCATTCTACATTTTCAAAACGGACAAACTTATTCCAAATAAATATTAACTACCCGAGTAATTAAGTTACAACTAAATCTAAGTGAGAAAATCTGAACAAACGTTCAGTCGGTAATTACGACCCGTGGTTTCCAAATCCGGGACCGGGAGGAGGCTGCCCACCGGAGCCGCGGATTGACGAGGATTCCATTCCATTCAATCACCTGTCCAGAGCACCATCGCCACGTCGACATCAAAACCCACCACCCATCCCCTTCTTTCTCTCCACGCCCACCCCCACCCCACCCCACCCATCTCCACACTCCCCCTTCCCGAACCTTCTAGAACCCCCGTCCAGAACCCTACCCACCCATGGCGGCCTCCCTCCTCTCCCGCGCCGCCGCTGCGGCGCTGCGCGGCGCGGCCCGGCCGAACCGCCTCCTCGCTCGGGCCTCCCTCCTCCCCAAGGAAAAGCCCCCTTCCTCCCCTACTACTACTACTACTACTCTTCGCCACCGCCACGCCCCTCGCGGTCGTAAAACCCCGCCGCTTCGCCGCCGCCTCGGTCCTCCCCCAATCTGACGTGTTCCTCGGTTCTCGCGCGTGCAGGGTCGGGTCGGGTGGGCGGTCCGCGCGGCGGAGGGCGCCGGTGGGTCCCGGTGCGGGCCGTCGCCGCTGGCGGGCGCGTTCGGGATCGCGGCACGGTGCAACGCCACGTCGTCGTCCGCGGTGTCGGAGGCTGCCGGCGTCCACACGCTGCCCCGGACGGAGCCCGTGGTGTCGGCCGAGTGGCTGCACGCCAACCTCAAGGACCCCGACGTCAAGGTGCGCGTAGCTCTCAGTAGTTAGTAGTTAGTAGTAGTCAGTGCTGGACTGTGGCGATCTGCGCTTGGCCTGTAAATTATTACTTGTGCAACTTGTAACCTGCAATTCGACAAGTCAAACACATGTATTATTAGTAGTTATATTGATTGCCATTCAGTAATGAGCTCTATGGTTAGACTTAGTTGACTGATAATCTATGGGAGTCTTGCCATTAGATGAACCGATGCTGTCTAAGAAGAAAATAGGCACCTTAATTTTGGATAAGTGGTTAATGTGCTTCTACTACAGTTCAACCAGGAAGCTGGGGCTTTCACCCACTATTTGATCTTCACAATCGGTGCTACTGAGAATACTTAGGCTTGTTTGACACTATGGTATAGACTTACCATGATTAGTAATAAAACCTGTATTCGCAAATTTAACTACAACAACGGGATTTACTTACCAGTTACACCTTGTTCTATCAAATGTGTCTTTCTTCCAATCCACTACTTGTTAACCTTACTTCTGTCTAGGTACTTGATGCCTCTTGGTATATGCCTGCAGAACAAAGGAATCCATTACAAGAGTACCAGGTATCCATTCAGCTTGTTTTTGCAGCTAGGATTTCTGGATTCTTATGCTAGTATGCCATTGCACTTGCATTCTCTGATGGTTTTGTACACATTTTTATTGGTCTAATTATTTTTTTGGTGAATCAAATCCCTGCACATCTGAACTTCAAATTATTTCCTCAGTGTGTCACTCACTACATGGGAATGCTTATCAGTAGGCATACAGCATACCTAAACTGATACATTAAGATATATGCATTAACAGGTGTACCAACCCTAGTATATACTAAGCAAAGCATACCTAACCTGTCCATTATGGGAAATGATAGGTCCATAATTGAAAGTATAATGCAGATATTCTAATGCTTCAATCATGTTTCTAGGTGGCCCATATTCCTGGTGCTTTGTTCTTTGATGTTGATGGAATATCTGACAGAACATCTAGTGTAAGTTCAGCTCTGTTGTTTGTACCCTTTATTGTTGCTGACTACAAAATCATACAAACTCTGTTATGTACCATATGTAATTTTGAGTTACACTACTGTTATCATTGATTCTCTTCTAGTTATCAATTGATATAGCTAGTCCTTGATATAAATGACAAAAATGTTTATGAGTGTTAAGCACTTGAGTTGTTGCCTGAGTATACTAGACTAAATAGAATTTCACAAGAACCCTACTAAATCGATTTTTAGGACAAGGTGGCAAGTGGCAACCCCTTTTTTGCTAGTAGATGAAATATTCTGCTCTGCACATCATTCCATGTGCATTAATAGTACTTGTAGAGGTGACAAATCCAATGCCACTGTCCTTAGTTACTAGTTGCATGTCTGCAATAGGCTAGTCAACATCTGAAAGTGAAAGTTGAAAACAATAACATTAAAACAGGGGCATACAGATCTGAACACACACAGTTTGGTGGTAACTTCCTCAGGTGTTGTGATCTGGTAGACTGGTAACCACATGTCCACATTTTGAGTTGCCCCATAATTAACCATTCAATGTGTTACTTAGTTGCTGTAGTTAGATCATGCGCTACCAATCGTTTCCTTTCCCATTCTTCTTGTCTATAACTCTATATATTTAGGTCCCTTTTGGGGCAGCTCTGGCTGGCCCTGGCTAGTTTCCTTGACAACCTTGATGGTATCAAGCTGTCTAGTGGCCCATATCAATTTCTTCTAAAATGTTAGTTGTGCTTATAGTATGGGAGTTGCCTGCTAATTCTTCTGAACATAGCCTTAGTTCAGCTTGTAACTTCAGATTACATCAGGTGTTGGATGGCATCAGAACTATTCTCTGTAATGATGGTATAGGAGCTTGCTTGCTAATTGTGGCAGAACCACCCAAATTATGCTGGCCCACGTGTACCCAGTCATTGTCCTGAAGACCTCTGACTGCTGTACACGAAAGCCAGATAATCCAGTAGTCTGTCGGGTGTCCTCGAGGAACCCCGAATCATCCACATTTTACAATTCATACAGGATCAACAATGGAGTTACCACAACATTACAACATTGATACAAAAATTTCATACATCGGAGTTGCGGAAGATTTACAACATTAGGTTACAAAACATGTTATGTACCTTTAAGTAACACTTGAGTTCCAAAAGTTGAGTAGAACTACTGGAAATAACTTAAGTGAAGTTCCTAAGATAGAAGAGACGATCAGATCATGTCGAGCGCACCGACATGACCTTGATTAGCAGCACAAGTCAGAACCTGCAACTAGGGGTTAACAAACCCTGAGTACTTGAGGGTACTCAACAAGACTTACCCGACTAAAAGAAAAGACTCCAAGGGTATGAAGGCTTAAAGGGATAGTCTGAAGCAAAAATAACTTTTGCAGAAAAGCTTACTACGAGTGAATCCTTTCAATGTTTTAGCGGTGTATAAGTCCATATCAATATCCAGTTTGCACGTGATCTAAATCAATCACTTCTTTAAACATCTCAACTCTTTTCTTCTCATATCCATAAGTCACCATGTTTCATTGATTAACTATGATGTAGTTCAGTTGATCGAGTCTTCTTTTTCGAGAAGCAGCGGCGATTCGAATCGATTAAAACCCAGCTGGGGATTCCCAATCACACGACATATGCAGGTCCCAGACCTCCATATATCAACCTTCACTCGGATCCTCCAAAACATGGATCGGTCTGCGCTACCCGAGAGCACAGTACTCCACCGCCCTACGTCATCCTAGATGTTTCCGTAGGGTGCGTACACGCTACTCTCGCCATCTCCCACTCCCAGTGCGCGGTTGTCTTTTCACATGATGGAATAGCCGAGATATTAGGCTTACCGGAGTATGTGGTCGGTACTGCAAAGTCTCGACCACAAGTGGCCCTACAACTGACCGGTCCTTAATCGACACAGACGGGACAAGCAAGACCAGGCAACCCTGTCGGCTTAACCACCAAAGACAATTCCCACGTCCCGTCCGGTCTCCATTTAACATTATCATCATTTAATCCTCAGGACGTCTCCTGAGTAAAGAACCATTGTGAATAATGAACTCATCACTTAACTCTTATCACTAAGCATGGCTAAGCATCACTAGCCTATCACTACTAAAGGGTGACAAGGAAAAGTATTGGAATATCAAGGAAAGTCATGCAGTAATTGGGTATACAACCAATTCCTATTTTACTTAATGCACATATCATAAGACTCGAATTATAAAAGTATTTGTAAATACAAGGAAAGGGTTGTATGCTCCGGGGCTTGCCTGTGTCGCAGAGAAGGTTAGATTCTGTAGAAGGATCATAGAACGAACTTGACATCAACATCACTAGAGGAAGAATCTTCTCTGAAGGCTTGTCCATCATGAACCTTCTCACTCTTGTTTACTACACGTAACAAGATGATGCAATGCTTAACATGATGAAATGCAATAAACATGATGCATGTTGGATGCAACATGGGTATTGATGAACACAACAAGATACACAACTTGAGTACAACTTTCCTTCACTAAGAACTAGGGTTAATTATTCTAAAAAGTATTTTAGTTAATTAACTATCAAGTTAATTAGTTGTTATCATGAAAGGATTTAAACTCAACATAGAACAGCAAGAGGTTTAACATATATCTTAACTAATGATTATTATAAAGGACTTATATAACTAAACATTAAATCAAGGCATTCTAATTATTATATAAAGCATGTTGATTATAAGCATATCAAACAAGTAATTACATTGCCAAGGAACAACAGGGTTTGGGTGTCCCAAGGTCCACAATCAATCCCAAAATCATATCAAAGTCATTTAAGAATTTATAGAAATCATTTTGTTATTTTTATTAATCCATAAAAGACATTTAAACATGGTTAAATTAATTGACCAAGTTACATTTATCAAAACAGTACCCAACTTTTTGTGAAGGCAGGTATTAGCATGTAAAGCATACACATAAAGTTTCATGATTAAAGCATAATTATCTTAGCTTATAAAAATCATGCAAGATCCATTTATTAATGAAAAGAGGTAATTTTTAAGCATACCAAAAGTACTGAAAATGACCAGTTCATATTTTTCCATGGTAGAGCATAACATAACAAGGCTACACAAAAAATTTCACAATTTATCATGTTTCTATAATTAGTTATGAAAATAACAAAAATCAGCACTTTTAATCATTTCTGAAAAAGAGAAAATCATTTTTCGGCGCCAGCAACTTTTCTCACCCGCCTCTCTCCGACCCTCTCTCACTGACACGCGGGGGCCAGGGTCAAACCGACCTAGCCCCGCCCTTGACAGCGGCGTGCCGGCCGGTAAGCGGCGCATCTCACCGGCGGCGAGCTGGCCGGCGACGGGAAGGGTACCAATGTGACCCCCACACCAAGGCGCATCGATCCAAGGTACTAAACTACCAGCTAGGGTTTCGCGGCGAGCACAGCGCCGGCCATGGCGGCCACGGCGGCGCGGCGGCGACCCGCCGACCACGAGGGACCGTAGCGGTTAAACTAAGGCGGCGGTCAGCACCAGGGACTCACTGCGATCACGTTGAGCTACGTGATTGGGGTGGAGTCGCGGCGGAGATGCATCACCGTCGTTGAGGGCGGGTGCGGCGGCGCGAACCCGGCGACGAGGTCACGTTCCGATGGCTCCTGTGCGGTAGAGGTAAAACCAAAAGGATGGTGAGCATCACGGTAACATAAGGAGCTCGAAACACAGATTGGTAGGGAGAGAACTGCAGCGAGGCGTGCTGGCCACGGTGAGGTGGAGCACGGCGGTCGTGGCGACATGACTGCGACGGCGGCAGCGCGCGTGGGTGAGTCCGGTGAATAGAGGTGGCGCAAGCGAGTCGGGTGGATGCGCAAGGAGTAGACGAGGCTGTGAGCAAGAGGAATTGGACGAAGGGGAATTGGTGGCGATGAATTTCGCCGGCGACATTAGCTCTGCCGGCGGCGGCGCAGAGATGGAAAAGAGAGAGAGAGCGCTGGCGTCGGGCTTTTAAAGGCGAGGGCGACGTCTCCAACTTCGCCAGCACCTTCGCGAACACGGCCACGCAGGCATCCGCGCGAAGATGGCCAATGGCGCACAGCGGTGACGAGGCAGAAAAGCTACTGCTGGCGATGCACTGTAGCAATGGCCCCTCTTCTCTTCTTCCAATATCTCCCAAATTCACGTAACCACTTGAAAAACTCCAAAAACAAAAGTTGCTCAGCTAGACGAGATCTTTAACTTTGCTTTAAGGCTCAACCCCTAATTCAAACCGGTTAAAGAGTGGAATTTGAAACCTGATTTTTGGTTAGGGTTAGTAAAACAGCTAATTAGCTACATTGGGTGATAATTGGGTGATTAACTAGTTGTCAAACAATTCAACCAATAGTACAGTTGCAAAGTACAAACCTCATACCAATCAATGAACCTTAATCACTATTATTGCTAACATTTCATGGAACACATGAGACACATCATAAGCAACATATTCATGCTATAATTGAAACATGAAATGCATTTATGCCTTATGCTTAATGGTTATGCATGATGATGAACACGGTCAAGTCTTTATTAAGTTCGTAACACCTAGGGTGTTACACTAATCCTCTGAACATTGCCTAGGTTCAGCTTCTAACTTTACGTAGATCAAAGCGTTGGATATCATCTGAACTATTCTTCTTCTTTTTGTTTTGAAAATGATCTGAACTATTCTTTATAAACTGAGAAAGAAGACAGAAGTCTAACTTTTTTTCCTTCCTAGTCCGTAGACTTGTCACCTTATATTATATTGTATATACATAGATTTATCATTCTTTGTGAAGGCCATCATAATTATGCCAGTTCACTGTAGTTTAGTTTGCGAAACATGGCATGTCTACTTAGTACTTGCATTCTTTTTATTGCTTGTTGATGATACTAATATCGTCTGATCTAACTAGTGATTATTTTCTTTTTGGTGAGAATCTGCATTTTGATTTGACATCTGTTGGTTATATATTTTTTCCTTGTTCAGTTACCACACATGCTGCCATCTGAAAAGGCATTTTCAGCTGCTGTATCTGCTCTTGGCATCTACAACAAAGATGGGATAGTAGTTTATGATGGAAAGGGGCTGTTCAGTGCTGCTCGTGTTTGGTGGTAAGATTCTTTTCTTCACAAAAGTATGTAAAAAATTGCTAGGGTTGAAAACCAAATGAGCAGTAGATTCAAATCTTATTTGGTCATTCATGATTGCTAAGTTCCCCTTGCCATGATCTTTGTGCAATTCTTTGTTTGTTTTGACATATAATTTATAATACTGTTGTGCCATGCTTGTTACCTTGACAACAGGATGTTCCGTGTATTTGGACATGATAAAGTTTGGGTGTTAGATGGAGGTTTGCCCCAATGGCGTGCTTCTGGGTACGATGTTGAATCAAGTGCCTCCAGTGATGCCATCCTAAAGGCTAGTGCGGCTGGTGAAGCAATTGAGAAAGTGTACCAGGGTCAATCGGTAATTTATTCTATTATTTTCTATTTCCTGTTTCTTTTGGCAATACTTCCGTTGCAAGTTGCAACAGCACTGCAAGAGCCTTACTACTGCTATTGAGCTTAATTTGGATGGATATGGTTAGCATTTGCTGTAATGATGGTTTAACCTCAATATGTTTCTCCAGGTTGGTCCAACCACATTTGAAGCAAAGCTGCAGCCTCATCTTCTTTGGAGTCTTGATCAGGTCAGTGCTTGTCCCATCCTGCTTGTTGTTTTCTTCGTGACTCACCGAATTCTTTCTGCATATTTCTTCGTGACTTACCGAATTCTTTCTGCATATTTCTTAGCAACTAATAGATGATTTTCTCAGGTGAAAGAGAACATCAAGACCCAGACACATCAACTTATAGATGCTCGATCAAAACCTAGGTATGCTTTCTGAAGGCTACATGCATTTGCTAGTTCCATGACTGCTTGAAAGTATGTTCTTCTCTCTTTCTTTTTGAGAGGCACAACAGTAATTTCTTACAATTGGTAAAAGGTTCCTGTAATGAAATAGTTCCTTAGCGTGCAGCCACTCACTGCATACTGTCAGTGAACTGGCCCTAAGTGGTCTGCATTCAGGAAAATAATTTGTATAATCGCAGCGATGATAATATTGGTCACATTTATGTTTGCTGAGAACTCAATTTAGCTTTTGCATTTTGATATTGATACTTAGTATCTTCTAACCACTACAAATACTAATACAGATTATATTTTAGATATGTTTTGGTCACCCAGTCGCATTTTGAGATTTAATTATCTTTTAACCAGTATACATACTTCGTAATAACACTAATAATACAGTAATTTATAGATATGTTTTGGTAGTGCAAGTTTTGTACTTGTTCTTATGCTCAACAGTCTTGCATTTTCAGATTAACTGATTTGAAACTTCTATTCAGATTTGATGGCACAGTTCCTGAGCCACGAAAGGGCATTAGAAGTGGGCATGTGCCTGGGAGCAAATGCGTTCCGTTTCCCCAGGTGGAAAGTCTCCACTTTCCCATACTTTTATCAGTTCATTTTTGCATTTGGATGTTTCTTCCCGTGTTTGCAGTGGATGGTAATGGATACTTATCTGATAAAGTTCATAGTTGGTTGTCGATTTTCAACATATGATACTTTGCACTTCTAATGCCATATTTTTCTTCATCCGTCCTTCCACTTTGATGAGGTCTAAAATCTAAATGTTGTTTACTAGATACATTAGTTGTCAGCTGAAGTTGTACACCTGTGTTAATGATATACTAGATTTTGGTTGATAGGGATAATAGAAGCATGTTGGCGTACTATGAGATTATGTTGTTGGTAAATGCACTTGTAATGAGGGCTATTCGTCCTTATACTGTGATACTTCATTTACCATAATAGGAATGGAGAATTGGATGCTTCTATCTATAAGTTTATATGTCACTATCCGATTTTTTGTCCATGCTGAGTGTTGCCATAGATGTTTTTATATCTCTGGAAGTATTGCTTAACTTGCCTTTCTTCAGGTTCTTGACAGCTCACAAAAGCTATTGCCTCCAGATGAGCTCCGTAAACGGTTTGAGCAAGAAGGTAATATTCCATCCTTATAGGTTACAACATACAAGTACCTTATTAGTGCTCGATGATAGCATCCGGTATCCAGGTTTTATCATGTTATATTGGATGCTTCCTCCCAGTTCAGGAAATTTTTTCTTTATACACTTTTAGTTGTAAGATTATTTTTTGACACACCCTCACTTAGCTAATCTGGCCACCTAAAATACCTATAAATCTTTCCATACCTAGGTCAAATTTAGCATTCATGAAGAAGTTAATGAGGCTTTAGCTAGGAACTGTGAAACTTCACTGGTTTTGATAGATTTAACATGATTAACATCGATGATATTGGTGGATTTAGATTTGGCTGTATTTTCTATTGGATTTGTTGAAAGAGTAACATCCGTGTTGTACACTGGTAGTTGATGCTGGTGATCATTTTTATCATTTTATGGCACCTAATGTAGAACTGCAACAGCCAAGTTTTTATCATTTTTATCTTAGCCTGTTCGTTTGGTCGTATTTGGCTTATAAGCCATGGCTTATCAGCCAACGAACAGTATTTTTCTCTCACATCAAACTAGCCAACAGTACTTTCAGCCATGGCTTATAAGCCAAACCAGCCCAAACGAACAGGGCGGTATTTGATTCCTCTGGTGTGATTCATTATCAGGAATATCACTTGATCAACCTCTTGTGACCTCTTGCGGCACTGGTGTGACAGCATGTGTATTAGCCTTGGTAAGATTACTGGGGACTTAATCACGTGATATTTATTTACATTCCAAATGGTTAATTGTGCCTCTATATACTTTGCTTCTGTTTTAGGGCCTTCATCGTTTTGGCAAAACCGACGTCGCAATTTATGACGGATCATGGACTGAATGGGGCGCCCATCCTGACACTCCAGTTGCAACTGCTGTTAATCTCTTCACCGAGGACGTCTCAGGCTCTTCATAGAGGACTCTTGATTGTATTTTCCCCGTGCTGTGATCCTATGGAGAGAGGCGATGTGAAGTTGTGAACTGAGGAGGTTGGTTGGGTACCTGGGTGTAAGGTTGGGGGAAGCGAAGCCATTTGGCCTTCACTGTAAATACTGAAACAGAAGAATTGTCACATACACTGAATTATATAAGACAGCTCCCTTGGTCTCTTCTCTTGGTGGAATAATAATAATAATGAAGCTTTTTAGAAGAAAAAAAATGCTGTCAATGTTGGTGTCTGGTATATGTGAGCTAACTATACTTGTATGAACATAAATGTACATATCTACAGACATTCAAAATCGTCGGGGTGCAGAAGCACCGATCTGTGGTCATTTGAGCAGGGTACTTGTCTCTGTTGTGCTTGACCGAGTGGTGCCGGTGCCGGTGCTGCTGCTGCCGCCGCCTGTCGTGACGGAAGATGTGTAGTAGAAAGCATCAGGTGGTGGCATGTAGGTCGCCACTGGCATCCTCGCCGGTAGGCTTGGCAGCGGCGCCTCCAGCCGCAGCTCGTCGACGGCCTGCCTGATGGACGGCCTCAGGCTTCGGTCAGGGTGCGCGCACCAGAGCCCGACGGCCATCACTGTTTCCATCTGCCGGTCGTCGAACTCACCGATCAGCCGTGCGTCGGCGGCGTCGAGGATGACTCCTCTGCTGCAGTACTCCCACACCCACTGCACGATGTGGATCACGTCTTCTTCGCCGTGGCGACGCACCAGGGGCCGCCTGCCGCAGGCGATCTCCAGGAGGACGACGCCGAAGCTGTAGACGTCTGACTCGGCGTTTGCCCTGCCTGTGATCATGCACTCCGGGTCCATGTACCCCATGGTTCCGGCGAGCACCGTCGTGTGCGAGCCCCGGCCGTGGGCGACAAGCCTCGCCAGCCCGAAGTCGCCGAGCTTGGCGTGGAAGGACGCGTCCAGCATGACGTTGCTGGGCTTGATGTCCCTGTGCACCACGCACTGCTCCCACTCCTCGTGCAGGTACAGCATAGCTGACCCAAGCCCCAGCACGATCTCGTGCCGGAGCTGCCATGGCAGCAGTGTGTCCTGTGTCATCGCTGGCGGTGTAAAGGTGCGTGTCGAGGCTGCCGTTGGGCATCAGCTCGTAGACCAGGAGGAGCTCGCTGCCGCCATGGCACCAGCCGATGAGCTGCACCAGGTTGCGGTGCCTGAGCTGGCTGATGATCCTCACCTCCGAGGCATACTCCTTTCTCCCCTGCTTGGAACCCTTGGACACCCTCTTGATGGCAACGTGGAGACCCATCTCCTTCAGGAATCCCCTGTACACTGACCCGAACCCTCCCTCTCCTAGCTTGTGCTTGTCCGAGAAGTTGTCAGTGGCAATGGCAAGCTCGCCGTAGCGAAACCGCTTTGGCCCGGTCCCTTTCTCGAACTCGTCCTCCGTTCCGAAGAAGTCGTCGCCCTCTTCCAGATCCCTCTCCATGGTCTGCATGGCGCGCTTTCGCCGTCGGCGCAGGAGGAAACTGACTGACAGGCCTAGGATGATCAAGAAAGAAGCAGCTCCGGCGGCAGACAAGCCGACCACTAGTCCTGTCGACACCGACGGAGAAGGCGGTGACGATGGCGGTGCCGCTGGACGGCGCGGCGGCAGGGTGATGGCGAAGGCGCCGACACTGTACCTGACGTAGCAGCTGTACCCCTTGATCGCGCCGCCGGTGTTGTTCGGGAAATTCCCCGGCAGCAGACCGATATATGTGGTGAGACACCAGCTGCATTCGCTGGCCGTTAGGTCCCGCGTGCACTGCGCGAGCCCGTACACCGAGTCCGACGAGCCGGCGAGCGGCGCGCTCTCGGTCGCGAGGAACAGCAGCGGCGAGCCGGCGGCCGTCCTGGCGAGCTGGTTCATCAGGCTCGAGCGCGCGTCCTCGAGCCTTGCCTGGTCGACGGTGCTGAACCAGGTGACGTAGAACGCCGCGTTGCGGCTGGCCACGGACAAGAAGTCGGTGCCCGAGTACCGGAGCACGCACGCGTCGTACGCCGCGCTCACGTTCCGGCTGCCCGGGCACACCGTCGTGATCCCCGCTGGCGCCCTAGAGAGACAGTCCAGGCACTGCGTCGCGTTGCGGTCGGCGTAGCACATGATGAGGCCAAACGCGGTGCCATTGTAGAACCACCCGTTGTCGCCGGCCGCCGTGGGCATCCTGGAGAGGAGCTGGTCCAGGTTCTTCTGGTATTGGCTGCCGTCGGTGTAGTTGTCTGTCGTCGAGCAGGATAGCCAGGCCGGCAGCATGATCTCGTTGTTCTGCGCTGCGGCTGCGACGAAGAGGAGAGCCAAGGTGGCGAGGAGAAGGCGGGAAGCCATAGCTGGCCGGCAGCTCTCAGCTGCCCTGGGAGGCTGGGACGCCGTTGCTTGCTGGGCTTGGCCACCCTGTGTCCTCCTCTGCGTTGCGTTGCTCTCTTTCTGACACCTTCAGCCGCGGCTGATGAGGACTTGTAGTGGATCAGGTAGATTTCGACCTATTCAATTCTTGTTGGTTCTTGAACATGTTGGATGGATCAGGAGACCCGGCGTCATGTGTATTGGTGTGCAGATGCAGAAACCAAACTGTCATGTCATAATAAAGCAGATAAAAGTTCAGAGAGTCAACAAGGAGGACCCTTTCATAGTAGTCACTAGTCAGCATTCTGTAGCAAATGACATGTCAATTTCTTGCTGGTTTCAGGAGAGTTTTTTATTGAAAAAAAAACTTTTTCCTTCTATGTGAGGAAGTGCAGGAGAATTCTTTTGGAAGTTTCACAAGAGTGGTCACAAAGTTTTGTAGGTTACTAGAATACTAGTACTACTGATTTTCTGCTTTGAATGAATATCTCTTAGCTCTTCCCTGAAAAAAAAAACTGTTAGCTTTGAAGTAGCTGATATTATTAGATGTTGCTTTGGAACATGTCAAACTTCATTTGGATCTTTCGCAGTTGCCGGCCTGCCTTTGGCTTGGACCCAGTTGATATTATCAAACCTACTCCCGTCACTGTCGCTTTAATCCGATTTTCACACGGAAAAACCTGGGACGGGCCAATCAGAATTCAGAATTCAGAATTAAAAATGGTGACAGTGTTGGTTCCTGTCAAATTTCAGGCAGATGCAAGATGGATCTGCGCAAGCGCAAGCCTGCTCTACCAACGGAAGAGCTCGTAATTCAGGCAAGGAGAGAGCATCATTCAAAGGCAGATGTCATGCTATGGACGATATGCACAAAGAAGGAAGGGTTCCCAGTGTGTGTGCTGTGGTTGTTGGGAAAGGTAGCCGTTGGGACGCAGTGATTTTGTCGGTTTCTGGTCACTGAAGAATGGATACTCTGATATGGTCGCCATCAGCAGAGTTAACCAAAAACCTGAAGCCTTCGGCGGTTATCACCGCTGAGTAACAAGATGCCAAAGTTTTTACTGCAGACTCGTTTATATTTTCCGAGCTCCACGCTGACAGATTTATTGCGAGAGAAAAACACCGTACCATGTCTGGTAAGCCAGGCTGATAAGTTCAAGTGAACAGGGCCTACATCCACAGCCCGATGCGCGTGAAGAATACAAGTGGAGGTAGAGGGGGAAGAGGAGAGGCTACTGGAGGTGAAATTGGGCTCCCGACCCGATTGCTTTGGTGATTTTCACGGTGCCACCCTCTGACCTTAATTATTATAGGTCATTTTAGTTTTTCTAGATACCTAATTTTTGTTATGCACATATATATATACGATATGTCTGTATACATAATAAATTAGAATGGAGGACGTACATTTGTATGGCTCTATGCACGCTTGCAAGTGTGTCCACTCTTATTTTTCTAATTTTAGTTATTGAGCAAGCCTTTTGTCCCTTAGCAGCTGTATGACTTTTTTTCGGCAAACATCTACACTTGTGTAGGTAAATTCTTTTTTATTTTTAACCTTTTTCAAACAATTTTTAAAATTAACACCGTTGACTTGTTTTTCACATCTAACCTGCTTGGCCACGCCTATTTCCCTGGCGCGGCCAAACCGCTCCGACGTGCCATGCATCCTGGCGCGGCTGACATGCCATGGTGACAGGTCAGCCGCCCGCTGACCAACTGACGTGGCACTGCTATGCCGCGCCATCGACTCTGGCACGGCAACTGCCGTGCCAACCTAGATGGCGCGTCCCTTGTCGCGCCAGGCGGTTGGCGCGGTAGGGGGAATTACAGATCCGCTGCACGACCCTCTTTGTATCCCTCGCTCTATTCCTTTCCTCCTGTGCCCGTCCCGACCCGAGCGTCCGCCATCGTCGTCTTTCTCTGCCTCCATCCCTCTCCACCTCGGCCATCTCTGGCGCTCTTCCTCCCTTTGTGACTCCGTCGCCGGACCTCTCTCTGTCAGACCCCTCGTGGCCGTGCCGCCCGCTGCTCCCCACCGGCGGCTGCGCGCTAGGGCCAGCGGCGGCCCTCTCCGCCAGGCATGCTGGGTGTGGGTGAACCCCCAAGGTTCCCCACTTCGTAGGACAGGTAATCCGCTCTTGATTTCTTGTTGCAATGTTGATTTCAACCTCGATTTCATGGTAGTTAGGGTATGTATAGTTAGATTAGTATAGTTAGGGTTGACACTATACCACATCTAACCATTAGCGTTGGACAACGGTCGCTAAAACATAATATTAACGTCAAACTATTGGTCGTTATATTTTTTTAACAGATCATCAGTCGCTATTTTCTCTTATACCGATCGATTATTGGTCGTTATATATATTTGGTTGTTCGGTATAAACACACATTAGAGTCAAACTATCGGTCGGTACAATCCGTTTTCATTTTTGGCGCATCCAGCCAAGCCCACTCACGTGCAATGTAATTGAGTGGCCCACCGGTCATACACTAACACCCAAAAGGCCAAAACCCTGTCTCAAGCCTCCAGCACCCATCGTCCCATCCACCCAGCAGCCTGCTTTGTAGGACAGGTAATCCGCTCTTGATTTCTTGTTGCAATGTTGATTTCAACCTCGATTTCATGGTAGTTAGGGTATGTATAGTTAGATTAGTATAGTTAGGGTTGACACTATACCACATCTAACAATTAGCGTCGGACAACGGTCGCTAAAACATAATATTAACGTCAAACTATTGGTCGTTATAAATTTTTAATAGATCATCGGTTGCTATTTTCTCTTATACCGATCGATTATTGGTCGTTATATATATTTGGTTGTTTCGTCGAACCACGGTCGGTATAAACACGTATTAGAGTCAAACTATCGGTCGGTTCAGTCCGTTTTCATTTTTGGCGCATCCAGCCCAGCCCACTCACGTGCAATGTAATTGAGTGGCCCACCGGTCATACACTAACACCCAAAAGGCCAAAACCCTGTCTCAAGCCTCCAGCACCCATCGTCCCATCCACCCAGCAGCCGCCACACACGGACTCAGCACCAGCGGTGCTCGTCGGGACCTCGGGGGCGGCTCTTCTCCATCACCGCCACGAGCTCGCCGGGGTCGTCATCCTCGCTGCTGCAGCCGCCGTCCCTACTACTCGGTCGTCTGGGCCACATCCCCGCTGTGCGCTCATCGGGGTCGCAAGGCGGCGGCGCGGCGCGAAGCCCTGGTCGATGGAAGCGCGGCATGTGACACAGGAACCCCAGGCAGTGTGCGGTGGTGCGGCCAGGCCAAGGGCATGGCGGCTATCCGGTACCGCGGGACCCCAATGCTCCAGGCGGCAGCGAGATCTGACGAGGTGGCTCGGGCGGATCCGACGAGGTGGCTCGGTGCAGAACGGATCCAGGTAAGTATTGTCGTCCTATAGATCTGGAATCTGATGCATTTTGGTCCTTTTTAGCTCATAGTGTTTATCGTAGTTCGACATACTTTTCAATTTTCTAAGGCTGTGAGATCCCATTATCAGAGCTGAACCAAACAACTTCGTTCACAAGAGCGATTCAATATATCAATTATTTTCCTTTGTGCAGTTTACAATGGTGTGGGAGAACCTGCACTAGTAGAGAACAGACCTTTGATCCAAGGGCCAAACCAGGCTCTACTCCCGGGAAATATTGTGCCCGGGACTAGAGAGACCTTTAGTCTCGGTTGGTGGCTCCAACCAGGACTAAAGGTCCCTGCCCAACGGCTCCTGCGCCAGGCCGTTGTGGCAGGGGACCTTTAGTCTTGGTTGGAGCCACCAACCGGGACTAAAGGTCGACCTTTACTCCCGGTTTGTGGCTCCAACCGGGAGTAAAGCTCTTGTTCCGGCTAGTGGCGTGGCCCGGGACTGAAAAGTGACCTTTAGTCCCGGTTGGATCCACCAACCGGGACTAAAGGCCCCCCTATAAATCCTGCTGGCCGTCTTCTTCCTCCCCGAGCCCGTCCGAGAGCTTCAGTTCAAATTTAACCAGTGTTCTTGCTCTTTCTCCATCCATTCTTCGATTCCTCCGTCAATTTCTTCGATTCCTCCGTCGATTCTTCGGTTCTAAAGGTTACCAACTTCATACTCTCATGTTTCACCGTTGTCTTATCTCATTTTGTTCACTATATATATATGGTTCTTTATTGTGGTTTTTTTTATTTGTAAGCAATTTAAGCTCAAAATCACTTCAAGCTTGCATATTTACATGAAGGAAGGTTAAAGTAGCTATTAAAAACTAGTATTCACCGTTCATTTGTAGCATGCATAGCACACTTCATTGTTTAGAGATATAGAGAATTTTAGAGTTTTTTTAATTTTATTTGTTTATAAAATGAGAAATTTATAGTGTATTAAAAAATGAGTATAGAGAGTAGCTGGCAACTACTTCTGGGTCCTTGGCCTCTCATGGGTTTCCAAAGCGACTTAGGCCGGGCCTCCCACTCATTGCATGCGGAAAGTGTTGTGATGAGACGAAGATTGTGATGGAGTACCGAGTGAAGAAGGAGGGTCCCAACAAGGGCCGCATTTTCTACAAGTGTCCGGATCGCAATGTGAGTTATTTTATCGTATTTAATAACTATGGTTAGTTTATACCTATTTTCATGATGGTTGTGATTAAAGTTCTAATTTTCTATTTTAATTTCAGTGGGATGGTACTGGATGTTCAGGCTTCTACTGGGAGGAAGAGTATGTTGAACTCGTGCAAAAATATCTTGCACAACAGGTAGATATGGCGGCTAATGAGGTAGTGATCCAGCCGAAGAAGCCCAAAGATGTTGAACAAACGGGGGATCTGTCTGTTTTAGTTAGGATTGGTCGCGAAATCCTTATGCTGCTGAAGTGCATTTTAGCTTTAGTGTTTTTAGTGGTAGTTGGGATTGTCTACATTGTAGCGAGGCTTTCTTAAATTTATAGCTTTTGTGGTGGTATGCATGTTGTATAATTAACTAATTATGTTCTAGGTTTTAATACGGTATTTATGTCATGTAATGCAGATGAGTTGGCATTGGATGTACAATGCTGATCGTCGCTCCCAAGAGTTCATGGACGGCGTGCATTCTTTGTTACGTGCGGCCGAGGCAAACAAACGCGATGGTTTCATGTGCTGCCCATGTGCCGTATGTAAGAATACGATGGAATATGCTAACTCAAAGACTCTTCATTCACACTTCTTCAAGTCGGGTTTCATGCCAAACTATATTTGTTGGACGAAGCACGGAGAAACCAGAGTTGTAATGGAAGAAGGTGAAGAAGAATAATGGGGCGATGATGACATTTTTGCTGAATATGGTGCCTTCAATGATACTGCAATGGGGGAAGCTGAAGAAGAGGTGGGGGAAAAGGAGAAGCCCGCTGAAGAAGAGGTGGGGGCAGAGGAGAAGCCCGCTGAAGAAGAGGTAGGGGCAGAGGAGGAGCCCGCTGACGATCTTAGTCAGGCCATTCATGACGCACAAAGAGAATGCGAAAGTGAAAAGGAGAAGATCAAGTTCGACCGCATGCTAGAGGATCACAAGAAATTGCTATACCCAACTTGTGATGCGGGGCAAAAAAAGTTAGGTACCACATTGGAATTGATGCAATAGAAGGCAAAGAATGGTGTATCTGACAAGGATAATGATGTTGGGTTCGTTGATCCGTATGTCGTATACAAACAACCCCTGAAGGATTATAAGCCTCAACCTGAGAGAAATCTCATGAATTTCTTAGTGAACCAACGCGACAAGAAGGAGATACTCTTCCCCTACAACTTCAAGTGAGTGTTATTATAAGTAATTAATGTCGATCATATATATGGGACATCAATATTTCCTTACTAGCTAGTTACCTCTCTCTCTCTCTCACACACACACACACACACACACACACACACATATATATATATATGTTTATGCAGCACTGGATATTGATGGTCATCGATATGGCCAATAGTAGATTGAAAATCTTAGACTCGTTGAGAAAACCGCAAACGGAGTATCAAGACATGATAGATATTATACAAGGGTAATTAATTTAGTTTCTCTATAACAACATAAATATATATAATGGCGCCGATCTCTCAACAATTATTAAAGGTTAAATTATTTTTTTATTTTATTGGGAGCAGGGTTTGGAAAAGGTTCATTGAGGAACAAAAAATGAAACATTGCAAAGCGCCACTGGGTATAATCGCACACAAAGTAAGTACTATAACTACACATTTATATTCAATTAACACCATATGATGATTTCAATTCACCCTAATTGATTTTTTTGTCGTAAAAGTGGGTTCTAAGGTAGGAGCAGGGTAACAACTACTGCGGATACTATGTTTGCGAGTTCATCATGGCATACTCAAAGAGAACTCCTGAAGAGCAACTCAAAGTACGTATATAAATACTTTTTCCTTTATATTATTTCGATCGTATATTTACAATTTCTTTATTGCTCTCATTTGTATAAGTAATTACATGAGCAATACACATACATATATATATATTAATACCTTTTCCTTTAACTTTTATTGAAGACTGAATGGTTGAGGGAAAGAGTCATACGACTTGACCAACTTAAAGCAATTCGAGAGACTACAGCAGGATTTCTAAATGACCAGGTCATCAACCCCAACGGCGAGTTCTACAATGACCCGAACGAAACGTCGTGGATGCCAAATCTGGAGGAGTGAATTGCTAAGGACATAAACAATTTATATATCAAACCTTTGTTATATATATATATATATGCACATATTATATGTACATAAAATAACGTGTGTATATATATGATCATCATATATATATGCATGTACGCGTATATTCGTTTGTTATTTATGTACAAAGTTCGAACGAAAACTTATGCGTGCGAAGTACACATATATATTACTATTAGCAGCGTATTCGAAAATGTATTTTAATATCAAAACTAATCATTAAATGAAAAAAGAAACCAAAAATAGAAACCAGAAAAAGAAAAAAAAAGAGGGACATTTAGTCCCGGTTGGTACACCAACCGGGACTCAATGTCCTGCCCCGTGGCTTACCAACCGGGACTCAATGTCCTGCCCCGTGGCGGTCCCTGGCCAGGCCTGGAGGCCCCCTTTACTCCCGGTTGGTGTTTCCAACCGGGACTAAAGGCCCCCTTTAGTCCCGGGCGTCAAGCCGAGACTAAAGGAGTGTACCTTTAATCCCGGATTGGTGCTCCCGGTTGGGAAACCGGGACTAAAGGGGTTTCCCAACCGGGAGCAAAAGGCCTTGCTGCACCGGTGCTGAAGGGGTAGTATCCAGCGTTCCTAGGTTCCAACGCCTCAGGGATTGTTGTTGCATCGTTGCCTGATCGAAGTGAAATTGCCATGCCGCATGAGGCTGGAGGTGAGAGCCATTAAATTTTACTAGGGTGCACTTGCAGTCAAGTGATGATAACATTTTAAAAATACACAAGATTTTAGATTGTATCTTGTTTAGACATGGATTGAACGTCAAATGCAGCCTGCAGCCAATTTGTTGTTAAGCCACACCACAAGTTTGTTTCTAATTTGTTGTGGGATGAAGCTAATCTGCACACTGGATAGTACTAGCCCTTCTTTGTTGCTAATTTGTTTTAGGTGTGGTTCCATTTTCGAATTGAACTAGGTTGCTGAAAACTAAGCACTGAATTCTTTATCTCTGTTCTAATTATTAAGCTGGCAGCAGGATCAAAAAGTTTAGTTTATATTTGATGGTCATGTGCCTAGTGCAGCTGAACGGATAAAATTGCTGGTGGTCTGAAATTAACACCCCTTTAGTCCTGTGTTTTGACTAAGGCAATGGTCTTGATCAGTCCTTAGGACTGATAGCTACGGCCAATGGATATGACTGCTATTTTTTTTTGCTCTATAAGCATGGAGTATTAGCTTTGTGATTGAGTTTGCCATGTGATTCAGCCTATCAGGCCTCTTGTCTCTGGCAACGCACCAAGAGATTGGAGCCAGTGGTGGCTCTGAGGCTCTCCATGGCCAGCTGATGCCGCTGTTGGTCTAGGGGAAGTGGATGGATATTTTGGCCATGAAGCTTCTGTGAGTTATGTTTCTTTGCTCATTTACCTACTACTGAGAGGCATGGTAATGTTGAAACTAATATGTATATCAGTATATGCTTTATTATCCCTACTGGTAAAGAATGCATGATTAACAATTTAATTTAATATACTTTCGAAGCATTGTTATTGATGAATTGTATGACCCTTTTGCATTCCTCGTTACCTTTATTAGACTAGCTTCCATGGTTCCTTTCTTTGAACCACTGAGAACTGAGATTAAATTGTGGATTACTCTTTCTTCTTTCTTCTGTCCTGATCCCTAAACATTATACTAAAAAAACCCATAGGTGCAAAATAATCGTTGCTGTATGAAACTTGGGGCTGTACACTTGCACTGACAATGAGTCGTGGTAATGTTGTTTGGGCCCTTGTTGGAACCAGTATGGTCCCTCATGTGTAGTTAGTATTCCATGCTTTCATTCTTTGTTTATTCTATATAAGCATTATTCTGCATGCTGCATGCGGATAAGCATGGTTTAATCTCTCTAGAGTTATTCGAGTTTCTTCATGGTTCCTTTCTATATCAACCATTCTATTTTTGCACAGTATATTTTGGCAATTAGTTTCTCAGAAGTTGAAGGACTTGTCAAATCCTAATTTGCTGAAGCAGAAATATAGCATGATGGAAGTTGTACGTAAAGGGTAGTCATGCTCTTTCTGAGAATCTTTGAGAAAGGAGATGACCCTGGAATTAAACATGATCAACCCCAAACTTATTTCTGAACTATTATTCATAAGCTAACCTTATTTTCCCCAGTTTTACTGAGTATAACTCCAAACAAGTACTTGAAAGAGACAATTTTTATTTATACACGTCACATAGATAACTGATGTGGTTTCGATATTACTGTTTTCTTTTGGTGCTGGACTAGTCGACATGGAACTTACTTAGCAATTACGACCTGTAGGGTTTTGTTATGCCTATTTTACTGATTATTATGACTTTCTGAATTGGTGCACTGCATGTTCCTATATATCATAGTTTACTGTGTCATTGATAAAATTATGTAGATTGGAGTTAGTTTCAAAACAGATACTGGCTCCAAATTTTACATGCTCTGATTCTAGCTAGACTGAAGACGCCTAATGAGCTCCTTTTTTACATATATACAGATACTAGCAAAAATAGGATTTAGATAGTCGGTGGCTCTAATAAGAACTTAGGTGGTGGCTCTAATAAGAAATTAGATGTTGTTTGGTTCCACACAGGGACAAAGGTAACACTCCTTAGAGCTCTTCTGATCTGTGAATGCAACTGTGCTTATCTGAATGCAACTTGGTTTTGGCGCCTATCGATTCTTACTAGTATATGCAGCTTCTTGTTCAGACTCAAATTTTCTGGAAGGGCAAAAAGCATAGCAGTCGCAGTCTAAACTGTGTAGTCATCTTTATTTGTATTGTTTACCTATATACAGGTCCCATATAATTAACTTCATGTGTGCACTGTGTTCAGGTGGGAGTGGGAGGGAGGCTTTGGAGGTCTGCATGATGTTGGATAGTCAACATGAAGCTAACATATACATTTTGCTTTTGATAACATGAAAATGAGGCATTTTGTAGTGAATCTAGTTAGATTGTGCAAGCTAACATATGACTTGTGCCTGCCTTGACCTAGCTTGGTTGTATGTGTTCTTTTCCTTTTGTAATGATGACCTGTCATGGATCAGATGATAGAACTTGATGTATTGCTAAATGTTGGCTTCAATGAAAACTTGAGATACCTTTATCTAATAATGTGGTTTATGAGTGTTGTGGGCAGCTATGGTTTACTTATGTATGTGGTTGATGAATAATGTGACATGTTATGGATGTTTATTAGGTTTGACATCTGGTTAATACGAAATTAATATTATATAAATATATAATTGTGCCAGTTCATAGTGACTCGATTGTTGGTTGCTAAAAAGTTTGATATCCTCAAACCATCGGTCGCTAAAACATGTAACATCATCGGTCGGTATAAATATTTGCGTCCAATTATCGGTCGCTATAGACTTATAGCGACGCCACTTACAACGACTTATACATCGTTCGCTATAACATTATAGCGAACAATCATCGGTCACTATAACGACTTATAGAGACCGATTTAGAGTCGTTACAGATTGACTGTGGTATAGTGTGAATGGTAGTTAGATTTGTATTTGTTCGATTAGTAATGTTAGATTAGTATAGTTAGTTAATTAGATTAGTATTTGTAGTATTTATTAGTATACTCACTATACCACAACCAACAATTAGTGTCAGACAACGGTCGCTAAAACATAGTATTAACAACCAACAATTGGTCGCTACAAATTTCTAACGGAGTATCGGTCGCTATATTTTCCTAATACCGACCGATAATCGGTGGGTGTATATTTCCTCGGACAATCGGTCGCTAAAAATGCATATTAAGGTCCAACGATTGGTCCCTATAGCTTGGTTTTATTTTGGCGCGTTCGGCTCAGCCCACTCACGTGCAGTGAAATTTGCAGTGGCCCACCCGTCGTAGTGTCACCCGAAACCCTAACTTCACCACCAAACCACCCCCATCAGCCGCCATCTCATCTCACGACTCAAACCTCACGGACTCAGCACCCAGCGCTGCTCGTCACGTACGGACTCACCACCGCCGCGAGCTCGCGTGGGGGGCGCCATCCCTGCCCGGCCGTCGTCCTCGCCGCGGCCGCCAACCCCAGCGCGCTCGTCGGAGCCCGAGCCGCCGCAGCCGTCATCCCCACCCCGTCGTCACAGCCGTCGTCCCCGTTCCCTGCCGGCCACGAGCTCGAACAGAACAGGTACATACTCGTCCTCTTCCCTTCCATCCCCGTCCGCTGCTCCCTTGCCTTCCATCCCCGAGTATGTGCGGCTGCCCTGCCCTCCATCTCCAGTCTCAACTCAAATCAAATCCCCTAATTGGCCAATCCGATCCATCCTGCTGGTTGCTGCAGTGGTGACTGGTGAATCCGTAAATCGAATTTCTAGTTCTCCAGTTTTGAGCTTTGCTTGATTGCTTCCCAATTTCCGATTACTAAATGCTAAATCGAGTAGATCCAGGCGTCCAGCATCAGTAGGATGGTATAGCTGAAGAAATTAAGATGTTGTGATTGTTATCCCAATTTTTCCTAGTTCGTATCTTTTTTTAATCTTACATATAAAAAAACCTTGGTGTATTTTTAGGTGAAATGGTTAAACAGGATTACGGTGCAGTCTGTCAGCCTAAGAGGATATCACCTTAGCTACGACCAATGCTTCTGTCGCATTTTACCCACTTTAAATTCTTCCCAAACTAGATTTAGATGGATACCCATTTTGATATAAGTTTGCTCCCTCTCTACACAAACATGTGACTATACATTGGTTTACTTCACTATGAAGAATATTGCACTTCACACCACGGCATACATAGGATGCTACCTGGCAGTTTATAGACTGATCTGAAACCAAACTCTCATGAATGCTGGTTTCACGACAAAAAATTTGTCACTTGGCACATTGTTACGCTCCTACTTTGTGTTCTCAGTGCTTGTGAGTAGTCTTTAATAATATGTCGAATGTCAATCATTGTAACACCCTCGGTGTTACACTGTACAGATCTTTTGCTAGAACACTGCATGAGCATCATATTTATGTGTAAATGTGTGTAATATAGAGTGTAAAGCAATGTACGTAACTTGAAACGTTCATCGGAAACACTGAAACGAATGTTATATTTCATGTCGCGATTATATCACTTAGGGTTCTAAACGAATTTTTATTGAACGAAAATGCTATAGAACTGCATATGCGGCACTTTAATAAAGTTTGTAGTACAAACTTCAGTAGGCGACGATGAAATACTTGCGATCGAGAAATGAATTCCCTAGCTAGCATGGTTGGTAGCATTGGAAATCGAAGTTGACGCGAATCCGAGCAAAAACTTAGGTCAATTTTCCTAAGTCGGAAAACGCTTTGACGAAGCTACGTTCGACAATTTTTGTAGGAGATTTGGGTTAAGTAATGGTGTGGTATTAGATCTTGTTTCAGTAGTTTAACATACCCTCTTGAGTATAGAAAAACTGGTTTGGCATTTGAATCATCGAGTTTGATTGTTGGAACGCTTTAAAAATCGTGCATGGCACGTTACCGTCGGTTTCGGCGTCGGGGCGTGGTCACCGTGCCCGGCACTCAGCGCTCCCACGCCGGCCGCCCGACGCGCACGCCCGCACGCGTGCCACCGCTGCTGGCCACTACCACCTACTGCCGCGCCAAGCACGTGCACTCAGGACGCTGGGGCCGGTGGGCCCAGCCGCTCTGCTCCGCCGCTGCCGTCTGCCTCGCTGGGTCGCTCGCGTGCGCTCTCACCACCAGCGTTGCGTCCGCCTAAGCTGCTTTGCCACCGCCGCTGTCGTTGTGCTGGCCTCGTTCGCGCATGGAGCCATCACCCATCGTGCTGCCGTCCTCTCCCATTTAGTGGCTACACCACTCCACACTCCCCATCACGTAGCCTTGAATGGCGTCGCGCTAGCCGACTGAGCCACGCCAAGGCAAAACCCATAGAGCCTGGCCCTATCCTCATAATTACGCACGTCTAGAGCTTGATTTAGAGTCTAGCATCGCGCCAAGCCTGCCACTGTTGTGGCCGTACGATGTCGGGGCGTCAATTTGAGTTTTCCCCATCGTCGGCCACCATAAGACCGAGCTGAGTCATCCATCTAATTAGCCTTGCGTAGTCCACCTCCTTCCAATTAACTGTGCACCCAACTAGCTCTTGTAGTTAGCTCGCGATTGGAGTTGACCCGACGAGCTTTTGTCCTCCAGTGAGGTAATGCAGGGCATTTTCGTCACAGCGGCCCGCCATGACCGTCGAGGCAGGTGCTCGGCCAGGGCGTCGCTCCGTGCTCTGTTGTTTCAATTGAGCGGTGCTTTTGCGTCATGTTGACTTGGTTGCCTCGCCCGTGTAGCAGTTTTGCTGGCGGAGCAGCAGGTCGCCGGGGACGCCGTCGCCGTGCTTGCCGTGAACCAGAGCAACCTCGCGCTTGTGGCCAACCACCGTGTCAAGCCCTGCGACTTCATCTAGGCCATCCTTCACGTATCTGGTGAGGCACCTTCACTCCTAGGTTAGCGGTAGAGGCGTTGGGCTAGGTTAATTCACCGGCGTCGGTGTCACCGCGGCCAAACCCCACCGTGGTGTGTGGCCACACCTCTGTGCGGCACCAATCATGGTGTTTATTACCTCTATCGAATGCGCTTGTGGTGAGGAGTGTCTCGGTGGTGAGGATTGCTGCCGAGGAGATCCGTGCTCGTCGACGTTTGGTCACAGATGCCGCGGCCTCTGTTAAGTTTCGGCCAGGGACCTTGAAACGGGAATTCAAAGTGAACCGGGGGGTTAAGTGTGAGCGTCAGAGAGAGTGAAATAGTAGAAAGGACCGCGGGTTCATTTAGTTGAAAGCCAGGGTCTCTTTTGCATAATCGTCGACGCGCGTGGGTCTCCCCGCGTTGGGCCACTGTCGCGCGTGGGCCGTGCCGGTGTGCTGCACGCGAGTGCGCATGGGGCACTGGAGTGGGCCGAGCCGCTCGCTCACGGGCCGCGCTGAGGAATTTGGTTTTTCATTTTTCAATGAATTAATAAACATTTATTCAATTTAGTTGTGAGCTGATCTTTGTAAAATTGTAGAAAAATCCGTAGGTGTCCAAAAATAGTGAAACAAAATTTTGTAGGTTCACAAAAATGCTATCTATCTGTTGGTGTAGTTAGTTTACTGTTAGCTGTGATAATGATAGATTCATAAATTCAATTTAGAAAGCTTAGTATTAGTTAGCTTAATATTTGTAGGAATTTTTGTGGCAAATCAGTGATAGCTTTAGCCCTGAAATTTTTACAGTAGGCTCATTAGATTATTATGTGCTCACTGTAATTTTTATAGCTCTAGAGTAGGTTGATATATAGAATAGCTAGTACTCCCTGTTTTATCATATATAGAGTAAATTGATATTATGAATACCTTTAGTTGCTAAGATAGTACATGAAATGCTTCATACTTGTCAGTGGTAACAGTAGGTAACTTAGCACCTTAGTCGGTAGAACTAGCTTAGTATCCTGACAGATGTATTTTTATTTGAAGAGTTGCTGTTGCCGTATTACTAAGTATTGCATCATCATTTCATGCATGTAGATCACGAGTTGGTAGAGTTCGTGCCTGCGGACGAACAGGACTATGAGTTGATTATTGAGGAGTACGAGGAGAAAGTTCTCGTACAGGAGGGAGCCCTGAAGCCGTTCGTTGCTGACTTTGTTGACACACCACCTGCCCAAGGCAAGCCTCGGTGCATAACCCCTATTTTTGAATGATCAGTGAATATATATATATATATATGATGTGCATTTACGTTATAGGCATTTTATGGAAACTGCATGCATAAATATATCTACCTATGAGTCCTACTAGTATAGATCGAGTAGCTGCTATGCTAAGGATTTGGTAGCGTGGGTAACCTGCCGTTACTCACAATAGGCTATAATTATGATCACTCATGATAAAATGGTGGAAAGGAAAATGGTGATCGAGCAGGGATATGGTTTGGGTACTGGTGGGTGTAAGAGGTTGTGTTCTGCGGCCAACGGGGCATAGCTTGGTTACACTTTTTCCCTGTCTATGTTGGTTAAGGACCGGCCGTTGCAATGGATGCTAGGCAAGTCACAGATTTATTATCCTGAGCACATACTTGGGTATGGGCGCAAGGAAGACTTGTTGCTCTCTTGTCGTGGGTTCCGGCTCTTTTCGGACTGACTGATTGGAGGTGGGGATGGTGGAGGTCCTTGCACCGCACTGAATCCGGAACTCAGGAGCGGGGGCTTGGAGTCCAAGTTTGGACGGGGACCTAGACCCCGTGATAGAAGGGTGATGGGTTGGTCCTGCTTGTACCGGCATGTGTTTTCAGGGTACCCAACTGGGCACATTGATTCACAAATCGCTGCCATGTCGGTATGACTTGTCTTAACTCTAGCATCGTAGTAAGAACTGAAAGATGAAATGTGATGAAATGAAACTGCTTGCTCAACTCTTGCTCGAAAGTAAAACATGTGCTTACATAGAATGGCTAGATAATAAATTAATCATGATCGCTAATAATAACATAAATAAGGATTCACTATTAGTATTGCTTTCTGCAAAAGAAACCTAGCAAACCATAAAGCTTATTGTTGTAACACGGCCTCGGCGGGTGGCGAAGGCCTCCGACGGCGAGGTGTCACCAAGGCGTCTTCGACCGTCTTAGGGCGGAGATCTGGTGCTGACTAAAGGAACTTTCCTGGCTATGCTTGTAGGGCGATGCACGAGGCTCAGCGAGCTTGTCACAGATTCCGCCTGAGCCGTGCACGGGCATCTCCGACCGCTCAGGTGGACGCCGCCCCGCTTCGGCTGACGGGCGTCTCCAGCGCTAAAGGTGAAGGCAGCCCTACCCCTGAACTAATCAAACAAACAACCTTGCCTAAGTGTGTGCAGGTACCTAAGCGCAGGCGCCCATGGTCCGCACGAGCGCGCCAGCATGGCCCCCGCGCGGCCGGGCGGAGACTTACGGATGAGGTCTTCGACCGGACCGGCGGAGACTTGTGTAGGCAGCTGCGCGCCCCTGAAGACGGAGGCCAGTGTCGGGAACCCAGGCCTTTGGGCCGAAGACCGAGGCACGATGGGCCGGCCGCTTATGGAGGCCCATTACTTGAAGACGGTGTGGCAAGATTGCGCCGCAAACGAGAGACTGGTGACGGAATATTCCAGGAATGTACTGTAGCAGTTGAGGGGCATTGTAATAAATTCTGTCAAGAAGTAATTGAGTCCTATAAATAGGGAACACTTATAACAGTAGAGGGGGTCGGTTGGATAATGAATGAATGAAACCCTAGTTTTATGTGCCATTTCCCTACACGCCCACTTGTTGTGCCTGTTTCCTGAGCCTCCGCCTGAGGACAACGCTTGGTAGGCAGAGGCCTCCACCTCCTCCACACTATCTGAGACCGCTAGTCTCAACATTGGCGCCCACCGTGGTTTGGCCAAGACAAACCAACGATGGCAGGGAAAAGAAAAACCACCACCAGAGCAGCAACGACCACGGGTCAGAGAGGAAGGCCTAGGCGCACCACTCATAGCACCTACGCAACCTCGCTAGTGGAGGATGACACTAGAGCAGATGCCCAGGGTCAACCACCGGAACCCCAACATCCAGAGATTCAAGATCCGGAGGCCCAACCAAACTCAGGTACAACACTCGAGCAAGAACTGCAACAGCTGCAAGCATAGTTGCAAAGAGCGCAACAAGAGAGGGATAGAATGGCAGCAGCATTCGTAGCTAATCAGTAAGCTACTCAAGCATCAGCACAAGCAGCAGAAATAAGGCAGTAGTTGGCAGTCCTACATGCTGAGATGCTAAGTATGCAGCATGTAGTACCAGCGTCAACCTCCACAATCCCAGCCTCCACAGGAACACCTCCGCCAGTGATCAGCCCGACCATGATGCCATCTCAGGTGATGCGGAGGCCTATCGATCCCAAGTCCCCACTCTCTGAAGGCATACAACAGTCGCCATGGCCAATGGCGTACAAGCCAATCACACTACCAAAGTTCAACGGCAAGATAGACCCTCATCAGTTTATTATGAGTTATGAGGCAACAGTAGCCTCCACCGGCGGAGATGACGCCATCTTGGCAAAGTCATTTGTCATTGCAGCCAAAGGCGACGCATTGGCTTGGTATTCTATGCTCAAACCAAGCACATTCTATTCTTGGGAAAACCTCCAGGACAAGATATTAGCAAATTTCAAGGGGCTAATAGCACAGTCGCTGACTTCCACAGATTTGTTCTAGTGCAAGCAAATGCAGGGAGAGACACTACACGACTACTTCCGGAAATTCGTGCAACTAAAGGCGAAAGCACCAGACGTCCCAGACATGATCGCCATCGAAGCATCGATCAAAGGCCTCCGAATCGGGCCATTCGCAGCACACCTAGCAAGAAAGAAACCAACTTCCATACAGCAGTTGTATGATGAGTTCGAGAAATACTACAGATCAGACAATGACCTCCGGAAAAGGCTAGAGGAGCAGGGTCAAAACAGACAGCAAAACAACAGCAAAAACTCCCAGAAAACCTATAATAACCAGAATGCATCAAATCAGAAACCAGGCCAGGGGCAAGTGCTCAGCATCGAGGGTCAACCTCACCCCGAGCAAGGGCAACCAGAAGCGCCAGCACGGCCGGAGACCCAGACTAGGAACCAAGGCCGGTAAGGTTACCAAGGCAAAAACTGGAACAAAAACCACAGCTAGAAACAACGCAGGCCATATTGCGTTTTTCACGGCGAAAACGCAGAGCATAGCACCAAAGATTGTCCGGAGACAAAGGAGACACAGGAAAGGATGAAGAACAAGCAGACTGCCCAACCTTCGACACAGCAGAGCGCAAGAGAGGTCAACACCACCTACACAACTGGCCACCAGAAGTACTGCCCAATGTACCTAGCGCTAAATGCAACCCAAATACATCCCTCCACACTGGCCTCTGCCTATTACCCAAACTTCCTACCAGCATGGCGGTTAGCGCCTTTGCAGCAGCCTCCGGCGGGTAACTATAGGTTGGAGGCAAGCCTAACCTACATAAACCCAAAATCTCCTCATATAACCTACCTCGAAACAAACCCACCGGCACAAAACCAAATTAGGTTTGAGCCTCCGCCGCAACAGCACCACATGCAGCAACTGCCTCCACCGCCACCTCACAACCAACCACCAGCACCAAAAAATGAGCCAAACCCAGAAAACCAAGTCAACCCCCATGGACCGCTACCAACAATAGGCATGATACTACCAATCGCCGGAGGATCATCAATGGAGTTTCAAACAAAAAAACAGAAAAAGGATCACCTCCGCCTGGTAAACAGCGTAGCAGTCCAAGGCCCAATGAAATACATAGATTGGTCCAGAGTCCCAATCACCTTCACAGAAGAAGATCTCTAGCTAGAGAGCTACCCTCATGCAGACACAATGGTAATCAAGACCAACATAGCAGCATGGGAGATAAGCAGAATACTAATTGACACTAGCAGTTCAGCAGATATCATCTTCGTAAATACCTTCGACCAAATGAAGCTCAGCAGAAATCAACTACAACCCTCTGAATCCCCTTTGATAGGATTCAGAGGCAAGCAGATACAAGCATTAGGAAAAATCTCACTCCCAGTGTCGTTTGGAACCCAAGCAAATGCTAAAACCGAGTACATAACCTTCAACGTCATCGATCTGTATTACCCATATAATGCCATCTTGGGCAGAGGATTCACAACCAAATTCAACGCAGCCCTGCATATTGCCTACCTGTGCATGAAAATACCAGCACTCCATGGTATTATCACAGTCCGAGGCAGCCAGAAAGAAGCAAGAAACATAGAAAAAGCAATCTATAGAGCCCAAAGAAACATCAATGCAGTCGAGTCGGTAGACAAAGAACTAGAGCCTACGGATATGCCTAGAGGAAAAATAGATATGGCAGGTCAAGAAGAGACAAAGGTGACCCCTCTAGAAAAGGAGTTACCAGACAAAAAAGTAACAATCAGCTCAGAATTGAGCAAAGCAGAGGAGGAAGAGCTCATGGAAACTCTAGTAAAAAACAAAGACATCTTCGCCTGGTTAGCCTCCGACCTCCAGGGAGTCAACAGGGACATCATACAGCATGAACTGGATATCAATGAAAACATAAGGCCGAGAAAGCATAAATAGAGAAAAATGTTAGAGGACAGAATCCTGGCAGCAAAGGCGGAGGTGCAAAGATTGCTAGATGCAAAAGTCATCAGGGAAGTCAAGTATTCAGATTGGCTTGCAAACGTAGTACTGGTACCAAAGAAAAATGGCAAAATGAGAATGTGCATAGATTTCACAGATCTGAACAAAGCTTGCAAAAAAGACCCTTTCCCAATGCCAAGAATAGATGCCTCCGTCGACAAGGCAGCTAGATGCCAGAGGTTTTCTCTCCTCGACTGTTTCTCTGGGTATCACCAAATCTGGATGAAAAAAGAAGACGAAGACAAGACAAGTTTCACCACTCCATTCGGGACATATTGCTACACCAGAATGCCAGAGGGCCTCAAAAATGCCGGAGCAACCTTTGCCAGAATGACAAAGGAAGTTCTGGCCTCACAACTAGATAGAAACATCATAGCCTACGTCGACGACTTACAGGAGACCTTCGCCAACCTCAGGACAGCTGGCCTCCACCTCAACCCAGAAAAATGTATATTTGGAGTCATAAAAGGGAAGATGCTCGGATACATCATAAGCAGCGAAGGCATCAAAGCGAACCCAGACAAAACCAGAGCAATAATGACAATGGCAGAACCAAAAAACAAGAAAGAAGTGCAAAAGCTGACAGGAAGAATAGCAGCACTCAACAGATTCATCTCAAAATCAGCAGAACACAGCCTACCTTTCTTCCAAGCCCTGAGGGGTAGAGACAACTTCGAGTGGGGGTCCAAGTAGTCGGAGGCATTTCATAACTTGAAAGAGTATCTGTCAAACTAACTGGTGGTCTCCGTCCAAGAATCGGACAACCACCTATTGCTATATGTGGCGGCCTCCGACCACGCAGTCAGCGTAGTCTTAGTTCACGAGCTGGAAAAAGAATAAGGCAAAACTCAAAAGCCAGTTTATTTTATCTCAGAAGCACTGTCCGGAGCCAAGCTGAACTACACCGAGGTAGAAAAAGTTGCCTACGCAGTGCTGATGGCATCAATAAAACTAAAGCATTATTTCCAAGCCCACGAAATCTCAGTCCCAACATCGCTACCACTGCAAGACTTGCTCAGAAACAAAGAAGCCTCTGGTAGAATAGGCAAATGGGCTACAGAGCTATCACAGTTTGGTATCTTGTATGTCCCCAGAACAGCAATCAAATCACAAGCACTAGCCAATTTTGTAGCAGATTGGACACCTCCGACAGAGCTATCACAATTTTGTAGCATTCACGGATGGAGCCTAGGGCCAAGCCAGAGCAGGAGCCTCCGCCGTCCTAACGGCACCCTCCGGCGTTAGACTAAAATACACAGCAAGGCTAGAGTTCAAATCAACAAACAACATAGCAGAATATGAAGGCCTGATCCTAGCGCTCAGTAAAGCAAAGGCACTAGGGGCAAAAACATTGACAGTCAAAACAGATTCTCAAGTGGTTACTGGCCAAGTAGAGAAAGAATACACAGCAAGAGAGCCAGAACTCATCAAATATCTATCCGTTGTTAGAAATTTGGAGCGGAAATTCGAGGGCTTCACCCTGAAGCACATCCCAAGATCAGAAAATGCAGAGGCAGATGAACTAGCAAAAGCTGCGGCAAACAACCTACCACTGCCACCAAACACTTTTTACCAGATCCTGAAGTCTCCGGCAACTGCGGAGACATCTAAGGCACCTAAGCCCATACTACACCTGCAAAATGAAGATTGGAGAAAGGCGATAACAGAATTCTTAGAAGGCAAAACCACCGAAGAAGATGAAGCAAAAGCAGCAAGAATACAGGCCAGGGTAAGAAATTACACAATCAAAGATGGTGTACTGTACAAGAAAGGAGTAGTCCAGCCTCTCCTCAAATGCATATCGCAGAGCGAAGGCATAGAGTTGCTTCAAGAAATACACTCAGGAATTTGTGGGTCGCACATTGGCTCTAGAGCATTATCAGCAAAGGCAATAAGGCAAGGCTTTTATTGGCCAACACACATACAAGACGTAGAGCAGACAGTCAGAACATGCAAAGCATGTCAAACATTCTCTCCTGGGCAGTCAAAACCATCGTCGGAGACCCAGCTTATACCTCCGACATGGCCGCTACAAAGATGGGGTATGGACCTGGTCGGCCCATTACCACCATCCCAAGGAGGAAACAGATTCATAGTAGTGGCAGTAGAATATTTTACAAGATGGATAGAAGCAAAGCCGCTGGTGAAGATAACCTCAGAAACCGTCAGAAAATTCTTCTGGCAAAACATTATTTGCAGATTCGGTGTACCAAGGATTCTGACAGTAGACAATGGAAAACAATTCGATTCAGAGAACTTCAAAGAATTCTACAAAAGCATTGGGACAAAACAAGCCTTCGCCTCAGTATACCACATAGAGTCCAATGGTGCTATGGAAAGAGCAAACAGAATAGTGTTTTCAGTAATATCAAAAACATTGCTAGGCCTACGCAAAGGAAAACGGGTAGATGAATTACCCAGAGTGATTTGGTCACACAATACATCTATCTCAAGAACAACAGGATTCACACCATTCAAACTGCTTTATGGAGAAGAGGCCATGATGCTAGAAGAAATCAAGCATGAAAGCCTTCGCATAACGAGACAGCTAATGTTGCAAGATGAAGAATATGCAAAAGAAACAATAGAAGCCATAAGACTAGAAGCAGTCGAAAACATTGCAAAATATCAGTCCCAAACCAAAAAGTAGAGAAACTCTCAGGTGGTAAGGAAAGACATAAAACACGGAGACCTCGTACTCAGAAGAAAACCCAACGCACAACTTGTTGCAAAACTGCAGCCGAAATGGGAAGGCCCATACACAGCAGCAGCAGCAGGCTGCCCGGGCTCTTTCGACTTGACCGACAGCGAAGGTGTCACGACAACCCACACATGGAATATTGACAGCCTCCGCAGATACTACATCTAGGCAATGTACCAAAGGGCAACCTCCGCAAATAATAAGCGGAGGCCCCTCCGTTCATTTACCTTTTAGTTTTTTTTCTTGAACCCAAAAAATGTAAAAGAGCATGTACTCTTTTCCTCACAGGGGAACTCCAAGCGGAGGTGAGGTTTTTAACGAGGCAGGCTCAATGTAAAAATCCTCTAGAAGTATAAAGAGGTAATTCCCCAAAAGAACGCTAGAAAAGTGCAAAACCGAAAGCGGCCAGCTCTGACGCTGCAATATTCGGTGAACAAAAATAAGCACAGGTCCTTTCAAAGCGCCGGCCATAGGCATTGGCAATTTGAAACAACCTCTATGGCCAAACAGGCCTTTAACCTTGACAAAGACCTATCCAAAGTCAGGCATCAAGGCACAAACCACCTTGGCCAAACTGGCCTTCGACCTTGACAAAGACCTGTCCAAATTTAGGCATCAAGGCAAAAACAACCTTGGCCAAACAGGCCTTCGACCTTGATAAAGACCTATCCAAATTCAGGCATCAAGGCAGAAAAAAACCTTGGCCAAACAGGCCTCCGACCCTTGACGAAGACCTAAACAAATTCAGGCATCAAGACAAAAACAACCTCGGCCAAACAGGCCTCCGACCTTAACAAAAACCACCCCTAGCATCAGGGGCAACACAATTATGGCGCTAGAACTAGGAAGAAGGTCTCCGCCATCGAAAACAGCAAAAAGAGGAAAATGTCTGACAAAACACTGCCACCACTATGGCGCTAGGCCTATTTACTTCAAAAGATCTCAAAAGGAATGAATAATTCAAGCAAGATATAGGCCATTAAAGCCAAGATACGTTCCAACTAACAACATACCAAAATGTTAACACCCAAAAGCCACCACCCCACTATAAAACGGGCTCCCCCCATGCCCTTAAAACCTCAGTCAGCATAGGGCGCAAGGGGGGAAGAAGGTAGAGCACAAGCACAAGCCACAGCAACAGCCATGGAGGTAGGGGTTTCCTTAGACATCTAAGTCGGGCATAGATATTGTACGAAAACTCATAAAATCAGAGGCAACAATAGACGGTCGGAGACAGTGGGAAAAGAGATAGGAACTACGGCACGGTGATGAACAGCGCAGGCCTATGGAAGAAGGGGGATATCGCACAAAATCTTGTAACATCCCCCTGACGCCGGAGACCTAACCAGCCATCTCCACAAATCAAACATGTCCCACGAGTGTGCAGCGTCGGAGGCCCATACCACCAGACAGCTAAAACACCCAGCCAAAGAAATACCAAAAGTCTCCGCCGTCTGCACAAGCTACGCCAAACATCCTATCGGACCACACACCGATTCAGCAAGCCTAGCCAGGCGGACTTCAAGTACGCCTCCGTCGGCCAAAAAACTACCAACACTTCTACCCCGGCCATCAAGCAAGCACAGAGAAGGAGATAACATGGGGCGAAGGTCCTAGACACCACTTCTATATCGCGCAGGTTCGCCCAAGCAAAGGCCCACAGTGTGCAAGCTCGGGACTAGACGAGATATGTAAACTAGCACAACAGACATCAGCCCCTGCACAAAAATCAAGAAAGTGAACCTATTTTGTATTCCATAAAACGTCAAGTAGCATCCTTACAGGACACAAACTTACAATAAAATCAAAACTATTGGGGCGGAGGTCCGCGCCAAGCGAGCGCGCGAGTAAACCCAGCACGCTCGTCGTCTATGTCAAATTTAACTGACTCAAACACGTCGCGCGTAACGCCCCGGGGAAAGGCCGAACACCAATACTCCCAAAGCTCTCTACTCACATAAACACCGTCGTTGTAGAGAGCCAAAGGCGCAACATCTTGCGCAGGCTCCCGATTCGGAACCTGCGCAACATTAAAATTTTCCACAAAATCATTCAGAACAAAAAAACTTTATTTACAAGAGTCCAACTAGACTACAATATACAAGTTAAAATAGCTAAGTCCTACAAAGAGCCTAGACCTCCGGCGTCCCGGCCCTAGTAGAAGTCCCTGGAATAGAGCCCGCATCAACTATGGGTTGGGACGGCCCCTGCGGCCTTCGACCATCTCCACCACCGATCGTAGCGCCCACCGGAGCGCCAGCGGTGGCGGAGGCATCGCCCGCGGTCGTTGAACGTGGAACTGGCGAAGGCCTGCCCGCAAGACTCTTCTGCGCATCCTGTAGCATAGGTTAAAATATCAGTGGCATAGGCAATGAAAGCCTTCGTAGCTTCAAAAAAAGCAAGGAGAGAAAATTAGCGGCTACAAAGACTAAAAATACCTTCGCCCTCTTTTCCTCCGCTAGTTTCTAGGCAGCAGGTCTCCCAAACAGAGCCCAAAAGTACCCAATGAAATTTCTCAAGGTTTTTTCACAAACCAAGAGAAGTCTCACCAAGCTCCTCCGGACCCGGCAGCGCTCCCTCCGGAATACTTTCGGTATGCGTGCACCCGCCGCGCACCAAAAGCTTGGCGTAATTCGCTACTCCCGCCAGCGCCCCGTAGTCTGTGCAGCCATTGATCAAACCAGGGAGCTTCGCAAGGTGACGCTTTAGCCAGGAGGCAAGGGCGTAGACGCTGTCTTCCTCCGGAGGAGCGGAGGTTTCACCTCTGAACTCGGCGACGATGGCCCGATAATGGCCAACGGTTGTAGCAAGGAACCCCTTGACCGAGTCCAAATGCCTCATCGTCAAAGACAGCTGCTCCCCCACCGCAGCCATGGATTCCTTCTCAGAGGCCAGCTCTCGCCGAAGACCCTCGGCCAACTCGTTTGCCCTATGGGCCTGCTCGGCGGACAAAACTTCTGCATCCCGGGCCTTGGCGAGATCGGCCCTCAAAACATCCTTTTCTTATTCCTTCTCCGCCAGAGAAAGGCGGAGAGCTGCAAGGGAGTTGGACAAACCCCCTTTTTCACCTTCCAGGCGCTCGTTCTCTGCCTTGAGTGCTTCAATCGCAGTATCTCGGTCAGAGACCTTGTGAGTGCAGCGCTCTTCCATAACAACGGCCGTGTGATACCCCTGCAATCAGAAAGAAGAAGACCAAGGCGATCAGCAATAGAAACAAAATCAAGTCTAAAGGCGAACATACACCAAAAAACGCAAGCCGCTGAAAACGCACCAAGCTCTAGTGTTCTAGATGAACACGGAGAAGTTGGAAGAAATCCATGTCCCTCAGACGCTGTTTGAAGCGATCTGTTCAAAGAAGAACAAACAAACACAAAACAATAAGGTGAGAAAAGCAAAATCTCACAATAAATATACCAACTGCTAGAGACCACCTCCGACGTCTCCAAGAACCCTAAGATAACACTCTTCCCAACCTGAGATAGAAGTGTCGGAGGAGCCTGCATAAAAAAACAACAACAACAACAACTCAGGTTAGAGGGCCGATCAGAAATAGGCAATAACAACAGGCCAAAAGACGAGTAAGATAAAAACACTCTATACTCACTCGGACCCGGCGCCATCAGCCCCGGCTGCCCCAAACCAAACCTGACGCTGGTAGTGGCCGCTCGCTCCTTCGGGGTGAGGAGTCCAGCCATGACATCACCTACAAAGCAACAAGTACACGGTATTAGCACTTGGTACAATACATAAACAAATAAACCGGGCGAAGACAATAAACACAAAAATGTGCACAAAACAAACTTACTCATAAAAAGCCCAGGCTAGGCCGCATGCCGAGCCCCTTGGGCAGAAGTCTCCACCATGTCATGCGGTGAAGACCCAAAGGGCTGGCTCTCCTCAGCCAGCGGCCTGGTAGGCGGAGGGCTCAAAGAAGACTAAGCCGCTGGGGCCTGCTCAGCAAGCACAGTCGCCGGCTGCCCGACGTCGGCCGCTGGCGCGGGCGAAGGCACAACAATGGTGGGAGACGAAGGAGCATGCCGCAAGACAGCCTCCACGCCCTCATCAGAACTTGAATATAGCCCGCCAAAAATGTCGGGCATAGGTTCAGCGGCGCTAGCCTCCGGCTGGTCGCCGACACTCGCAGCACCATGCAAGGTGCGCGCCAGAGCAGTGCTGGCCTCCAGACGCCCAGCACCGCTCACAGCGCCGCTCACAGGGCACACCAGAGCTCCAGGAGAGCCGCGATCCTCTCTGCTCGCGACCCGCATGTCCACCGATGGGACGGAGGAGCTCTGAACGTCTTCACTGCCGGTGGAGGTAACGCCCGCACTACCGGCCGAAGACGCGGCCAGCGCGATCACCAGAGCACCGCTCTTCTTCTTCTTTTTCGCAGGCGCTCGAGCAATAGCGGCGCCCTTCCTCTTCTTGGACTCGGCCTCCACCGTAACATTCTTCGCGAAGGCCTTCTTCTTCTTCTTCTCAATCGAAGCCAGGACCTCGGCGGGAACCTCGCGCTCCCAGTAGACGATCCCGACCTCCTCAAAAACTCGATTGAGCCACGGTATGGTGCCCACCATGGCTCTTCGAGACATGTACTCACGCTCGGAAATTTTGCCAACCAACCTGACGGTGGCTTCCTCAACCTCGGAGACAAAACTGTCCTCTATCACCCCCTCCCCCAAAGACTACCTGAAGCGGGGGAACGGAATCCAGGCCTCTGGCCCAAACACAGGAACCTTCACCTGTTCCAGCCGAAAGGCTGGGTTGTCTTTGCCTAGGGGCCAGTAGTTGGAGGCCATAATCTCCTCCACCAGGTCGCAGCCCCCAAAGTAGTGGCACGCCGCCACAAAAGCCCGGTCGCAAGCCTCCCTCGCCGGAGACATCTCCTCCGGTGGATCCACGCACGTATGCGGTACCATCTCCTCCATTCTTGAAGTCAATGGATACTCCACGACCTCCACACCATCCTTGATAGTGCCGCGGACCCCGTAGGTCTTCACGTAGAACCATTGCTCAAGCCAGCCGCGGTCCCACTTGCCCTTCTGGCAAAAAGAAATCTCCAAGCGGTCTACGCCTTGGTTCCTCTTCGACATAAAGGTGCAACTACCATACTGGTAGATCACCTCCACCTCCTTGCCCTCCCGCACATCCTTCTTCTTCTTTGGCTGCTTCTGCAGCTCGTAGTAAGCACAGAAGGTGTCCACATCCGGCTCGGCACCATAAGAAACACACGCCCAGCAGAATTTGCTGAGCGTGAGGAAGGCAGTAGGAGTCAGATGGTGGAGCTGGACATTGAAGGTCTCCAACACCTGGCGGAGGAAGGGGATGTAAGGAAGGCGGAGGCCGTAGGTGAAGAAGTCCCGAAACACCACCGCATATCCCTCCTCCGGTTCCAAAACAGTCTGGCCAGGTGGAGGGATTTTTACCCTCGAAGAAGGAAAACACGATTCCTTCAACATCTCCGCGACCACCTCTTCAGTAATGGAGGAAGGGCCGAAATCCCATGACTTTATTGCCATGTCTCTAGAATCCGCAGCGATCAGGTCTTTGACGAACGCGGAGACACTCCCCAAATCCTCCTCCACTAGCTTTTCAAATTCCAACGCGGAGGCAGAGGCAAGCATGCACTCCTCAAAGCGCGCACCCCAGCCGGTGGCCCTAACGCCGAGAAGTTGGCGATAGGGTCCAAAGAAGGCGGGTCGGCGAGTATGGGCGGAGGCGGAAAAGAAAGCCACCGCGGCGGTAGCCTAGGCGCAAGACGTAGGCGGAAAGATGGAACGCGCGAAAGCAGTAAAGGAGAAAGCGAAGAGAGCAGAGAGCGATTTCTCAGAGGCAAGGAAAGCGAATGAGCAATGCGGGGGGGACCCCACCACCAACCCCGCCCTTATATAGGCTGCGGGCGGGCGGTCCGGCTCCCGCCATACAACGGTCATCTCTAGAGAATTTGCAAGGTATACAACGGTAAGCGATACGGCGTAAACGGCCATAGCGTAGGACAACGGCTAGATTTGCCGCCCAACGGCTACTCTCAACGAGACCAGCGGCCACGCCAAAGTGGGCCAGGGGGGAAGTAGCGGGGCCTCGCTCGGAGACGCCAATGCGTGTGGCCTCCGCCCCCGCAAACACCTTTGGTCAAGGCGTTTTGAGCTCACAGCACGCTCAGGCAAACCGTGGTCTCAAAAGGGGGGAACTATTGTAACACGGCCTCGGCGGGTGGCGAAGGCCTCCGACGGCGAGGTGTCACCAAGGCGTCTTCGACCGTCTTAGGGCGGAGATCTGGCGCTGACTAAAGGAACTTTCCTGGCTATGCTTGTAGGGCGCTGCACGAGGCTCAGCGAGCTTGTCACAGATTCTGCCTGAGCCGAGCACGGGCATCTCCGGCCGCTCAGGCGGACGCCGCCCCGCTTCGGCTGACGGGCGTCTCCGGTGCTAATGGCGGAGGCCGTCCTACCCCCGAACTAATGAAACAAACAACCTTGCCTAAGTGTGTGTAGGTACCTAAGCGCAGGCGCCCATGGTCCGCGCGAGCACGCCAGCATGGCCCCCGCGTGGCCGGGCGGAGACTTACGGATGAGGTCTCCGACCGGACTGGTAAAGACTCGCGTAGGCAGCTGCGTGCCCCTGAAGATGGAGGCCAGCGTCGGGAACCCTGGCCTCTAGGCCGAAGACTGAGGCACGGTGGGCCGTCCACTTATGGAGGCCCATTACTTGAAGACGGTGTGGCAAGATTGCCCCGCAAACGAGAGACTGGTGGCGGAATATTCTAGGAATGTACTGTAGCAGTTGAGGGGCATTGTAATAAATTATGTCAAGAAGTAGTTGAGTCCTATAAATAGGGAACACTTGTAACAGTAGAGGGGGTCGGTTGGATAATGAATGAATGAAACCCTAGTTTTATGTGCCATTTCCCTACACGCCCACTTGTCATGCCTGTTTCCCGAGCCTCCGCCTGAGGGCAGCGCCTGGCGGGCGGAGGCCTCCACCTCCTCCACACTGTCTGAGACCGCTAGTCTCAACACTTATCATATTCCTTGGAGTCGGGAAAGTATTCCCACTAGTCGGATAAGTCTTGCGAGTACATTGTGTACTCATGATTTATTTACCCCTGTTGCAGGTACTGCTTGAGACGTTCCCGTTGTGTGAAGGATTCTTCTGGTGGACACAGATGGATCCTTGCTCATTATCGATATATGTTTATTATCATTCCGCTGTTTAATATTCCGCACTCTGACCTTGGTACTGTAATAATATATTTCTAAGAACTCTGGATGTATGAAATGGATTAAGTATTGTAACTCGTTCTCATTATTGGATCCTTGGGGAAAAATGTGGACTATTCGGGCTCTCCCTTGGGGTGTGCCCGACGGAACTCACCCGTTGTAGCGTGCTTTCGGAGTGCTTAGTGTCTGGTGGAAGACGAGCGCCTCCGTAAGTGCATTATTTTAGGCGGTTCTGCCACAATCACCTTCTTGGATTTTGCATTCTTGCTGTATCGGTTATCCAATCTAGTTGCAGTTACCATACATAGGATGAAGAACTTGCACAACATCAAGTGTCTATGTTACTGTTTCTTGCTCTTGCTTGTGGCATAGCAATGTTTTTGTTCATAAGGTGTTTGGTACTCAAGTATTGATGTGTAAGACTCTACAGAAAAATATTCTATGAACCTACAACTATCATCTTGTTTTTTCGTACTTCCTTAGAAGTGCTGATCATTTCTGTATTTTCTAATGAAAAAAATCTGATGATTTTTTTCACTATATTATCTCATTTTCTGCTTTGCTGCCTTGTCCTAGACTCAACCAGCTAAGCATGCAAATAGGGATTACGTACTGCTTTTATCTTTACTGCTGATCGTGAGCATTTTGTTAGGAATCTAGAAAATATAAAACATTTGAATTTGTCCTGTCAGTTTATTCTTTGACATATTTTCTTTTGCTCCTCGTGATACATTTAATGAACTTTATATGTGGGTACCTTCAGTATCCCGTGCTTCATTAACTATATAACTTCTTTCCTTTTTCCCCTCGGCAGCTTTTACTGGATCTGGGAATAATGTAACTTATTTCTTCGGCCAATACATATGCACATGTTTGTATAGTTCAACATCTCTCTCTGCAATATTATCGTGTAGGATATTAGTATAGAGTTAACCTTTCCTTTTTGTGTCCAGTAACGTATATCAGTATGTATACTTGCTTTCAGATAAGAGGATTCGCATGGCCTGTAGTTCTGTTGTATTAGTTACTCAAATTGCTAGATTCTTGTGCCCATTCTCTTTCTCTTACTTAAGGTGGTTGTGTACACACAGTTGTCTATCAATTTTAATGTGACATTTTCACTGTTAGGGGCGAAATATGTGGTACCTTCAGTCTTTTTTAGTGCGGTATGGAAACTTCCAAGCTGAGGTTTCTAACAGTAAATCAAAATTTTAGCATGGTTTCTTTTGATATATTTGATGATTTTACGGGTCGCCAATCTTTATTTTTACCCATATTTTAGGAAGATATTTCAAGTGCGGTATGAGGTTGTGAGGAGAAGTAATAGGAGGGGAATGGGAAAATGGTGAGATTATACTAAGCATCCAAGTACACAAGGAGAAAGACTCTGATGATGATATGAGGGTAAGGCAAGCTGCACTGTCAAGTGCCAACATACATCGATCATAAGCTCTGCAAGTGGTTTGATGTGGGAGATGGAGATGTACTTACTGCCTCAGGACTTTGTAACGTAGCCTCGTTTAGTAATGGAATTTTCCACTTTGAAAAAGCTAGAATTCTAATGCCAACTGTAATTCCTCCTTTATGAATGAGATTTTTTATATCCATGTGCGTGTCGCACGTGCATGTTCACTAGTATATGACAAATGGTCAAACTTATAATTAGTGATATTTGTGGCAATTGAAGGTTAAGCAGCAGGCATCAAAATCAGTTAGGAAGGCATCAAAATTGCCTCAAGGTGTTTCAGGTATGTTATTCTTAGGTCACTTATATATCTCCTCTTATGACAGTTGAAGGTTAGCAAGTTTCATGATGCTGATTAGTGCCTATACTTTGTGTTTTTATACTCTGGACTTGCAACAGGGGGAGAGAAGATGCTAGAACTCAGGTGGGCAATCTATATCTGATTTCTACCTTTTTCTGTTGAGGATGCATAAATGTTTTCTTATTTGTAATATGTGTGTGATTTTGGTCAGCATGTTCTGATTTTATCTTTTTCAAGCTTGCATGCAAACTGTTGATGACTTCTTGGAATGAAAATAAAAACCTCTGATGCCTATAATTTTGGGAATGAACCATTTAGTGAAAATTTTCATGCTAGTCTTTAAAGTGCAATTTACTACATGACTGTTAGGAAAGACTTAGACTTCATCAACAGTTTGCCAAAACTGAATGTACCCAACTAGCTTCCAGAAATCTACTTTTGAACCTTGGAGATGATATTTTCTATTTCTATTTGAGGTTTCCTATTGACTATTTTCTAGTCTCAATTAGATTATGGGTATCACAATTGTTTGGTTCCTATGTAGGTCCCATAATTAACTTCATGTGTGTACTGTGTTGTGTTCAGGTGGAGGGAGGCCTTGGAGGTGTACATGATGCTGGAATCTGGATAATGTCACCAGGAAGTCAACATATGACATTTTGCTTTTGATAAGATGGAGATGAGGCATTTTGCTATGAATCTAGTTAGATTGTGCAGTCAAACATATGACTTGTGCCTGCCATTTAACCTAGCTAGGTTGTATGTGTTCTTTTCCTTTTGTAATGATGACTTGCTGTCATGGATCAGAATCTCAGATGATAGAACTTGATGTATTGTTAAATGTTGGCTTCAATGAAACTTGAGATCTTTATCTGATGATGTGGTTGATGAAGTGATGTGACATGCTATGGATGTTGATTTGATATGAAATCTGGTTAATACAAAATTTATTATATATAATTGTGCCAGTTCATAGCGATGGATTAGTGGTCGCTAAAAAGTTTAATATCCTCGAACCATTGGTCGCTATAACATGTGACAGATCATTGGTTGTTATAAATACTAGCATCCAACTATCGGTCGCTTGTAAACCCTGTTGGTCGCTATAGATTTATAGCGACGCCACTTACAACGACTTATACATCGGTCGCTATAATAACGACTTATAGCGACCAATTTGGAGTCGCTATAGATTGGCTATGGTATAGTGACTTATTTGGTATAGTTAGTGTAGCTAATTGTATAGATAGTTTAGCATGTATCGGTTATATGTAGTTAGGTTAGGTTAGGCTAGGTAGATTGTATTTATATTTGGTTAGGTTACGATGTATAGGTTATATGTACTTAGTCGCCCCTGTTTTGTTCACTAGAACCAATTCGAAGACTTGATGAAGTTTGTTCAAATGCTTTTGTAGATGGATTATTTAGTCCATTTGTTTTATGGAGGAAGTGTTAGAAAAGAAGATGTGGTGTTTGAGGATATGGAAGATGAACTGGAAATATCTGGTGTGCCTCCTAGCTTCTGTGACCTTTTCTTGCGTGTTAAGGAAAAGTTCGTTCGCTGGTGCTTTCACATTGAAGGGGAGGTTTGATAGTGGGAAGACTAGGGCACACTTCGTCTTAATGCCCTTACCCAATGAGGGTCATTGGTCGCTCTAAAAAAGGGTAATCGAAGGGTCAAATGTGACCATGGTTGAGGTGGTGGTGGAGAATGGATACAGGAAGGAGGATGGGCCATCCTTTGACGACGTTGGAGGCGATGAACATCAATGGGCGGTCGATGTGGACCGAACACTAGGGAATATGGTATTGGGCAGTAAGTTGACGCATGAGCAACTTCAGTCCTCTCCAATGGCAGTTGAAGAATGTAGGTGGTTTTCAGTAGGCCATCTGAACGACGACTTCGATGTGGGTTCATACGAGTGGGACGAGTTGGAGAAAGAAGAGGAGGAAAGGACTGGTGATGAAGTTAGCATTGATTCAGAGAATTCGGACCATGATGAAGGAGCCAGTGCCAGTTGACCTAGGTAACCATTACCCAGGACCGGTTGAGGAGAGAATAGTCAGAGATGTGCCTGTTCATGCTGAAGTAGAGGAGGCTATGCCTGTTTGTACTCACGTAGAGGATGCTACTCCATATGATTCATGGGTGAGGTTGAGCGAAGCACAACAGTACGTGCCACTAGATCATTACACAATGACTGAGATGATGCAATTGAGGTCGGTGAACATACCTTTTCGTGGCGTTCCCAACTAAAGGGACATTAGCATGACAGATATGACAATTTGTGACACTGGGCTGTAGATGTGTCGGAAATTAATCAATGTACGACCATCGCAAAGAGATCATTAGCAAGGGGATAGTATTTAATACAAATGTCTGAGCTGAAGCTGTTTCTTCAAGACTATGCAGTGCATCACCATAGGCCGTACACTGTTAGCCATTCTGATCAGAACTTGAGGTACTACATGGTATGCAAGGCAAGCTATTTGTGGAGGGTATGGGCTCGCAAGAAATAGAGAGATGGCAAATGGAGGATAAGTAAAGTGGTTCAACCGCACACCTGTCTATCAAATGAGGGGAATGAAGGACATGCTCAGCTCTCGGCACCTTACCTTGCCCATCGCATATTGGGCCTCGTGGATGAGGATAGCGACGTTTCAGGTGTCGATGTTGATTCGGTCCATAGTTGGATTCATAGGTTACACTCCCAAGTACGGAAGGCTTGGCGTGCTAAGCAGCTTGCCCTGGATATTCGCTGGGGTAGTTTGAGGCTCTTCGCGCTGCATGCGAGCATCCCTTCTTTTCTTTTTTTGGCAGAAGCACAATTAATGTTAATGAGTAGTTTGTAATGTAAATTAAATTATGCTACAAATACTTTGTTGATCATGTGTGTATCAGTTAACTAGTTCACTACTATGTATATATGAAGTTAATTTGAATCAATTGCATTCGGCTCTGAAATTTGGTGGGAAAACCCGATTTCAAATATGGCAGTTCAAATTCCAAAAATTTGAAACTGATTTTGACGGTTTAGTGAACCGCACTTGTAAATATATTTTCAGGGACGGTTTGATTAAGCCAACAGCCCCCTAAAAATGTGTTTTTAGAAGCGATTGCATTGCCATAGCCATCCTTGTAAAACCATTTTCAAGGACGGTTGCAGTGTAGCAACTGCCACTGAAAATATGTTTACAGGGGCGGTTCTCATACAACAACCGCCCCTAAAATAGATTATTAGGGGGTTCTCCTAATGCAACCGCCCCTAGAAATGCTTTTCCAGGGACGGTTAAATGCCCAACACTACTAATGCTCTATCTTTACAGACAATGGCATTGTAGCGATTTTTCAAACCGCCTCTAAAGATCGATTTTAACCGCCCCTAAAAAACTTTTCTGTGCTAGTGGGGGACTTAACATATCACTATGTTTGACTCTTGTCAGTTAGCACGAGCATAATTACTAGTATATATAAAACTACACATGCAAGCTGCCATTTTAGACATGACTTAGTTAACCCTTACAGTATAAAACTACAAACATCAAGAGCTTTTAAAGTATTTAGTTTCAAGGATTTTCTAGAAACACCGAGAACTTTTAACCCTTATACAACAAGGTGTTCTAGGCAGGTGAATCTCCACACACAAACAAAACAAATGGAACTAACATGACAACCAAGAAAGAATAGAACACAAGAACCAGCCCAACTCAACTATTAAGCACATGCATTCAAATTTACACAAGAACCAACCCGACATATAAGGTTTTTTTTTTTGTTGTGCAATTGTTTTTGGCGAGATAAACTCATATCATGTGCCTATATTCTTAGTACAAAAAAGACTTTGCTATTTCGGCACACATTAATAGTTCATCAGAAAAAAAGTTTGACCACTTGTTGGTTGGAGAAGCCTCATCTCTACACCTCTATAATATACACCAAAACTTTCTTTACTAAATCCACCCCGCTCAAGCACCCCCACAGTCATGCCTAATCTAAGTCCATCCAAATTCGTGTACCAAAGTAATCTCTCCTCAGACCATCTTCTCTTACTCATTCAAGATGGGGAAATCTGTAGGATACTCGGGCATTCCTATTGCCTTCGCTACCTCAATTTTGCGACGTCCGTCTCTTCATCTGATTCTACGCTGGCCATTTGATCTATGCTCGTTGACTTTTTTTATTTTCTGTCAAAGTTGTGGGACCCACTTTAATATAGTATAGTACTCCATCCGTTCCAAATTATAAGTTGCTTTGACTTTTTTGTTCATCCATTATGCTTATGTATCTAGACATATTATTATATCTAGATACATAGCAACATTGATGTACCAAAAAAGTCAAAGCGACTTATAATTTGTAACGGAGGGGGTACTATTCAATTTTGGGAAGTGCGCCCAATATTTTGGATCTCAAAGGCTGCAGCGCATTTCCTCCCCTGTTCTCTCGGCAGTCACTCATGTAATTTAAAGTTCTAGTTTGTTGACTCTATTATTACAGTGTTTACTATAGGTAATTCTTTAAAAAAGTATATGTAATTATTTAGAAAAGTAGGTGTAACTGTTATTATTTATATGTTTAATTCTTTTTACATATGCTATTTGATTTTGCTATGTAATTATATATGTAATTTGACAAAGAATTTTTCACGTCCGTCTCATCCTATCTGAATTTTCTTTGCAACACACCTGAGTAATCTTAGCCTTTGTCTAACTTTAGAAAAAAAAATTGCACATCTGTTTCATATGCTATTTGATTTTCCTTTGTTAAACTCACTTGAATAACATCTGCCTTTGTCTAACTATAGAAAAATTTGACATTCTGTTACATTTGATTTCTGAATTTGTTTTGTTAAACAAACCACAAAACCTTTTTCTTTTTCTGTTTTATTTGCTTGTATTTGATTTATTTGTTCACTAAATTCTGGTATTAGGTCTTCCTGTAATACCTTTTTTTTTCTACCGTTCATTCAGCCATGTTGTCGAGGCAAAATACCCAGGTGCTGACCAGCTTGCAATTGCCCGAGCTCCAAATACACACGTCCCCGTTCCAAAGGCCAAAATCATGCACGTCATTGAAGCCAGAACCCCACCCTGCGCCCACGCAGATTTTTTTTTAACATTTTCTTAAAACAAATTCTAAATCTAACACCGTTGCTTTTTTATTTTCAAATCTAACCCGTTTGGCCGCGCCTAAGTCCATGACGCGGCCAAAACATGCTGCCGCACCACGTGCATCGGCGCGGCACGATCTGCCATGTCGGATAACGATTTCCACGTGTAAATCCTTGCCGCGCTACTCCTATTGGTGTGGCAGCACTGTAGCATCACCAACAAATCAGCCGGAGCCAAAATAAGTCATGCCGAACAGGCCCAAAGCGAATAGCAGGTGGAAGTGGCATCAGACACCAATGAAACCTTTTATAAATTCTATTAAATAACTTATTCAAATTATTACTGAATTTTCTTTTAAATGAAAGTAGCATCAGATGCCAATAAAACCTTTTATAAATTTTATTAAAGAATAACTTATTCAAATTATTATTGAATTTTTTTATGACATGATATCTCATAGTTTAATTTCTAAGTTTATTAGACCTCACCAATTTTACAATTAACGATGTCTACTGTTATGTAACTTTTTTTCACCATCGGCGAAAGTGTAAGTGAGATAATAATAGTAGGTGGTTCACTCAGCTATCTACCATGGCCATTGCACGCGGTTGGTGCACAGTTCTTTTCTGTGAGCACCATAATACTATCGCCTAACAAACCATTCATCTTCGTACGTTCTGTACTCCCGAGTCGACTCTCGATTAGTAATCACTCACATCGCGCGCAAAAGATAATGACCTCAAATGAAAAAAAAAACTCAAAACTATAAAGTTGTAGATCCAATCAAGTGCTACAACTTTTATGTAAAAAGTATCTTCATTTAGCACCGTACAAAAAAGATAAGATTTTTCCAAGGTGACAAGAGCTCGTACGCGATTTATATGATGCTAAAACTTTATATTATTTTTTCTGAACATCTAGTGATCTCAAATGCACAAACTCAAAACTATAGATTCGTAGATCCCATCTAGAGCTACAACTTTCATATAGAAAATATCTCCATTTAGCTCCATATAACAAAGATATGATTTTTCTAAGGCGAAGCGCTTGTACGTGATTAATATACTGCTGAAATTTTATTTAATTTTTTTGAGCCTCTTAACGACCTCAAATGGAAAAATTCAAAACTAGAAAGTTGTAGATCTCGTCGATCGCTACAATTTTCATATAAAATGTGTCTCCATTTGACTCCATATAACAAAGATATGATTTTTCTAAGGCGACTAAGTGCTTGTACGCGATTAATATACTGCTGAAATATTGTTTAATTTTTTTAGCATCTTAACCACCTCAAATGGAAAAACTCAAAACTAGAAAATTGTAGATCTCGTCGAGGGCTACAATTTTCATATAAAGATCATTTTCATCCGAAATCATATGAAAAAGATATAATTTTTCTAAGGGTGTCCCTTGCCGCGCTAGGTTGACATGGTGCTACAGTCCTACCGCGCCAACGGGAGTGGCGCAACAAGAATTTACGCATGGAAATCATTGTCGGACATGACAGATTGTGCCGCGCCGATGCATATGGCGCGACAGCTTGTTTTGGCCACGCCATGGACTTAGGCGCGGCCAAACGGGTTAGATTTGAAAATAAATAAGTAACTGTGTTAGATTTGGAATTTGTTTTAAGAAAATGTTAGAAATAAAAAAAATCCCCACGCACACGCCCCAGATGCTGTCTCCACCCTGCGATACCCGTTTGCATTTTCCTATTTTTGTCATAAAAGCAAAATTCAATAATAAATTGCTATTTTGCAGTTTGCTATTTTTGCCGTAAATTGCGAGAGGACGTACGTGAACGTGATTTCCGGTTTCCTCTTTTATTTGTGGTTGCAGGAGGATCGTACCTGCGGCTAGCTAGCTATATATATCTCTTTCTTTGCATTATATTGCGTCGTACGTCCTCCCTCCACCGTATCCGTCGTCATGGCTTCAGCAGCTGGTTCCGCCGCTTCAAAGGTGGCCGCCGCCTTGTGCGTCCTGCTCGTCCTCAGCATTGGCCGCCCAGCCTCCTTTGCGTGGGAGACGGCGGAGAGGAAGAAGTTTACGCCGGAGGAATGCAAAGAAATCTGCCAAAACACAGCTAACCTCCTTTGCGTGAACCTGTATTGTACAGGGCCAGCGGATCGATGCCAAAAATGCAGGGATAAGACAGGTCTGTGCATCGACGACTGCCTAAACCCCAAGAAAAAAAGCGAACCCCAAGAAAAAAAGCGTTCTTGATGATGTATGGAAAGTGTGACGTGACCATGTAGCGATGCACATCGATCTGCCCAGCCGGTGTGTTTTCTACTTCTCTTTCGTTCTTTTACTATTTATTTATTTACCTCTGATATGATGACGACTAACAAATCGTAAACTATATGTATGCAGGGTTGCTTGTGCTGCTATATATTCTACCAAGTATTGTATATGTTTTATATTTGCTTTGGCTTTTGGCGTACGCCGTATATACGCCGCGTAAAACAAATACGTGACGGGTCGGATGCATATTTCCTTACAGTGTTTCATATTTCTTCATGTGATAAAAATGTTTTGTTTTCTTTGTATCCTCGAGTTTAAAATATTTTGGGGATGGAGAAAGTCGTCGGTGGGTGAGTCAAATGATGTTGTCGCCTCTTCGAAGGATCAATCCTTATATGACATTCATTATGTGACAAAAATATTTAGTTATATAATATATGAGATGTGAATCTTAATGAATCTGATTGTTGTTTTATTTTTTTTACAAATTTTATCTTGTTTTGTTTTTACCGTAGCATTACAACGGGTACACTACTGGTCTCTATCTCTACCTAATACTAAAGAGGCAAAATTTCAGCCTCAAAGTTCGTCTGGACTAATTTTCGTTTGGACCATCCCAATCCAAAATCAAATAGGTTTTCTCAGGTCTCCCAAATCTATAGAAGGATTTTTCAAATCGGCAAGCCCAAATCTACAAGAAGGTGCCCAGGACCAAATTGAGTCCGAATCAAAATCCACAAAGCACAGCAATCCAAATCCAATACCAAATCAGACTAACTTTAGAAACACAACTTATAAAATAAAAAATTGGCGTCGACAACCTCGGCAATGCAGTTGCTCACAGGAGCGTGCACTGGGGTCGCATCGGGAGCGAGCACGTCGGGCACGCACGTCAGGCCTCACGCGCGTTCCCAAGCTGCCAACGCGACGGCGGCAGCACACCATGGTGGTGTGGAGGCATGTGGCCACCAGGGACGCGGCCCATGCGGCCGCCAGGGCACCTGGGCTCGCCGCTCGCGACCGCCGAGACGCCTGAGCGCCACTACAGGGTGGCTCGATGGAGCCGCGCGTGCAGCCACCAGGGACGCAGGCCACGCGGCTGCCGGGGCTCCTGGGCTCGCTGCTCGTGACCGCCGGGACGCCTGAGCGCCATGGCAAGGCGCCTCGACGGAGCCGCGCGGTCACCGTTGCATGCGAGCTCCGGCGAGCGGCCTAGCGGCGACACGGGTCAGCCTGCCGTGCGCGCTCCCGTCGGTGGCACCCCTCAGCTCGGCTCCGCGCGTTCCAACACCGGCGCCACCTGCTCGTCCGCCATGCTCTCTCAGCTGCGCGACACGAGAAGGACGGAGGAAGAAGAGAAAGTGAAGCTAGGGTTTTTTTTGGACAACGTCGGATTGGTTTTGTTCCTGAGGACGTCGGATTGGCATCAACGGTTCAGATCAAGCTGGTAGCTAAGTGGGCCTGCGGGGCATCCACAACTGCAGACGCCCTCTTTGCCGAGTGCTGGGGGCACTCGGCAAAGCCAACCAAGCACTCGGCAAAGGCTTTGCTGAGTGCCGCACTCGGCAAAGGTCTCTCGGCAAAGATTTTGTCGGCAAAAATTTCTTTGCCGAGTGCCAAAAATCGACACTCGGCAAAGTCTTTGCCGAGTGCCAAGCCCGCACTCGGAAAAAAAATAACTGCCGTCAACATTTGACGCCGGCTTTGCCGAGTGCCTAGGGACTGGCACTCGGCAAAATTTGAATGTTTGCCGAGAGCCAGGGCTGAGCACTCGGCAAAGAAACAATTTTTTTTTAAAAAAAATCTTTTTAAAAATAGTCTTTGCCAAGTGGTACCATCTGGCACTCGGTAAAATTGACCTCTTTGCCGAGTGCCAGGCTGTGGCACTCGGCAAAATCGACCTCTTTGCCGAGTGCCAGGCTATGGCACTCGGCAAAACTGGGGAAGTGGCTGTTTTTGCAGCATTTTTCCCCAGCTTTGCCGAGTATCACACCCCTGGCACTCGGCAAAGACTTCTTTGCCGAGTGTTGGCACTCGGCAAAGTTAGGAAATTTGCAATTTTTTTTGTTTGTTGCTTTTCTTCGAAAGCAAACACGCAAAACTCATATATAATACATGAGACAACACACAGGCATTTAGCATCACACAAAACGCATACATAATCCATAATACATCACAAGCACATCCAACATCCATCACAAGCATATCCTCCTGCATAATCCATCACACGCACATCCAATGTGCAAATCCATGACAACATCTAAGAAGTCTTCATCCAACACAAGTCCTAGATCAAGAAAAGTCAATGAAACATGAAGGGGCACCACCTACTGCCACTGATCCCAATGGGAGCCTGAAGGGGCACCTTCGTGCGGTGGTGGGCCTATCCAGCCGGGGTGTGTGTGCTGAGGCGAAGGAGTCGGGTTCGAACCCGATGACTGTTGCACAAAGGAGAATTGAATTCATTAGTATCTACACAAGCTAAAGGACTTGATCAACCATATATATATACTCACCGGAGTGCCTAGAGCCAGAGGAGTAGGAGGCACAACTGGAGCGAGCAGCGACTGGGGCACCACCACACCCGGGAGAGTGGTGCCGAGGCTCGACATGAATGAGAACATGTCCTGCATCCTCTGCGCCTCGGCCACCCTCTGGGCCCTCAGGACCTCCCACTCAGCCCTCTCGGCCTCCCTCTGGGCCCTCTCCCTCTCCCTCTCGACCCTCTCGGCCTCCCTCTCGGCCTCCATCCTCTCCACAGTGGCCTGCAATATTCAATCACCAACGTTTAAACAATGCAAATGCAAGGTACATGTGTAAAAATAACGAACGGCGAATGAAATAGAACTAACCTGGAGTGCCGCCATCTGCTGCAGTGTGCTCGCCTGCCGAGGTCAAATGGGGACGGAGGAGCTCATGCTCTGTGCTCAGATCTGGACGAGGTTGGGCACAGAGGTCGAGTCGACCATGTTGGAGGCCATCCAGTACCGGCCGTGCTGCTTCCCTCCTCCGAGCCTCATCACGAGGTCGGTATCAAGGGGCTGGGTGGCGGGGTTGAAGTCCTCCCCATGCCGCTCACGGGCCGCCGAGGCGTAGTCAGTGAGCTTGCTGTGGACGCTCGTGTTGCTGTACGCCTCAGGCCCGTCCTTCGGGTTGTAGACGGTGTCCGGGGCTGTCACCTTGCCCTTGTGTGCCATGGCGTACGCCATGAACTCGTTGCATTCCTGGCCATCATGCGACTGGGACTGCGAGGAAAACACAAAGATGATTAGAAGTAATGAGAATTGAGCGTTAGAACAAATAAATAAATAAGTGCGTAGCATGTACCCAGGCCTGGGCGTACGAACTGAGGGGCCGGTTGCCTTGGTGGTGCGCCGGCCCACCCATCTACAGGCGGCACTCCCGATGGAGGTCGTGCCTCTCCCTCCACTCATCGGAGACCCACTTGTCCACGATGGCCGCCCAACAGTCTCTGTGCCTGGCGCACTAAGGACACATCTGCATGCCATCAAGTATTGTATTAGAAATGTTAGAATATAAAATGAAGGCTACCTATTCTTCATGGAATGAGTCAGTAACAATGTTTTATAACTTACTGCGAGGTACTGCTCCCTGGTGAGTGTCATGGTCCTAGCCGCGCTCTTCCCCGGGTACCGACCAAGGACGTCGCACGAGTGGTTGATGTGGCACTGCAGCCTCGCCTCGTAGTATAGGTCCGTGACTCGGCCCCTGCATGCCCTGTCCTGCACCTTCGTCACCCAGGCGGGGTCATGCCCCTCCTCCAACGTGAAGAAGTCCTGCATACAAACATCATGTGTCCTTTCATTATTTCAAGAACGTCTAATGATTCCATAGTATTGAGCAATGTAGTGTGATGTAGACTCACCCAGAACTCACGCCTGATTCGCTCCTGTATGGTGCCGTACACGGCGTCCACGGCGGAGTTGAAGTGGTCCCACGTCCAGGGAGGCGACTCAACCTGGGCGTGGGTGACCAAACCAGGGTAGTGCAGGCGGATCAGGCCGCCGAGGATCCCATTGCACTGCCGATGATCGCCCTCGGACACAAGTTCCCAGTTCCTACAGGAGTCAGTAAGAAGAATTGTTAGTCCACAGTTCGGTTTTCAGCATATGAACAAGAAGAGATGCAAAATGAACGGATACTTACTTGTCGCCCTTGGGACGAATCACCGGCCTCCTCTGAAACGGGATCGGCCGCGTCGGGAGCTGCGAGGACCCGCGCAAGTACGGTGCCGATGAGGTGCTCGAAGTGGAACCCCCCGCCACCCCCCAGAGGAAGTGTCACCCCCTCCTATCTGGGGGGCCAGCTGCTGGTCCTCGTCGTCAGTGGTCGTCATCCGGTCCTCCTCGGACGGGGAGACGGCAGACGACTGCACCGCCCTCCTCGGACGGCCGCGGGGGCGGTGGGCCGAACGGCTCCTCGCCTCCGCCTCCGCCTCCACCTCCGCCTCCGCCTCTTGAGTCGTCCTCGCGTAGAGCGAGTTGCAGGTCCGGGTCCGCCTTCTGCCCAGTATTTTGTCGAGTGCCTGCAAATACAAAGAGTAAACCAGTTAGCACAATATAGACAAATATAGAGATGCAAAATGAACAAACATAACTAGAAAATAATAATAATATAGTATTACATGAATTAGAAATAATCTTCAGGATCGGCAGCGGCCGGATCATAAGTGTCGTCATCACTAACAATATTGTCTAACATTTCCGCCTCATCTCCATCGTTGTCATCAATGGCAACGCCAAACCGTAATCGCTCAAGCAGTGCTAAGTCTTTGGCATTTTGCACCTCATCTCCATCGTCCTCATCTCCATCGTCCTCATCAATGTCATTGTCTACTTCCATGCCCATCAGCAAAAACATGTCTATGTGAAACATGCCATCTAGCCCCTTGGGTTGATAGAACTCCCCTGTATATGTGTTTGGGTCAAAGTTGTAATCCTCATCGTTTGGGACAAGCACTTTGCCATGCGGTGATACCAACTGCGCAAGGTACCAACCCTCAAGAGTGGGATCTTTTTGGCACACCCATGGAAGATAATAAACTTGCATGGCCTGTTGAGCCACAATATAGACATCGTCTCCTTGATAGAGGGAATCTTGTCAAATTTCAACTTGTCCAATCTCAGGGGCTCTTCTCGTGACATTGGGATCGAACCAATGGCATTTGAATACGACTGGCTTATGACCTCCGTGAAGCTCAAAGTTGAGCTCGTATATTTCTTCGACTATGCCATAGTAGTCGCGGTCATTGGTGCCAGGCGTACGAACTCCAGTATTCGTGGTTTTTCGATTGGGCCGACTGAGCTCGTGGCTTCTTGTGTGGAAGCGATAGCCATTCACATCATATACGGTGAATGACTTGACCCTATAGGGGAAGCCTTTGACAACCTGTTTCAACTCTTCATCCATTTCCGCATCCGTGCGTGCCTATAAGGTGAGGGCGGATAGATCATTACTCGCTCATAGGAGCAAAGTGGGATGTCACAGATGGAACGATGTAAATTGGATGGTACCTTCTTTTCGAACCATGAAATGAAATCGGGCACACCACCTTTGAGAAGACTATCTTGTTCTTGAGGGGAAGGATCCCTATTTCCTGTCCAGTATGTATTCAGAAATTCCCTGAAAAAGCAAGAGACAAGGGGGTTGGATAGATAGACGATAGTGACGGCGTATGTAACAAGCTCATTGAGAACTTACTACACATAAGGGTTCACTTCGTCAAGGTTCAACAACACATACAACATGATAGTGCGCCACTCATCATTCCGCAAGGTCTAGGTGCTCGAAGCACTTGCCCTGCCAAGTTGACCTTTGAAAAGGCTGAGATTTGATGACCTCTCGTCGGTGTTGTAATGAGGGATTGGATTGTGCACGCTGGGAAGGCTATCCTTATAGTATGATGTTGTGAAGTTTGACACCTCCTTAAGAATGAATGCCTCTGCCATGGATGCCTCAATTCTGGCTTTATTTCTACACTTTTTCTGAAGAACCTTTAGACATCTCTTGATTGGATAGCACCAACGGGCTTGCACGGGCCCCCCCATTCGTGCCTCGTGAGGCAGGTGCAAAATCAGATGCTGTATTGAGAGGAAGAAGCCGGGTGGGAAGATCTTCTCCATCTTATAGAGCAACATAGGTGCCACTTTCTCTAAGTCATCAATCATGGCCCGAGATAGCTCCTTGGCACAAAGCTGGCGGAAGAAATAGCTCAACTCTGCTAGGACGCACCACACATGCTTGGGGATGAAACCTCTGGTCATTGCTGGAAGGAGCCGCTCAATCCATATGTGGAAGTCATGACTCTTCATCCCTAACACTCGGCAAGTGGACATGTTCACTCCCTCCTCAGATTCACCGCATTCCCATCAGGGAACATTAACGACTAAACCCACTGACATACTTCCCTCCTTTGGTCCTTCTTCAAAACGAAATCGACCAAAGTCCTTTTCCATTTCTTGCCAGGTGCGGGAGTCTTCATCACTTGCTTTGGTCTATCGCACAGTGCTGCTAGGTCCACTCTTGCCTTAACATTGTCCTTTGACTTTTCTATGTCCATGAGTGTTCCCCAAAGCGCCTCGGCGATATTCTTCTATGTGCATTAAATCAATGTTGTGTGGAAGAAGAAGATCGTTGAAATAGGGAAGCCTAGTCAAGCCCGATTTATGAGTCCACATGTGGTACTGACCATATCCATCAAAACGACCTTTCTCTTTATCAACTTTGAGAGCCTCTATCTCAGCGCGGATCTCGGCAGCGGTCATCATCTGAGGTGCAGGATCGGTGACTTCAACACCTTTCGTGAAGTTCTTGATGTCTTGTCTAAATGGATGGTCAAGGGGGAGGAACTGACGATGTTGGTCGAACGAAGAAAACTTGCCACCACTCTTCAGCCAAGTGAACCTCACACCTGCCTTGCATATTGGGCATGGGAACTTCCCGTGAACACACCACCCGCAGAATAGGCCATACGCCAGGAAGTCATGCAGGGAGTAGTGGTACCACACATGCATTGTGAAGTTTCTCTTTGTAGCTCGGTCGTATGTCAGTACCCCCTTTTCCCAAGCATCGATCAAATCATCGAACACAGGCTCCATGAACACACCCATATTGTTCCCCGGATGTCCAGGAATTATCAGCGACAAAAATATGTTCTTGGGTTGAAAGATGACACCAGGGGGGAGATTCAGGGGTATCACGAACACGGGCCAACAAGTGTATGGGGCCGCAGACAATCCATATGGGTTGAACCCATCTGTTGCCAACGCTACACGTACATTGCGAGCCTCCTCAGCTTTAACACGATGTATGCCATCGAAATGGGTCCAGGCGTCGCCATCCGATGGGTGTACCATCTTGTTCGGATTGTACCTTTTGCCATTTTTGTGCCATGTCATCTGTTTCGCGGACTCCTCTGTCATGTACAGCCGTTGGATCCTCGGTATGAAAGGAAGGTACCGTAGGACCTTTGTAGGGATACTCAGCTGTTCCTTCTTGCCATCACTAGTGTCGACCTCCAGGTACCTAGAGGATTTGCACTTTGGACAGTGCGTTGCTCCCTCGTGATCTTTCCTAAAAAGGATGCATCCATTCGGACAAGCATAGATCTACTCATACGGCATCTTAAGTGCACGAAGAAGTTTCTGTGACTCGTACAAGTTCTTTGGCAGGATGTGATCCTCCGGAAGCAGGGATCCAAAAACTGCCAACATACCATCGAAGTTGTCCCGACTCATGCTAAACTGCGACTTCAACCCCATGATGCGTCCAATTGCATCCAGCTGCGATACCGTTGTCTTTTCGTGCAAGGGCTTCTATGCTGAAGACAGCATATCATAGAACGTCTTTGCGCTTTCCTCTGGCTTCTCCTCCAATCCTTCACCGAACCGTGCCTGTTGAATGTCATCCATCCAGTCTGCTACCCCGCCATCTCCATCATAATCCTCAAGATGCTATCTCACCACCTCCTCTCTAATACGATCGGCTTCACCATGGTGGATCCAGCGGGTATAGTTTGCCATGAATCCATACTTGATAAGATCTTCCCCCACGAGCCTCTTAATTTTTCTTTTCTTGTTCCCACATCTGCTGCACGGACACGGCATCCGGGCTGACCCTTTAGCAGCCTCACCAAATGCATGCTCCAGGAAAGCATTGGTCTTGGTCATCCATTCTGGGGTCATACTTGCGTGGCCCGTGTACATCCACTCACGGTTATCCATCCTCTGGCACATGCATATGTAAGCGAGTAATAAAAACTACAGGTAAATCCACAAGGCGTTCCTACTATACATCTAATAGGTGAAGGATAGGTCCTAATCCCACCCGAGGATGCATAGATGAGGTTGGCTTCCATGGTCTGCTCCTATCCAAGATAGAATTTCGGCAGCACCTCCCCGCTGTTCTCCCGATACACGTCCTGGCAGGGAGATTGTGTATCAGGAGAACAATGAGGAGGTGGTGCTGAAACTCTGTCTCGGACAGGAGCGGGCCATGGAAACCAACCCATCTACGCATCCGCGGGCTGTCCAAAAAACGTGGACAATCCGAAACAGGTACAGAATTTGGTATGCAAAGATCTGCATACCAACGAACGTATCTCTTTCGGACGGGAGACGCCTAACTGGGGTTACACGAGATGCAAGTATGCAAGATGGGTTATACCTAGGGTGTCGGTGAGGTCAGGCTAGTGGGGCGGTGGCGAGTCGCTGCAGTGGTGAGGCGACGCGGTGCAGGCAAAACCGCAACGCCAACGAAGATGATCGGGGTCACCGAGTGCATCCCAACGGTCCTCGTCCTGCAAAGAAAAGGCAAATGGTTAGACTCCATTGAAAATTTCGGCAGCACCTCCCCTGCACGGAGAGGTTCCCAAAACCTGCAGAAAACATTGGCACGAAGGCCAACAACCACATGTATACCAAACATAGGCACGAAGGCCATCAACCACATACATACAACAATAACTACTACTAACACTAAAACTATGAACAACAACTACAACTACTACTGTCACTACGACTTACTAACTAATACTAACACTACTAATTAACTACTACTACTAACACTACTACTTACTAATTAATACTAACATTAGGGCATACCTTGCCAGCGAGAATGCGAAGACCGAGGGCCGGCGACGACAACGGGGACGACCGCTACAGCGTGAGGGTCGATGGACCGAGGCGACATCTTTCTTCTCCTCTTCTCCTCTTCTCCTCTTCTCCCCTTCTCCTTCTCTCCTCCCTTCTCTTTCTTCTTCTTCCTCCCCTTCTTCTCCTTCCTGCTTTCCTTCCTCCTCTTCCTCCTACCTCCTCCTCCTTCCTACAGCGGGCGCGCGGGCGCACGGGCACGGCGGGCGTGGGGCCGAGGCGCGCGGGCGCACGGGGAGCCGACGGCTGTGGCGCGGCGGCTCCGACGGCAGCGGCGTAGCGGCTACGGCGCGGCGGCGGGGCGGCTACGGCGCGCGTGTGTGTGCGTGTCTGGTGTGTGCGTGGTGTGTGTTGTGTCCGGTTTTTTTATATTTCAAACCTCTTTGCCGAGTGCCAGATCCGGGGCACTCGGCAAAGAAAGTATTTTGCCGAGTGCCCCCGATCTGGCACTCGGTGAAATAAAAAATTAAAAAAAATCCTGTCCTGGCTTTGCCGAGTGCCTAGGGCTAGCACTCGGCAAAATATTCACTTTGCCAAGTGCCAAACCTTGGCACTCGGCAAAATAATTTTTTTTTTGTTTTTTGCCACCAACTTTTTTTCTTAGATTTGAATTTGTACCATGAACAACATGTTCAAATTTGGCACAATTTCATTGCTGTTTGCTATATTTCTTCACTTTATTTCGTTTTCTTGCAATTTTCCGGAAAATGTAGGTTTGAACTACAGGTGCATCGAATAATAGTTTTAATCCATTCCAAAAATGTTATTCTTGTTTGTTAGTGTCACTTTATGCTAAATCTAGGAACTGTCTCTAAATTTCGATCAACGTGCTCACGGGGCAACGTCGCGAACTTGCGTGCGAGTGGTTATTTAATTCTATAAAATTCAAACGAATCCCGAAAATCATGAAACTTGGCGAAATGTCATGATATCACATGCATATGCGGTGGTAAAAATTTGAAAACGTTTGGAGGACGTCATCACGTATGGTGTTCACAAACCAGGACATCATTTGTGAACACCATACGTGATGACGTCCTCCAAACGTTTTTAAATTTTTACCACCGCATATGCATGTGATATCACGACATCTCACCAAGTTTCATGATTTTCGGGATTCGTTTGAATTTTATAGAATTAAATAACCACTCGCACGCAAGTTCGCGACGTTGCCCCGTGAGCACGTTGATCGAAATTTGGAGACAGTTCCTAGATTTAGCATAAAGTGACACTAACAAACAAGAATAACATTTTTGGAATGGATCAAAACTATTATTCGATGCACCTGCAGTTCAAACCTACATTTTCCGGAAAATTGCAAGAAAACGAAATAAAGTGAAGAAATATAGCAAACAGCAATGAAATTGTGCCAAATTTGAACATGTTGTTCATGGTACAAATACAAATCTAAGAAAAAAAGTTGGTGGCAAAAAACAAAAAAAAAATTATTTTGCCGAGTGCCAAGGTTTGGCACTCGGCAAAGTGAATATTTTGCCGAGTGCTAGCCCTAGGCACTCGGCAAAGCCAATATTTTGCCGAGTGCCAAACAGAAGGCACTCGGCAAAGAGGCCGGCGTTGGGTACCGTTATCCCCGGGCGCCTCTTTGTCGAGTGCCCAACTTTGCCGAGTGTCTGACACTGGGCAAAGTTTGGCTTTGCCGAGTGCCTTATTTTGCCGAGTGCCAGACACTCGGCAAAGCCCTATTTGCCGAGTGCCAAGTTTCGCCGAGTGCGGCACTCGGCAAAGGTGGCCTTTGCCGAGTGCCCGATATTTGGCACTCGGCAAAGATTTGAGCACTGGGCAAAGTCCCGGTTTCCTGTAGTGATCGCAGACCAGCATGCTTGCGCGGCCTAGTAAAGAAAAGATTTTTAGAGGCGGTTAAAATCAGTTTTTAGAGACGGTTTTAAAAACCGCTGAGGTGATTTTAAAACCGTCTCTAAAAATTGATTTTCAGTTAAAGCCCACGCGGGCGTTCAGCAGGCCAAAAGGCCGAATAAACCGTTTTCTGTCCGCGTTCTTTTTCTGGTTTCCGTCTCATTTTCATCTCTCGTATTTTTTTGTCCAGTTCGTTCGGAGATGTTCCGTAGTCCATATGTCTTGCTGCCCCTGCTGCAGGACAGTGGCGTCCCGTGCCATTCTTTTCGTGATTTTTTTTGTTTTTAAATGTAACTCTATTTTTTCTTATAAAGATAAAAAATAAATAGTAAACATAGTATTACGGGTCTTCGAAACTTGGACCATTGCCTAATAAATAAATATAAATATTTCTACCCTTAAGTTGTCGACGTAATTTTATTAGAAAAAAAAATTATTATTACATAAATCAATTGATGGCCTAACTAATCAAACTATAAACTGAAATCTTGATCCGTTTGTCATCAAATATAATCAAATTAAATGTTTCTCCAAGTTATCCGCGTATACTGGTGCAAATCTCTAAGTTGGTCATATATACCGGTACAAATCTCAACACGGGCTAACATGTGGAAATCGAGAGAGATCTCGGTCATACTTCGTACTCATCAATAGAGAGAGACCAATTATTGACAGGACGACGACAAAACCCTTGCCGACTTTAATAAGATATTAAAATTAGATATTCTTGTGGATCCTCAAAAGAAGTCACAGAACTTGATATCTAACTCTATCAACACATGAATAGTACCATTGTAGCTGCGCAGCAAGCTGAAACGAACAAGTCGGACGTTTGATAGTTTTTTTTTTCTCTCTCGTTGCAACGCACATTAATTAGTCATAATCAAGCACGTGGTCACCAGTTGCGAGCATAGTATGGGATTTATCAATACCTGATCCTATTTGTTCTACGCCGGTGGTGCATGCTTCATTAGATCTGTTGTGGATTATTGCAGAATCGGCACATCACCGTCCCAACTCCCAGCCCTGTACAGCGCCAGCCACTTGGCCTCCTGCAACCGGCCCTGATAGTGAGAGACCCTGCTTGGCCGGCCGGGCCTAGGTGCCAGTGGCCAGTGTGGCCCGGGCGAACGGGGCAGCCATGGAAAAAAAAAATTCCCTGCAGCGCGTCTGTAGACCGCATCTGCTAGATACGGTTGCATCAGCGTCGCACGCTTGGACACCAATGTCTTTGTACAGCATAAAAAATCATCGATGCACTTTCAGTACTCATGCAGCTCCTTCCCCCCACTGCGCTCACCATCTTAGCCTGTCCTCTTGGCCGAAAAATTTTGACAGCATCGTTGACATCGACAAAGCGAAAACAAAACATGTCCATTCCAACTACCGTAGCTTAAATTTGAATGAATTGACATAAGGATTAACATGTTTTGGCTGCTCTGATTATGCATATTGGCTATCGATGTCCTACGTGCTATGTGCAACTGGTTCATCAATTCATCGATAGACAAGCATGAAAAGCTCAAGATAGCGCCCTGACCCCGCCGCCGGCCGCCACCCAGGCGCCGGCGCCCCCCACCACCCCCCCCCCCCCCCCACCTCCTCCTCCCCCGCCTCCCTCTCCCCCTCCCCGGCCCTGCACTGTTGGCGTCGTGGTGCCGTTCTTTACCACGCCGTCGCCGTCGCGCCCGTAGGGCCCTACCGCTGCCGCCACTACCGGAAACCGGCACTTTGCCGAGTGCCGGAGGCTTTGCTGAGTGTATTTTATCGGGCACTCGGCAAAGACGGTCTTTGCCGAGTGCCAAATAAAATACACTTGGCAAAAAAAACACTCGACAAAATTCGTCTTTGCCGAGTGCCTTTTTTCTGGCACTCGGCAAAGATATATTTTGCCGAGTGTTTTTTTCGGCACACGGCAAAATTCGTCTTTGCCGAGTGCCTTTTTTCTGGCACTCGGCAAAGATGGGTTTGCCGAGTGCCTTTGTTTTGGCACTCGGCAAAGAGGCATTTTGCCGTGTGCATTTTTTTGGCCCTCGGCAAATCAGTTTTTCGAATCAATTTTTGAGGCCCTAAATGAATTCAAATGAAAAACTTTTCAACTACAAAGTTGTATAACTTCTCGAGATCTACAAAGTTTATTTTGGTCATTTCTTCATTTGACAAAACGACAATAACATTGTTCATAAAATCTACATCTCTCATATCTCTCATATTAGTTTCATGAAAGTAGAAGAGAGATATATAAGATTTGTGAACAATGTTAGTACCACTATGTCGGATGAACAAATGAACAAAATAAACATTGTAGATCTTGAGAAGTTATGAAATTTTGTAGTTGGCAACATTTTGATTTGAAATCATCTTGTCATGCAAAAACGACGTTTGAATTTGAAAGTTTTAAAATTTGAATTTTTCAAAAGACCTCGGATGGAAAAACTTCCTAAATGAAAATTGTAGATCTCCAAAAGTTATGAAACTATGTAGTTGACAATTTTTTGATTTGAAATCATCTTATCTTGCAAAACTACGTTTGAATCTCTCAAATTTGAAATTCGAATTTTTCAAACGACCTCGGATGGAAAAACTTCCTAAATGAAAATTGTAGATCTCGAAAAGTTATGAAACTTTGTAGTTGACCACTTTTTGATTTGAATTCATTTAGGGCCTCAAACAAGCAATTTACTCTCAGTTTGCCGAGTGCCTTTTTCCTGGCACTCGGCAAAGATCGAGTTTGCCGAGTGCCTTTGTTTTGGCACTCGGCAAAGAGGCATTTTGCCATGTGTATTTTTTTTTTGCCCTCGGTAAATCAGTTTTTCGAATCAATTTTTGAGGCCCTAAATGAATTCAAATGAAAAACTTTTCAACTACAAAGTTGTATAACTTCTCAAGATCTACAAAGTTTATTTTGGTCATTTCATCATTTGACAAAGCGACAATAACGTTGTTCATAAAATCTACATCTCTCATATTAGTTTCATGAAAGTAGAAGAGATATATAAGATTTGTGAACAATGTTACTACCACTATGTCGGATGAACAAATGACCAAAATAAACTTTGTAGATCTTGAGAAGTTATGAAATTTTGTAGTTGGCAACATTTTGATTTGAAATCATTTTGTCATGCAAAAACGACGTTTGAATTTGAAAATTTTAAATTTTGAATTTTTCAAAAGACCTCGGATGGAAAAACTTCCTAAATGAAAATTGTAGATCTCCAAAAGTTATGAAACTATATAGTTGACAACTTTTTGATTTGAAATCATCTTATCATGCAAAACTACGTTTGAATCTCTCAAATTTGAAATTCGAATTTTTCAAACGACCTCGGATGGAAAAACTTCCTAAATAAAAATTGTAGATCTCAAAAAGTTATGAAACTTTATAGTTTACCACTTTTTGATTTGAATTTGTTTAGGGCCTCAAACAAGCAATTTACTCTCGGTTTAGTATAATATATGAGGATAAATAACGAATCTAGACACAAGTGACAGTGTAGTGCAGTGGTAGAGCAGCAGAGACGCTAGGGAGAGGTCGTGAGTTCGAATCTCACCGGCCGCGTTAACCGCGGATTTTGTGCAAAAAATGCAGCGGCTTCAATGGAGGCGGGTGCGCGCTGGTCGGTGGTGGCCTCCCCCCAAAAAAAATTTGGATTTTTTTTGCTATTATTTTTGGATTTTTTCGCATTTTTATTTTGCCGAGTGTAAATCTTTGCCGAGTGTTTTTTCGGCACTCGGCGAAGTCTTTGCCGAGTGCCCGACAAAAAACACTCGGCAAAGTCTGTTTGCCGACTAAAATTCGCCGAGTGTCGTTTGTCGAGTGTCGACACTCGGTAAACCCTTTGCCGAGGGTTTTTTAGGCTTTGCCGAGTGCCCCTGGCACTCGGCAAACCTCCTGATTCCCGTAGTGCGCCCTCGGCATCCAGCCCGTCAGATCTGACGGCCCACCGGTGGCAGGCTCCGGATCTCGGGCCTCATCAACTGGTGGCGCAGCGAACCCCGCCCCCTGCCATCACCGACGCACGCGGCTTCCAACGGCGCCGGGGCGGCTCACGCCGACAGCTCAGCCGCTCCACCGCCGCCTCCTCCCGTGGAGCCCACGCCAACGCCGCCGGGGGATGAGGACGCCGCCACGGCCGCACCGCTGACGGCCGAGGGGGCCAGCTCTGGCGCTTCATCCCCTCCGCCGCTGAGGCTGGATGCCAGCAACGCCACGGCCACACCCAGGCCCTGGGGTACGGTTAGGGCGTCGCTGGACGCCTCAAGCTCCTCCCTCTCGCCGGCCGTGGCACCGTTCTTCCCGGATGCTCCTCGGGAGGACGTTCGAAGAGCCAGCAGTGGGCGGACGACGACAATGAGGAGACCGATGACGACCACCCCACGACATACCTGGAGGCCGCTCGTCGCCCGGCAAAGCCGGCCTCAGCATCCCCCGTGCGCCCCCAGACTTGTTCAGCCGTAGTTTTGGGGCGCCGCGGAGCGGGGCCTTTGCACGGTCGTGCTGGTGCTGAATGGGGCTGACAGGGACATGGCCGTAGGCGAAGGAAGTGCAGCCGACCACGCCTGCAGCTGGTGAACGGTTTGCCTGTGTGGCCAGTGGATGGCCATGTCCCTGCCCACCAACGCCTCAGCCGCCGTGGACGAGTCTCCACCCCCAACACCGATGGGTGGCATGAGATCCTCCCCCGGTAGGTCACAGGATCTGCTGCTGCCTTGACGGAGCCTCGCCCCAGCCAAAAGCAACTTTCGCAGGTCAAGAAGATCCCGGCACAGCTTCACGGCAGATGCTTCAACTGCCTTTCCTACTCGCACCGAGTAGCGACTTGTCGGTTGCCACGGCGTTGCCTACGCTGTCGCGGATTCGGGCACCTCGTCAAGGACTACAGGCGAAGGACTGCTTCGACCTCAGCGGCGGTGGGTGCCAACCTGCCACGGTACTCTGCTCGCAACGACCCTATGTCCTCCCAGCACACGCCGCGCGGCGGTGCGGAGGGTGCCGCAACGGGGGCCGTGGGGGGCGCCGGTGGGAGACGACGACGACATCAGTGACGCAACACTAAGCCGAAGGAGATCGGCACGGGTGCGCCTGCCGACCACGCCGACAAGGCACCTACTTCTACTGCTACACTAAGCTTCCCCGAGCCAGATCCGGTGGCGCTGGCGCTATACGTGAGTGCGGGGCCTCCCGCATTGGTCATCTCTTTCGACCCGATGCTGGAGGAGCTCGCCGCCTCGCTCGTCGTGAGCCCGCCAATGAGAGCAGCAACACCTGAGTGTCTGCCTGCTACGATAGCCCCTCAGGAGGTTGAAGCACCAGTGCCGGACATCTGTTCCCCGGCGATGGCTGCTCCGTGGACGACAGACTTGTCTCTGATGTCGCCAGTGTAGGGGCCGCCACAACTCACGCCACCACGAGCGGGAGCACCCGGCGTCGCAGAGGGTTGCACCACCCCCAGCGACGCTACGCCCACACCACGCGAAGCTGCCTGACGTCTCACACGGCAGCTCAAGCGACTGCCTCCATTAATCGCCAGCTCACCCAGGCAGAAGGTGGCAATCGTAAGGCAACCCATGCCAAAACGGAGCAGACGGATTGCAGCTTAGCCGCTGGCTGACATTCCGTCCTCCAAGCGGGGAGAGGTGCTCCTCATGCGGAGGATGAGCTTTGCACCGCCGGCAGCTCCAATCTCATCCGCGTTCAAGAGTACTTACGACGACTTTTTCGCAAGGAACTTGACGTCGAGCGAAGTGGAAGCACTGGACGTCCTGTTCCCAGCGACCAATGCTTCGACTAGTAGAAGACTCTTTTCGGATGACGGAGCAGAGTCACGCGGCCAGTAGCGGAGACGCCCAACTCCGTAGGTTACTGCGCCGCCCTTAGTTCGGTTGTTTACTTTCATGTAATATCGAAGTTTGAAACAGTCTGCTAGGAAGGTCCAGTCATAAGACCTCCTAGGACGCTCATTAGAAGCGTGTCGTGTATGGTTAAACTCTTCTTCTTCTTAATTACAATGATACGCAAATCTTTTGCGTATTCGAGAAAAAAAAATATTTCACCTTCTTTTGCGAGAAGTTAGTCACAAGAGAAAACAAACGTGGTCACGGCATGGTCGATAATAGTGTGAGAGTGGCATGGTAGCAGGTCTCAGACTAACAGCTCATTGCCATTAGCGATGGTTCCATGGTTTTGGAAGCCTTAAGGCGCCTGTGGATGTTGGTACGACATCAGGCCATCCAACGCATGCATGCTTGAGCCAGAAAATGGCACCAACAGAATTGAGCTCCATTATGGTTGACACCATGATATTTTATAGCAAAAAGGAAACTACAGATCTCTCCAAGATTCAAAACATTAAATTTGAAAAGAGAGCTAAGGAACTTGGATAGTTACTAGGTAGTGTGCCCGTGCGTTGCTACGGGATAGCTAACAATTTATACTAAAAACACACGGATCGCATGATAACATAACAATATTGTAAAAATTAAATATCAACGTTAAAGTTATAGTTAATAAAAAAGCAAAGTTTATGAAATTAACAGTCACGGAGAGCGTGGCGTCACCGGCTTACAAACTCTACTTTATAGATCTTTCCGTGATGCGCCTAAGATAATGTTTTATATCGGCAGGAAAAAATCTCCGATATCCATTTCTAGGTCGACCAAAAATGGAGTTTTAAGCCTCTTGCATATTTCAGTCCTCTTAGCAGCAGGTCGACCAAAAATGGAGTTCGAAGCCTCTAGCACATTTCAGTCCTCTAGCAGCAGAAAACACACATTAGCAGCAATCTATTTTCCATTACATCTTCATTGAATTATGCTGCACTACAACTCAAGGAAGCTCTACCGTAACTACAAAATCAGATTGCATTTAAACCCTATATGTATATCGTAGTCCTAGACACCAAACGATGAGCTCCTAATTTCTAAGAATGTATCCCAATCCTATTCCCATCTTGGTATTTGGTCACTGCTAGAACAATGCCCTTCAGATATAAGCTGCTCAAACTTTCTGGCGAGTACAGCTCCATAAGACATAAGAGCTGATGATCTGAATCACATGACCCTTAAGATATGATTACATGAAAATTTAGGTGGTTTGCATAATACATGTACACACATGTAATTAGATCGAAGTTAGGTAAGGTTTGGGTGCTCGGTTTTGCACAGCAGGAAGGGAAGAGCAGGGATTGGCACGCCTGGTGGTGCTCCTCGTAGGACGGGAGGGAGGTGGAAGTGCGGCAGGAGCGGAGGATTTGGCAGCACAGCAGGACCGACGAAGACATGAGCCGGATCGGGGGGAGGAACACGCGGGCGCCCTCCCGGCTTCTGCTGCCGTGGGTCTTCGTCGCTGGTGAAGGGCTCGATGAAGATCTGGCGACGCAGATGCGGGCGAGCCGGATCAGGGACGTAGATACGGACATCGACGTGGATGCTGGTGGTCAGCGAGAACCAGGAGCCGGGAGCGACGGCGTGGCGGCGGTCCTCAGAGGCGGTGGTCCGGCTCCCTGGTCACGTGGGGGTCACAGGTGTTGGTGAGGGCGGTCGGCGGAGGGGTGTTGTTGGTGAGAGCGGTCCTCCTCCCAAGTCTGACCGTCGGCTCGGGTCTGGTGACAGCAATCCCTGCCGTCTTGCCATGCTCCCCACGAGGAGCACACCATCAGGTCTGCCTCCATTTTCCTATTGCTTAATCAATCGCCTTAGCATCATTAGCTCCTCCTGCCTGTTGGTTGCAGCACCAGCAGCAGTGACAGAAATTCTTTTGCCGCATATTCCCTGGTTACTTGATTCGGCTTGCTTGCTTGCTCCGGCTCTTGCTCTTCTCTGCTTCTAGAATTGTGGCTCGTCCGATTTCGGTGGGTGCAACCAATACTTTTGGTTCCCTTGGGTGCTGTTATGACCCCAATGATTGGTTGGTCTCCTCTCAATTATATGCTGCTTGTGCTAGAGCACAGGGTTTTCTTGATTCTTGATGAGGGCTGTGGGGGGATACCTGGTCTCTCTAAATTGTGAAGGTTCTTGGTGTCCGCGGCGTTCTTGAGTTGGCTTGGGGATCTGTAGCTTCTAGAGCTTCATCGGGAAATTCCTGTGGCTTGGGGTTCTTGCGGTTGTTTTGAGTTGCCTTTCTTGTGGAAGTGCAGGTATTGAGCTCAGGCTGCTGAGTTCATGGTCCTCATTTACCTTCCGACCTCAAAATTCTTGTTTTTTTCTATGTGAGTGCTTGGAAAAATCATCCCCTCGTCTTCACCTGGGCTCAGAATTCTTGCTTAATTTCTTGAATTCTGCATGTCTTGGTGGTGCTTGGTAGCTTGATTATTGCCGTTTGATATTGCACAGTTCTGAGTTTCTAGTTGATTCGTCAGCTACCGGTAGAGGTCTCTTTTTGCGGGTATGATAGAATTGAGCTTGATTGCGGTGGAGCCCTTTTGGATTTGCTGCGGATACTTGAATCTCTTCTTTTTATCTCCTTGGATGCCTGCATGAAAGCCATGCTCTTAAAACACGGTTCCTTTTCTTTTCTTCCGATCATTCTCCTCATTTCTTTTATGGAGGTGGCTCTTGTGTTGTATTACTCCCTTAATTACTCTCTATATACTTTATGTGATGGAATTATTAGCTCCTTTTTTTGTCCGAGCTGAAGCGCTCTCTTATTTTCATTGTCTGTGAAAACAAAGTTTTGCCTAGGACATTTCTCCTGGCTCCACCTCTTTCATATCATTAAAAAAGTGAAAATTACAGCTGCAAACGACCAGTGAAGCATCCCCGTCTCTTCTAGGTAATTTCGAGCTAGAGATCTCATGCTATTTCGTCTCTTCTTTCAGAGTGATTCTGCAGAAGGATTCATTCTATTGGCGCGCCGAGCTGGTGAAGGAGCTCTAATAAGCCTAGCACGCACTTCAGTCATAAGCCAAGTGATTGAAAAAGGTATTGATATCTTACAAGCATGTCTTGTTCAGAAAGCTTTCCCTCCTCGAAATCAATTTTTTTTTGTCAGCAATCTTGCAATTTGCCTGAAGGGCGGGCCTGGTGCAAGCGGTAGAGTCTTAGCACCTGTGACCGGAAGGTCCTGGGTTCGAGTGGCGGTCTCCTCGTATTACACAGGCGAGGGTAAGGCTTGCCACTGACACCCTTCCCCAGACCCAGCACAGAGCGGGAGCTCTCTGCACTAGGTATGCCCTTTTTAATCTTGCAATTTGCCTATGTGTAATATAATGGAATTTCTGGTTGGGCGCCTTGAATGGCTGCATTATTTTGGTGAAACAGAAGGAATTCTCAACCACATTCTCATCCTCTTTGTAAGGGAGAGCAAAAAGCCAACAACTTAGCTAATGTCATGGATGAAGGACCACCTGTACCACCTATAGGTCCCAAACCAGTGTCTTACCTTGTCAGTTATATTTTTCCATATGATGAACATGGGGTCTGTTTGTTCTCCAGAAATGTTAGAGAAAAGAACAAGAAGTGATAACTACTGCCAAAACTGAGGGTCTAGCCCTGGGTCTCACAGTAGTGACTGGCCTTTGTGTGCAGTCTGTCTCTTTGATGATTTTACCTCTGTAAAAGTGGCGGAACCAGTTTATGGTTTAGCTCTTTCACCCTACCTTTTCTTGGAGGCCTTTCCCTATTATTTTACAGCGAATGAAATTTCTGTTTTGTCATCTGCTATATTGCTGTATATTTACAGAATAGTTCTTTAATAATTTAGTGAATTTTGTTCTAACTGTTTCCATTTCCCAAAGTGCAGGCAAGTCCGCAGAAATATTGGTTCCGAGGGCTCTGTAATTGCTTCTCCACACTTGCCTATGCCTTTGCACTAATTTTTACAACTGAGTAGTCAAAGCTGGGATATGGCTACTTATTACTCGAGCCCTGGCAGTGAAAGAGATTCACAAACAATGTACTCAACAGAGTCAGGCAATGCATCATATCCCGTGCCATCAGCCCTTGGGAACTTCCTTTATCCGAACAATGCATCTTCTGGACCTTATACAGAATTTAGTAGAATCACTACTGGAAATAGAGACTTTGCCGAGTGAAAAATTCTTTACCGAGTGTCAAAAATCGGGCACTCGGCAAAGACCCCCTTTGCCGACTGCCGGGCACTCGGCAAAAAAATGCACTTGCCAGACTCTCGGCAAAAGCGCGGCACTCGGCATAGGCTAACCCGCGTAACGGTGTTCGGCCACGTCCTTCTTTGCCGAGTGCCTGCTGTTAGACACTCAGCAAAGATTTATTTTTTTATAAAAAAATTTCTTTGCCGAGTGTCCCAGATCTGGCACTCGGCAAAGATTTAATTTTTTTTTAAAAATTTCTTTGCCGAGTGTCCTAGATTTGGCACTCGGCAATTTTTTTTTTTTTGAAAAATACTTTGCTGAGTGCCCCTGGCGAGGCACTCGGCAAAGATTTAATTTTTTTTTTAAATGTCTTTGCCGAGTGCCCTGTGAAGGCAATCGGCAAAGAGGAATTTTTTAAAAAAAAATTCAAAACCCTCTTTGTCGAGTGTCTTATTCGTGGCACTCGGCAAAGACCCCCTTTGCCGAGTGCCATGCCCCGGCACTCGGCAAAGTTTTTTTTTTGTTTTTGGCCTCCAAATTTTTTGTGCAGCCCTTTTAAAGCACCAGGAACTCCTAGTTAGAATTTGAAAATTTTTTATGGTTTTTTGATATATTTAGTTACTTTATTTCTTTTACTTGATTTTTTTCGAAAAATATAATTTTGAACAGCACGTGGTACGAATAATGGAATTTAATGATTCAAAAAATGATAGTCATGTTACTGAGTGTAGTGTGAGGCCGTATCCAGGAACGGACCCGAAATTTCGGACATCTTGTTCACGAAACATGACCGCGAACTTGCGTGCAAAGTGTTTTTAAATTCTATAAAATGCAAACGAAGTCCAAAAATCATGAAACTTGTTGAGATGTCGTGATATCATATGTGGAGGCTATGATAAAAATTTCAGAAGATTTCATGCACGTTGTCACGTACGATGTTTACAAACCAGGACATCTCTACATGCTTTGAAACATGTCAAACTTCATTTGGATCTTTCGCAGTTGCCGGCCTGCCTTTGGCTTGGACCCAGTTGATATTATCAAACCTACTCCCGTCACTGTCGCTTTAATCCGATTTTCACACGGAAAAACCTAGGACGGGCCAATCAGAATTCAGAATAAAAAATGGTGACAGTGTTGGTTCCTGTCAAATTTCAGGCAGATGCAAGATGGATCTGCGCAAGCGCAAGCCTGCTCAACCAACGGAAGAGCTCGTAATTCAGGCAAGGAGAGAGCATCATTCAAAGGCAGATGTCATGCTATGGACGATATGCACAAAGAAGGAACGGTTCCCAGTGTGTGTGATGTGGTTGTTGGGAAAGGTAGCCGTTGGGACGCCGTGATTTTGTCGGTTTTTGGTCACTGAAGAATGGATACTCTGATATTGTCGCCATCAGCAGAGTTAACCAAAAACCTGAAGCCTTCGGCGGTTATCACCGCTGAGTAACAAGATGCCAAAGTTTTTACTGCAGACTCGTTTATATTTTCCGAGCTCCACACTGGCAGATTTGTTGCGAGAGAAAAACACTGTACCATGTCTGATAAACCAGGCTGATAAGTTTAAGCGAACAAGGCCTACATTCACAGCCCGATGCGCGTGAAGAATACAAGTGGAGGTAGAGGGGGAAGAGGAGAGGCTACTGGAGGTGAAATTGGACTCCCGACCCGATGGCTTTGGTGATTTTCACAATGCCACCCTCTTACCTTAATTATTATAGGTCATTTTAGTTTTTCTACATACCTAATTTTTGTTATGCAACTATATATATACGATATGTCTGTATACATAATAAATTAGAACGGAGGAGGTACATTTGTATGGCTCTATGCACGCTTGCAAGTGTGTCCACTCTTATTTTTCTAATTTTAGTTATTGAGCAAGCCTTTTGTCCCTTAGCAGTTGTATGACTTTTTTTCGGCAAACATCTACACTTGTGTAGGTAAATTCTTTTTCTTTTTAACCTTTTTCAAACAATTTTTAAAATTAACACCGTTGACTTTTTTTCACATCTAACCTGCTCGGCCACGTCTATTTTCCTGGCGCGGCCAAACCACTCCGACGTGCCATGCATCCTGGCGCGGCTGACATGCCATGGTGACAGGTCAGCCGCCCGCTGACCAGCTAATGTGGCACCGCTATGCCGTGCCATCAACTCTGCCACGGCAGCTGCCGCGCCAACCTAGATGGCACGTCCCTTGTCGCGCCAGGCGGTTGGCGTGACTGGTGGAATTACAGATCCGCTGCATGGCCCTCTTTGTATCTCTCGCTCTATTCCTTTCCTCCTATGCTCGTGCCGACCCGAGCGTCCGCCGTCGTCGTCTCTCTCCGCCTCCATCCCTCTCCACCTCAGCCATCTCCGGCGCTCTTCCTCCCTCTGTGATTCCATCGCCAGACCTCTCTCTGTCAGACCCCTCGTGGCCGTTGAAAGCTCTAATTTGGTTTTGGTTAATTGATGAAACCCTAAGTGCTAACCTAGTTTATCAAGATGATTATGAGATAGGTAGCACTACTCCAAGTGATAAGCAATGGTGAAGATCTTGACAATGGTGATGGCATGGTGATGGTCAAATGCTTAAACTTGGAAATGAAGAAAGAGAAAAACAAAAGGCTTAAGGCAAAGGTATAAAATGTAGGAGCCATTTTGTTTTAGTGATCAAGACACTTAGTGAGTGTGATCACATTTAGGATAGATAGCCGTACTATTAAGAGGAGTGAAACTCGTATCGAAATACAGTTATCAAAGTGCCACTAGATACTCTAATTCATTGCATATGCATTTAGGATCTAGTGAATCACTAACACCCTTGAAAATGTTTGTGAAAATATGCTAACACATGTGCATAAGGTGATACACTTGGTGGTTAGCACATTTGAGCAAGGGTGATGAAGACAGTGGAGATGCCAGCGTCGGTCAAGTGACCGGACGCTGGATCTGAATGCACCGAACGCTGACTGCCTGCGTCCGGTCGCGCTGACCTGGCGGTACAGTAGCTAGGGTGCTCCACCGGACGCTGGGCCGTGTCCGGTCGAGGTGGACCAGATGCGTCCGGTCGAGGAAAAACAGATTTTGACCCTTACTGTACTCGGCCGGACGCTGAGGCTCCAGCGTCCGGTCAGTAATACCGGAGCGTCCGGTCAGCTTCGTAGTCGTTGAAATCTGACGAACAACGTTTGAAGCAAGTGACGCGTGGCGTCCATCGGGCGACCGGACGCTGAGGGCCAGCGTCCGATCAGTCTGACCGGAGCGTCCGGTCAGCCCGTAGTGTGCCCAGTGAAGGGGTACAACGGCTCTATTTGATGGGGGCTTCTATTTAAAGCCCCTTGGCCGGCTGAAGCTCTAACTCTTGCACATTTTTCATTGACATAGCAACCTTGTGAGCTTAGCCAAAGTCCTTCCACTCATCTCCATCATTGATTCATCATCTTTGTGAGATTGGGAGAGAATCCAAGTACATTGCTTGAGTGATTGCATCTAGAGGCACTTGGTATTCGTGTTGCGCTGTGGATTTCGCTTGTTACTCTTGGTGGTTGCCACCACCTAGACGGCTCGGTGCAGCGGTGGAGGATCAGCACGAGTTGGTGATTGTTCATGGCCATCTCCGGTGATTGTGAGGGGAGTTGTACCTTCCCCGGTGGAGCGCCGAAAGGTAACTCTAGTAAATTGCTCGTGTCATTGAGTTACCTCACCTGTGGGTCGGTTCTTGCGGTGTCCTATCGTGTGGATGAGGTTTGTAAAACACCTCTTAGCCACCGAACCACCAAGTGTTGGTCGACACAACGGGGACGTAGCGTGTTGGCAAGCACGTGAACCTTGGGAGAAAATCGATTGTCTCTTGTCTTTGACATTCTCCCGGTGATTGGCTATATATTCATCTTATGATTGGTTCATCCCCTACACGTCGGTATAATCACCCTACTCACTTATTTACATTCTTGCAAACTAGTTGATACAAGCTCTTTAGTGTAATTAGAATTGAGAGCTTGCTATATTATTCACATTCATCTAGTTGAGCTCTTTAGAGTAGCAAGGTTGAGAGCTCTTAGTGAGTATTTACATAGCAAGTTTATGTGCCTAAGTAATCTTTGTAACTAGAATTGTTGGATAGGTGGCTTGCAACCCTTGTAGAGCTAGAGCAAGTTTGTATTACGCTATTTGTCATACTAATCAAATTACTCTAGTTGATTTGTAGATTTTTAATAGGCTATTCACCCCCCTAGCCATATTAGGACCTTTCAAGTGGTATCAGAGCCGTGGTCACTGTTTGATTGAAGGCTTAACAACCTCGATGTCAAATTATGGCTCAAGTTGTGTTCAACCATGTGGGGGGCAAACCACCGTTCTTTGATGGCACATGCTATGATTATTGGAAGAGAAAGATGAGGATGTATCTTGGTTTAATCAATGATCAAGTATGGGAAGTGACCGAGAATAACTATGCTATCATTGATCCCGATGATCCAACCAACCAAGATAAGATCAACAAGCAATGCAATACAATGGCTCTCAACACCATATACAATGCCATTGATCCCAAGGTGTTTGAGCAAATCAAGGATTGTGAAAGAGCAAATGATGTGTGGAAGAGATTGGAGGAAACATATGAGGGCACACCGGTGGTGAAGAGTGCTAAGTTGTACATCCTCAAGGACAAGTTGACAAGTTTCAAGATGAAGGATGATGAGAGCATTCCGGAGATGTTCCATCGGCTACAAGTAATTGTCAATGACTTGAAGGCTTTGGGAGAAAAGATCAAGGATGATGATGTCTCCCATCGATTCTTGATGTGCTTACCTCCAAGATTTGAGATGTTGAGATTGCTCATCACAAGAGGAGGATTGAAGGATATTACCCCTAACCAAGTACTAGGTGATGTCATGACACAAGAGACAAACCGTGTGGAAAGGGAGGGGGATGACAAGAAGGAAGAAGAAGACAAGAAAAAGAAAGGCATAGCATTCAAGGCTAGCTCATCATCATCAAAGAACAAGGGCAAGTCCAAGAAAGAATCAAGTGATGATGATGATCTTAGTGATATTGATGATGAAGCTATGGCTCTCTTTGTGCGCAAGATGGGAAAATTCATGAAGAAGAAGGGCTATGGTGTAAGAAAGAGGAGATCACACCAAGAAGAAAGAGTATGTGAGAAGATGCTACAATTGCAAAAGCCCCGATTATGTAGTAGCAAATTGTCCATACAATAGTAACAATGATGAGGATGAGAAGAAGAAGCACAAGGAGGATAAGAAAGAAAAGAAGGAGAAGAAGGAGAAGAGAATGACCTTCTAAAAGAAGAAGAAGGGTGGAGGCTATGTGGTCACATGGGATAGTGATGGCTCTTCGGATAGTGATAGCTCTAGTGATGATGACAAGAAATCTATCAAGAGAGCACTAGCAAGCATCGCCATTAACAATAAGCCCTCCATCTTCGACACTCTATCAACATGCCTTATGGCAAAACCTACCAAGGTAAAATATGATGTGAGTGATGATGATGAATGTGAAAGTGATGCTTGTAGGAGTGATGATGATGATGATGAGTACTCCAAGGAGGAGCTCATAGACATGTGTGAGCAAGTGCATACTTGCTTTGAGATGAAGAGAAAGGAGTGCAAGGAATTGAACAAGAAAGTCAAATTTCTTGAGCAATCCCTTGATGAGCTCAATGCAACTCATGAGAGGCTAATGGAAGCCCATGAGAAGCTTGGCAAAGCTCACTCTAAGCTTGAAAAGGCTCACTCCTCTCTCATTGAGCAAGTCAAAGTGGAGGAAGCCAAGAAGGAGCAAGTGATCATAACATGTGATGTGGGACTAACATGTGATCTTATTGATGAATCTTTTCATGAACCCATTATTGTTGCTCCTACTAACACTTCTTGTAGCACTACTACTTCCACTTCACCCTTGAGTGATGGTCTCACTTGTGATGCCTCACTTATGGTGGAAAATGAAACCCTCAAGAAGGAGGTGAATGAGCTTATTCGTGCCTTAGGCAATGCCTATGGTGGAGAAGCCCACTTGCTAAAGTGCTTGGGTAGCCAAAGATTTTCTCTCAACAAAGAGGGATTAGGCTATACCCCCAAGAAAGGCAAGGCAGCCTTTGTCACTCCCAAAGCTAGCTTTGTGAAGGGCAATGGTCGGTTTTGCAATAGATGCAAGCAAGTTGGGCATATAGAGCAAAATTGCAAGACTAATAAGAACAAGCTACCTAATATATCCTCAATCAAATTTGATTCTTGTTACATGCTTTATAAGGGTGCCAATGGTGTGAAAGCTAAGTTCATTGGTACACCAATTATGGGCCCAAAGAAGAAGGCCATTTGGGTTCCAAAGACCTTGGTGACTAACCTACAAGGACCCAAGCAAGTTTGGGTACCTAAAAAGAATTGATCTTCTTTTGTAGGTAAATTATAAAGCCGGAGGAAGATATTGGGTGCTTGATAGTGGGTGCACACAACACATGACCGGTGATCCAAGAATGTTCAATTCAATCAATGAAAGCAAGAGCAATGGGATTGATAATATCACATTTGGTGACAATGGCAAAGGCAAGGTCAAAGGGCTTGGTAAGATTGCAATATCCAATGATTTGAGCATTTCCAATGTGCTACTAGTAGAGAGCTTGAACTTCAACCTATTGTCGGTAGCTCAATTGTGTGATCTTGGTTTCAAATGCATATTTTGTGTGGATGATGTAGAGATGATAAGTGTAGATGGCTCTAACTTGATATTCAAAGGATTTAGATTTGAGAATCTATACTTAGTTGATTTCAATGCTAGAGAAGCACAATTATCAACATGTTTGATCACTAAGTCTAGCATGGATTGGTTATGGCATAGAAGGCTTGGTCATGTTGGAATGAAATAATTGAACAAGTTGATTAAGCATGACTTAGTTAGAGGCTTGAAAGATGTCACATTTGAGAAGGATAAGCTATGTAGTACATGTCAAGCCAGAAAGCAAGTTGGTAATACACATCCTAAGAAGAGTATGATGAGCACATCTAAGGCATTTGAGTTAATGTACATGGACTTGTTTGGACCAACCACATACATTAGCATTGGTGGAAACAAATATGGATTTGTGATTGTGGATGATTTCACTAGATACACATGGGTGTTCTTTCTTGGTGACAAGAGTGATGTGTTTGCAACATTCAAATCATTTGTCAAGGGCATTCACAATGAGTTTGAAACAACCATCAAGAAAGTTAGAAGTGACAATGGAAGTGAGTTCAAGAACACTAGAATTGATGAGTTATGTGATAAATTTGGAATTAGACATCAATTCTCGGCCAAGTATACTCCTTAATCAAATGGGCTAGTTGAAAGGAAGAATAAAACCTTAATTGATATGACAAGATCAATGTTGAGTGAGTACAATGTGAGTCATTCATTTTGGGCCAAAGCAATTAACATGGCTTGCTACTATAGCAACCGACTCTATTGTTACCTCATGATGGAAAAGACACCTTATGAGCTATTGAATGGAAGAAAGCCCAACATAGCATACTTCTGGGTTTTTGGTTGTAAATGCTATATATTGAAGAAAGGCACTAGATTGAGCAAGTTTGAAAAGAAATGTGATAAAGATTTCTTGCTTGGTTACTCCACTACTAGCAAGGCTTATAGAGTTTGGAATTTAGCTAGTGGTACTCTTGAGGAGGTTCATGATGTGGAGTTTGATGAAACAAATGGTTCCCAAGAGGAAGATGAGAATCTAGATGATGTAAGAGGCACTCAATTGGTCAATGCAATGAAGAACATGGACATTGGTGAGTTAAGGCCTAGAGAGGTGATTGATGTTGAAGATGACAAGAATCAAGTGCTCTCTAACTCAAATGTGCAAGCTAGTGGTTCTCATAATCAAATCCAAGCAAGCACTGGTGATGGCAATGTGCAAGATCAACAAATGGCTAGTTCATCATCTCAACCAAGTGATCGATCAAATGCTAGCAATCAAGTGCAAGTGCTTCAACCAACCAATATTGCAAGAGATCATCCATTGGACACTATTATTGGTGATATTTCAAGGGGATTACAAACTAGATCAAGATTGGCATCATTTTGTGAGCACTTCTCATTTGTGTCATCCATTGAACCTAAGAAGATAGATGAAGCCTTGAGGGATGTTGATTGGATCAATGCAATGCATGAAGAGCTAAATAACTTCACAAGAAACCAAATATGGGATTTTGTTGAGAGGCCTAAGGATCATAATGTGATTGGAACCAAGTGGGTCTTTCGGAACAAGCAAGATCAAGATGGGAACAAAGCAAAATTAGTGGCTCAAGGTTACACTCAAGTTGAAGGTCTTGACTTTGGAGAAACATATGCCCCCGTTACAAGATTGGAAGCAATTAGGATCTTGCTAGCTTATGCTTGTGCCCACAATATCAAGTTGTATCAAATAGATGTGAAAAGTGCATTTCTCAATGGGTACATCAATGAGCTTGTGTATGTTGAGCAACCTCCCGGTTTTAAAGATGAGAAGAAATCCAACCATATCTACAAGTTGAGAAAGGCTTTGTATGGATTGAAACAAGCACCTAGAGCATGGTATGAGAGATTGAGGGATTTCCTACTCTCTAAGGGGTTCAAGATGGGAAAGGTTGACACCACTCTATTCACCAAGAAGCTTGGGAATGACTTGTTTGTAATGCAAATCTATGTTGATGATATCATCTTTGGGTCAACAAATCAAGAATTTTGTGAGGAGTTTGGCAAGATGATGACAAGTGAGTTTGAGATGTCCATGATTGGAGAGCTTAGTTACTTCCTTGGTCTTCAAATCAAGCAAATGAAGAATGGCACATTTGTAAGTCAAGGCAAGTATATCAAGGACATGCTCAAGAAGTTTAGAATGGATGATAGTAAAGCTATTAGTACACCAATGGGGACAAGTGGAAGCTTGGATAGTGATACTAGTGGCAACATGGTGGATCAAAAAATGTATCGGTCTATGATTGGAAGCCTACTCTATGTGACCGCATCGAGGCCAGATGTGATGTTTAGTGTATGCATGTGTGCTAGATTTCAAGCCTCACCAAGAGAAAGTCATTTGAAGGCAACTAAGAGAATATTGAGGTACTTGAAGCATACACAACATGTTGGATTATGGTATCCCAAAGGAGCAAGATTTGAGTTGATTGGATATTCGGATTCCGATTATGCAGGATGCAAAGTTGAGAGAAAGAGCACTTCGGGCACATGTCAACTATTGGGAAGATCACTTGTATCTTGGTCATCAAAGAAGCAAAATAGTGTAGCACTTTCAACCGTCGAAGCGGAGTACATTTCGGCCGGTAGTTGTTGTGCTCAATTACTTTGGATGAAGGCTACTTTGAGTGATTTTGGAATTAGATTCAAACAAGTGCCATTGCTATGTGACAATGAGAGTGCCGTAAAGCTCACCAACAACCCGGTTCAATACTCAAGAACAAAGCATATAGATGTTCGTCATCACTTCATAAGAGACCACCAACAAAAAGGGGACATTTGCATAGAGAGTGTGGGCACCGAAGATCAACTTTCCGACGTATTCACCAAGCCACTTGATGAGAAGAGGTTTTGTAAGCTAAGGAATGAATTGAACATACTTGACTTCTCAAATATGTGTTGATGCACCCCCATTATATGATATGCCTCTCCTTCGAGCAATCCAAGGTAAAAGTTGATTGGCATGGCATACATCCTTGCTAAGGACATGATTAGTGCATCTAGACATATTTCACATTTGAATAGGCTCATTCACGAAAATCAAATGAATTTGATGCTTGTATGGTACCACTATTGCTTGTATGTTTGAAATGATCTAGTGGTAGCATATGACATGTTTGTGGGCTTACAAACCTAGTGTTTGATTTAGAAAATGAGCTATAAGTGTTTAACTCAACATGGTACAAGATAACCCTTATTTGGAGGTGTGAAGAAGCTTATCCTTGGATCAAACCGAGTTAAATATCTTTTGCAAGTAATCTAGATTGAACCAAATTGGGAAAATGATCCTCATTTCACATGGTTTTACCCCAACATATCTATAATTTGAGGCAACCTTTTGTGCAAATTATTGACATTAATAATCCTACCCTATCTATACTTTAAGCCTTTGTGGTCATTGATGACAAAGGGGGAGAAATAGTGTACAAAGATAGTGACACAAAGGGCTGGAGAGATAGTATATGACAAAAGAAGGGGATCTATTAAAATTTTGAGCATACAAATAGGGGGAGCAAGCTCATAAACTTGTATGGTGCATTTGAATGAGCATTACATATGTTTGCTTGCATGACATAAGTTTTAATTTCAAATATCCATGCTTGTGTGGTGTATGCTAGTTGTAGGTTTGAATGTTGAAATGAAAAACTAGCATGCATAGGCTAAGTAACTAGACTTATGTTCATTCTATGGAAACTAGACCCTTGCATGTAATGTTGATCTCACGGGGTATTCTAGTTCTTGTATATGTCTAGTTACTAATGGTGCTAAGGATGGTATATTGGTGCACTCCGATTGGTATCACGCTTCAAAGGTCCATCTCTTATACCTTAGCATCATTTGGTAGAAATTGACTCATATATTTCCTATCTAATCATATGTGCAAAGCTTCAATCCAAACTTTTAGCACATATGTAGGGGGGGCAATTGCTATCATATGGAGTTCATGAAACTTGCCCATATCCTTTACACATGGTAAATATGCTTGGGCAAGCAACATGGATTCAAATGAACTTTAATTCATATCTTTGTATAAGGGTTGTCATCAATTACCAAAAATGGGGAGATTGAAAGCTCTAGTTTGGTTTTGGTTAATTGATGAAACCCTAAGTGCTAACCTAGTTTATCAAGATGATTATGAGATAGGTAGCACTACTCCAAGTGATGAAGCAATGATGAAGATCATGACAATGGTGATGGCATGGTGATGGTCAAATGCTTAAACTTGGAAAAGAAGAAAGAGAAAAACAAAAGGCTCAAGGCAAAGGTATAAAATGTAGGAGCCATTTTGTTTTAGTGATCAAGACACTTAGTGAGTGTGATCACATTTAGGATAGATAGCCGTACTATTAAGAGGAGTGAAACTCGTATTGAAATGCAGTTATCAAAGTGCCACTAGATGCTCTAATTCATTGCATATGCATTTAGGATCTAGTGAATCACTAACACCCTTGAAAATGTTTGTGAAAATATGCTAACACATGTGCACAAGGTGATACACTTGGTGGTTAGCACATTTGAGCAAGGGTGATGAAGACAGTGAAGATGCCAGCGTCGGTCAAGTGACCGGACGCTGGATCTGAATGCACCGGACGCTGACTGCCTGCATCCGGTCGCGCTGACCTGGCGGTACAGTAGCTAGGGTACTCCACCAGACGTTGGGCCATGTCCGGTCGAGGTGGACCGAACGCGTCCGGTCGAGGAAAAACGGATTTTGACCCTTACTGTACTCAACCGAACGCTGAGGCTCCAGCGTTCGGTCAGTAATACCGGAGCGTCCGGTCAGCTTCGTAGCCGTTGAAATCTGACGAACAACGTTTGAAGCAAGTGACGCGTGGCGTCCATCGGGCGACCGGACGCTGAGGGCCAGCGTCCGGTCAGTCTGACCGAAGCGTCCGGTCAGCCCGCAGTGTGCCCAGTGAAGGGGTACAACGGCTCTATTTGATGGGGGCTTCTATTTAAAGCCCCTTAGCCGGCTGAAGCTCTAACTCTTGCACATTTTTCATTGACATAGCAACCTTGTGAGCTTAGCCAAAGTCCTCACACTCATCTCCATCATTGATTCATCATCTTTGTGAGATTGGGAGAGAATCTAAGTGCATTGCTTGAGTGATTGCATCTAGAGGCACTTGGTATTCATGTTGCGCTGCGGATTTCGCTTGTTACTCTTGGTGGTTGCCACCACCTAGACGGCTCGGTGCAGCGGTGGAGGATCGGCACGAGTTGGTGATTATTCGTGGCCATCTCCGGTGATTGTGAGGGGAGTTGTACCTTTCCCGGTGGAGCGCCGAAAGGTAACTCTAGTAAATTGCTCGTGTCATTGAGTTACCTCACTTGTGGGTCGGTTCTTGCGGTGTCCTATCGTGTGGACGAGGTTTGTGAAACACCTCTTAGCCGCCAAACCACCAAGTGTTGGTCGACACAACGGGGACGTAGCGTGTTGGCAAGCACGTGAACCTCGAGAGAAAATCGATTGTCTCTTGTCTTTGGCATTTTCCCGGTGATTGGCTATATATTCATCTTGTGATTGGTTCATCCCCTACATGTCGGTATAATCACCCTACTCACTTATTTACATTCTTGCAAACTAGTTGATACAAGCTCTTTAGTGTAATTAGAATTAAGAGCTTGCTATATTATTCACATTCATCTAGTTGAGCTCTTTAGAGTAGCAAGGTTGAGAGCTCTTAGTGAGTATTTACATAGCAAGTTTGTGTGCCTAAGTAATCTTTGCAACTAGAATTGTTGGATAGGTGGCTTGCAACCCTTGTAGAGCTAGAGCAAGTTTGCATTACGCTATTTGTCATACTAATAAAATTGCTCTACTTAATTTGTAGATTTTTAATAGGCTATTCCCCCCTCTCTAGCCATATTAGGACCTTTCAGCCGTGCCGCCCGCTGCGTGCCAGGGGCTAGCAGCGGCCCTCTCCGCCGGGCATGCTTGGTGTGGGTGAACCCCCAAGGTCCCCCACTTCGTAGGACAGGTAATTTGCTCTTGATTTCTTGTTGCAATGTTAGGGTATGCATAGTTAGATTAGTATAGTTAGGGTTGACACTATACCACATCTAACAATTAGCGTCGAACAACAGTCACTAAAACATAATAATAACGTCCAACCTCTTATACCGATCGATTATTGGTCGTTATTCAAACTATCGGTCGGTACAGTCTGTTTTCATTTTTGGCGCATCTAGCCCAGCCCACTCACGTGCAATGTAATTGAGTGGCCCACCGGTCATACACTAACACCCAAAAGGCCAAAACCCTGTCTCAAGGCTCCAGCACCCATCGTCCCATCCACCCAGCAGCTGCCACACATGGACTCAGCACCAGCGGCGCTCGTCGGGACCTCGGGGGCGGCTCTTCTCCATCACCGCCACGAGCTCGCCGGGGCCGTCATCCTCGCTGCTGCAGCCGCCGTCCCTACTACTCGGTCGTCTGGGCCGCATCCCCGCTGTGCGCTCATCGGGGTCGCAAGGCGGCGGCGCGGCGCGAAGCCCTGGTCGATGGAAGCGCGGCGTGCGACCCAGGTACCCCAGGCAGTGTGCGGTGGTGCGGCCAGGCCAAGGGCATGGCGGCTATTTGGTACCGCGCGGCCCCAGTGCTCCAGGCGGCAGCGAGATCTGACGAGGTGGCTCGGGCGGATCTGACGAGGTGGCTCGGTGTAGAACGGACCCAGGTAAGTATTGTCGTCCTATAGATCTGGAATCTGATGCATTTTGGTCTTTTTAGCTCATAGTGTTTATCGCAGTCCGACATACTTTTCAATTTTCTAAGGCTGTGAGATCCCATTATCAGAGCTGAACCAAACAGCTTCGTTCACAAGAGCGATTCAATATATCAATTATTTTCCTTTGTGCAGTTTACAATGGTGTGGGAGAACCTGAAGGGATAGTATCCAGCGTTCCAGGTTCCAACGCCTCAGGGATTGTTGTTGCATCGTTGCCTGATCGAAGTGAAATTGCCATGCCGCATGAGGCTGGAGGTAAGAGCCATTAAATTTTACTAGGGTGCACTTGCAGTCAAGTGATGATAACATTTTAAAAATACACAAGATTTTAGATTGTATCTTGTTTAGACATGGATTGAACGTCAAATGCAGCCTGCAGCCAATTTGTTGTTAAGCCACACCACAAGTTTGTTTCTAATTTGTTGTGGGATGAAGCTAATCTGCACACTGGATAGTACTAGCCCTTCTTTGTTGCTAATTTGTTTTAGGTGTGGTTCCATTTTCGAATTGAACTAGGTTGCTGAAAACTGAGCACTGAATTCTTTATCTCTGTTCTAATTATTAAGCTGGCAGCAGGATCAAAAAGTTTAGTTTATATTTGATGGTCATATGCCTAGTGCAGCTGAATGGATAAAATTGCTGGTGGTCTGAAATTAACACCCCTTTAGTCCTGTGTTTTGACTAAGGCAATGGTCTTGATCAGTCCATAGGACTGATAGCTAGGGCCAATGGATATGACTGCTATTTTTTTTGCTCTATAAGCATGGAGCAGTGTTTTAAAGGCGTCGCCTAGGCGTCCAGGCGTACCCAGCTCGCCTTGGGAAACAGTGGCGCCTTGTCGCCTAGGTGCCGCCTAGGCGTCCAGGCATACCAAGCACTCGCCTGGACGCCTAACCGCCTTTAAAACTATGGCATGGAGTATTAGCTTTGTGATTGAGTTTGCCATGTGATTCAGCCTATCAGGCCTCTTGTCTCTGGCAACGCACCAAGAGATTGGAGCCAGTGGTGGCTCTGAGGCTCTCCATGGCCAGCTGATGCCGCTGTTGGTCTAGGGGAAGTGGATGGATATTTTGGCCATGAAGCTTCTGTGAGTTATGTTTCTTTGCTCATTTACCTACTACTGAGAGGCATGGTAATGTTGAAACTAATATGTATATCAATATATGCTTTATTATCCCTACTGGTAAAGAATGCATGATTAACAATTTAATTTAATATACTTTCGAAGCATTGTTATTGATGAATTGTATGACCCTTTTGCATTCCTTGTTACCTTTATTAGACTAGCTTCCATGGTTCCTTTCTTTGAACCACTGAGAACTGAGATTAAATTGTGGATTACTCTTTGTTGTTTCTTCTGTCCTGATCCCTAAACATTATACTAAAAAAACCCATAGGTGCAAAATAATCGTTGCTGTATGAAACTTGGGGCTGTACACTTGCACTGACAATGAGTCGTGGTAATGTTGTTTGGGCCCTTGTTGGAACCAGTATGGTCCCTCATGTGTAGTTAGTATTCCATGCTTTCATTCTTTGTTTATTCTATATAAGCATTATTCTGCATGCTGCATGCGGATAAGCATGGTTTAATCTCTCTAGAGTTATTCGAGTTTCTTCATGGTTCCTGTCTATATCAACCATTCTATTTTTGCACAGTATATTTTGGCAATTAGTTTCTCAGAAGTTGAAGGACTTGTCAAATCCTAATTTGCTGAAGCAGAAATATAACATGATGGAAGTTGTACGTAAAGGGTAGTCATGCTCTTTCTGAGAATCTTTGAGAAAGGAGATGACCCTGGAATTAAACATGATCAACCCCAAACTTATTTCTGAACTATTATTCATAAGCTAACCTTATTTTCCCCAGTTTTACTGAGTATAACTCCAAACAAGTACTTGAAAGAGACAATTTTTATTTATACATGTCACATAGATAACTGATGTGGTTTCGATATTACTGTTTTCTTTTGGTGCTGGACTAGTCGACATGGAACTTACTTAGCAATTACGACCTGTAGGGTTTTGTTATGCCTATTTTACTGATTATTATGACTTTCTGAATTGGTGCACTGCATGTTCCTATATATCATAGTTTACTGTGTCATTGATAAAATTATGTAGATTGGAGTTAGTTTCAAAACAGATACTGGCTCCAAATTTTACATGCTCTGATTCTAGCTAGACTGAAGACGCCTAATGAGCTCCTTTTTTACATATATACAGATACTAGCAAAAATAGGATTTAGATAGTCGGTGGCTCTAATAAGAAATTAGATGTTGTTTGGTTCCACACAGGGACAAAGGTAACACTCCTTAGAGCTCTTCTGATCTGTGAATGCAACTGTGCTCATCTGAATGCAACTTGGTTTTGGCGCCTATCGATTCTTACTAGTATATGCAGCTTCTTGTTCAGACTCAAATTTTCTGGAAGGGCAAAAAGCATAGCAGTCGCAGTCTAAACTGTGTAGTCATCTTTATTTGTATTGTTTACCTATATACAGGTCCCATAATTAACTTCATGTGTGCACTGTGTTCAGGTGGGAGTGGGAGGGAGGCTTTGGAGGTCTGCATGATGTTGGATAGTCAACATGAAGCTAACATATACATTTTTCTTTTGATAACATGAAAATGAGGCATTTTGTAGTGAATCTAGTTAGATTGTGCAAGCTAACATATGACTTGTGCCTGCCTTGACCTAGCTTGGTTGTATGTGTTCTTTTCCTTTTGTAATGATGACCTGTCATGGATCAGATGATAGAACTTGATGTATTGCTAAATGTTGGCTTCAATGAAAACTTGAGATACCTTTATCTAATAATGTGGTTTATGAGTGTTGTGGGCAGCTATGGTTTACTTATGTATGTGGTTGATGAATAATGTGACATGTTATGGATATTTATTAGGTTTGACATCTGGTTAATACGAAATTAATATTATATAAATATATAATTGTGCCCGTTCATAGTAACTGATTGTTGGTTGCTAAAAAGTTTGATATCCTCAAACCATCGGTCGCTAAAACATGTAACATATCATCGGTCGGTATAAATATTTGCGTCCAATTATCGGTCGCTATAGACTTATAGCGACGTCACTTACAACGACTTATACATCGTTCGCTATAACGTTATAGTGAACAATCATCGGTCACTATAACGACTTATAGCGACCGATTTAGAGTCGTTACAGATTGACTGTGGTATAGTGTGAATGGTAGTTAGATTAGTATTTGTTCAATTAGTATAGTTAGATTAGTATAATTAGTTAATTAGATTAGTATTTATAGTATTTATTAGTATACTCACTATACCACAACCAACAATTAGCGTCAGACAACGGTTGCTAAAACATAGTATTAACAACCAACAATTGGTCGCTACAAATTTCTAACGGAGTATCGGTCGCTATATTTCCTAATACTGACCGATAATCGGTGGGTGTATATTTCCTTGGACAATCGGTCGCTAAAAATGCATATTAAGGCCCAACGATTGGTCCCTATAGCTTGGTTTTATTTTGGCGCGTTCGGCTCAGCCCACTCACGTGCAGTGAAATTTGCGTGGCCCACCCGTCGTAGTGTCACCCGAAACCCTAACTTCACCACCAAACCACCCCCATCAGCCGCCATCTCATCTCACGACTCAAACCTCACGGACTCAGCACCCAGCGCTGCTCGTCACGTACGGATTCACCACCGCCACGAGCTCGCGTGGAGGGCGCCATCCCTGCCCCGGCCGCCGTCCTCACCGTCGCGGCCGCCAACCCCAGCGCGCTCGTCGGAGCCTGAGCCGCCGCAGCCGTCATCCCCACCCCGTCTTCACAGCCGTCGTCCCCGCTCCTGCCGGCCACGAGCTCGAACAGAATAGGTACATACTCGTCCTCTTCCCTTCCATCCCCATCCGCTGCTCCCTTGCCTTCCATCCCCGAGTATGTGCGGCTGCCCTGCCCTCCATCTCCAGTCTCAACTCAAATCAAATCCCCAATTGGCCAATCCGATCCATCCCAATTGGTTCCTGCAGTGGTGACTGCTGAATCCGTAAATCAAATTTCTAGTTCTCCAGTTTTGAGCTTTGCTTGATTGCTTCCCAATTTCCGATTACTAAATGCTAAATCGAGTAGATCCAGGCGTCCAGCATCAGTAGGATGGTATAGCTGAAGAAATTAAGATGTTGTGATTGTTATCCCAATTTTTCCTAGTTCGTATCTTTTTTAATCTTACATATAAAAAAACCTTGGTGTATTTTTAGGTGAAATGGTTAAACAGGATTACGGTGCAGTCTGTCAGCCGAAGAGGATATCACCTTAGCTACGACCAATGCTTCTGTCGCATTTTACCCACTTTAAATTCTTCCCAAACTAGATTTAGATGGATACCCATTTTGATATAAGTTTGCTCCCTCTCTACACAAACATGTGACTATACATTGGTTTACTTCACTATGAAGAATATTGCACTTCACACCACGGCATACATAGGATGCAACCTGGCAGTTTGTAGACTGATCTGAAACCAAACTCTCATGAATGCTGGTTTCACGACAAAAAAAATTGTCACTTGGCACATTGTTACGCTCCTACTTTGTGTTCCCAGTGCTTGTGAGTAGTCTTTAACAATATGTCGAATGTCAATCATTGTAACACCCTCGGTGTTACACTATACAATCTTTTGCTAGAACATTGCATGAGCATCATATTTATATGTAAATATGTGTAATATAGAGTGTAAAGCAATGTACGTAACTTGAAACGTTAATCGGAAACATGAAACGGATGTTATATTTCATGTCGCGTTATATAACTTAGGGTTCTAAACGATTTTTTATTGAACGAAAATGCTATAGAACACATATGCGGCACTTTAATAAAGTTTGTAGTACAAACTTTGTAGGCGACAATGAAATACTTGCGATCGAGAAATGAATTCCATAGGTAGCATGGTTGCTAGCTTGGAAATCGAAGTTGACACGAATCCGAGCAAAAACTTAGTCAATTTTCCTAAGTCGGAAAACGCTTTGACGAAGCTACGTTCGACAATTTTTGTGGGAGATTTGGGTTAAGTAATGGTGTGGTATTATGGCTTGTTTCAGTAGTTTAACATACCCTCTTAAGTATAGAAAAACTGGTTTGGCATTTGAATCATCGAGTTTGATTTTTGGAACGCTTTAAAAATCGTGCATGGCACGTTACCGTTGGTTTCGACGTTAGGGCATGGTCACCGTGCCCGGCACACCCACACGCGTGCCACCGCTGCTGGCTACTACCACCTGCTGCCGCACCAAGCACGCGCACTCAGGACACTGGCATTTGCCTCGCTGGGTCACCCGCATGCGCTCTCACCACTAGCGTTGAGTTCGCCTGAGCTGCTCTACCACCGCCGCTGTCGTCGTGGGCCTAGTGCCCTAGCCGGTTTGCGGTCGTCGTCGCTGGCACGCGCGCGTGCCTCTATATCGCGTGCTCACCTTGTGTGCACTCACATCACTGTGTCGAGTCGTCGCTACCGCTGCAGCGCGCGCCTGCTGCACCATTACGTGGCATGGCTGCCGTTGTCTTGCGAGTCAAGGCGCTACGGTTGCACGTCATCATGTCGGCCTCATACGCGCATGGAGCCATCACCCGTTGTGCTGCCGTCCTCTCCCATTTAGTGGCTGCGCCATGCCACACTCCCCGTCACGTCACCTTGAATGGTGTTGCGCCGACCGGCCGAGCCGCGCCAGGGCAAAACCCGTAGAGCCTGGCCCTATCCTCGTAATTGCGCACGTTTGGAGCTTGATTTGGAGTCTAGCATCGCGCCAAGCCTGCCACGGTTGCGGCCGTATTATGTTGGGGCGTCAATTTGAGTTTTCCCATTGCTGGCCACCATAAGACCAGGCTGAGTCATCCATCTAATTGGCCTTGCGTAGTCCACCTCCTTCCAATTAACTATGCACCCAACTAGCTCTTGTAGTTAGCTCGCGAGTGGAGTCGACCCGACGAGCTTTCGTCCTCCAGTGAGGTAATGCAGGGCATTTTTCTCACGGCGGCCCCACCATGACCGTCGAGGTGGGTGCTCGGCCAGGGCGTCGCTCCGTGCTCCGTTGTTTCAATTGAGCGGTGCTTTTGCGTCGTGTTGACTTGGTTGCCTTGCCCGTGTTGTAGATTTGCCGGTGGAGCAGCAGGTCGCCGGGGACGCTGTCACCGTGCTTGCCATGAACCAGAGCAACCCCGCGCTCATGGCTAACCACCATACCGAGCCCCGCGACTTCGTCTAGGCCGTCCTTCACGTATCTGGTGAGGCACCTTCGCTCCTAGGTTAGCGGTAGAGGCGTTGGGCTAGGTTAATTCGCTGGCGCCGGTGTCACCGCGGCCAAACCCCGCTGTGGTGCGTGGCCACGCCTCTGTGTGGCACCAATCGTGGTGTTTATTACCTCTATCGAATGTGCTTGTGGTGAGGAGTGTCTCGGTGGTGAGGATTGCTGCCGAGGAGGTCCGTGCTCGTCGGCATTTGGTCGGAGATGTCGTGGCCTCTGTTAAGTTCTAGCCAGGGACCTTGAAACAGGAATTCGAAGTGAATTGGGGGGTTAAGTGCAAGCATCAGAGAGGGAGTGAAATAGTAGAAAGGACTGTGGGTTCATTTAGTTGAAAGCTAGGGTCTCTTTTGCATAATCATCGGCGCACAGCGTGGGTCTCCCCGCGTTGGGCCACTGTCGCGCGTGGGCCGCGCCGGTGTGCTGCGCGTGCGCGTGTGGGATGCTGGAGTGGGCCGAGCCGCTCGCTCGCGGGCCGTGCTGAGGAATTCGGTTTTTCATTTTCAATGAATTAATAGACATTTATTCAATTTAGTTATGAGCTGATCTTTGTAAAATTGTAGAAAAATCCATAGGTGTCCAAAAATAGTGAAACAAAATTTGTTAGGTTCACAAAAATATTATCAATCTATTGGTGTAGTTAGTTTACAGTTAGCTGTGAGGATGATAGATTCATAAATTCAATTTAGAAAGCTTAGTATTAGTTAGCTTAATATTTGTTAGGAATTTTTGTGGCAAATCGGTAATAGCTTTAGCCATGAAATTTTTACTAGTAGGCTCATTAGATTATTATGTGCTCACTGTAATTTTTGTAGCTCTAGAGTAGGTTGATATATAGAATAGCTAGTACTCCCTGTTTTATCATATATAGAGTAAATCGATATTACAAATACCTTTAGTTGCTAAGATAGTACATGAAATATTTCATACTTGTTAGTGGTAATAGTAGGTAACTTAGCACCTTAGTCGGTAGAACTAGCTTAGTAGCCTAACAAATGTATTTTTTATTTTAAGAGTTGCTGTTGCCAGTATTACTAAGTATTGAATCATCATTTCACTGCTTGTAGATCACTGAGTTGGTAGAGTTCATGCCTGCGAGCGAACAAAACTACGAGGAGACTATTGAGGAGTACAAGGAGGAAGTTCTCATACAGGGGGGAGCCCCGAAGCCATTCGTTGATGACTTTGTTGACACATCGCCTGCCCAAGGCAAGCCCCGGTGCTTAACCCCTATTTTTGAAAGATCAGTGAATATATATATATGATGTGCATTTACGTTACAAGCATTTTATGGAAACTATATGCATAAATATACCTACCTATGAGTCCTACTAGTATATGTCGAGTAGCTGCTATGCTCAGGATTCGGTAGCGTGAGTAATTTGCTGTTACTCACAATAGGTGATAATTATGATCACTCATGATAAAATGGTGGAAAGGAAAATGGTGACCGGGCAGGAATATGGTTTGGGTACTGGTGGGTGTAAGAGGTTGTGTCCTGCGGCCAACGGGGCATAGCTTGGTTACACTTTTTCCCTATCTGTGTCGGTTAAGGACCAGCTGTTGCAATGGACGCTAGGCAAGTCACAGATTTATTATCGTGAGCACATACTTGGGTATGGGTGTAGGGAAGACTTGTTGCTCTCTTGTCATGGGTTCCGGCTCTTTCCAGACCGACTGATTGAAGGCGGGGATGGTGGAGGTCCTTGCACCGCACTGAGTCTGGGACTCAGGAGCCGGGACTTGGAGTCCAAGTTTGGACGGGGACCTGGACCCCGTGACAAGAGGGTGATGGGTTGGTCCTGCTTGTGCCTGGGGTACAAGCGGGGCGTGTGTTTTCGGGGTACCCAGCTAGACACATTGATTCACAAATCGCCACCGTGTCAGTATGACTTGTCTTAACTCTAGCATCATAGTAAGAACTGAAAGATGAAAAATGATGAAATGGAACTGCTTGCTCAACTCTTGCTTGAAAGTAGAACAGGTGCTTACATAGAATGGCTAGATAATAAATTAGTCATGACTGCTAATAATAACATAAATAAGGATTCACTATTAGTATTGCTTTCTGCAAAAGAAACCTAGCAAACCATAAAACTTATCATATTCCTTGGAGTCGAGAAAGTATTCCCACTAGTCGGATAAGTCTTGCGAGTACATTGTGTACTCAGGATTTATTTACCCCTGTTGCAGGTACTGCTTGAGACGTTCCCGTTGTGTGAAGGATTCTTCTGGTGGGCACAGACGAATCCTTGTTCATTATCGATAGATGTTTATTATCATTCCACTATTTAATATTCCGCACTCTGACCTTGGTACTGTAATAATATATTTCTAAGAACTCTGGATGTATGAAATGGATTAAGAATTGTAACTCATTCTCATTATTGGACCCTTGGGGAAAATGTGGACTATTCAGGCTCTCCCTTGGGGTGTGCCCGACGGAACTCACCCGCTATAGCATGCTTTTGGGGCACTTAGTGTCTGGTGGAAGACGAGCGCCTCTTTAAGTGCGTTATTTCAGGCGATTCTGCCACAATCACCTTCTTGGATTTTGCATTCTTGTTGTATCGGTTATCTAATCTAGTTGCAGTTACCATACACAGGATGAAGAACTTGCACAACATCAAGTGTCTATGTTACTGTTTCTTGCTCTTGCTTGTGGCATAGCAATGTTTTTGTTCATAATGTGTTTGGTACTCAAGTATTGATGCGTAAGACTCTACAGAAAAATATTCTATGAACCTACAACTATCATCTTGTTTTTTCGTACTTCCTTGGAAGTGCTGATCATTTCTGTATTTTCTAATGAAAAAAACCTGATGATTTTTTCACTATATTATCTCATTTTCTGCTTTGCTGCCTTGTCCTAGACTCAACCAGCTAAGCATGCAAATAGGGATTACATACTGCTTTTATCTTTACTGCTGATCGTGAGCATTTTGTTAGAATTTAGAAAATATAAAACATTTGAATTTGTTCTGTCAGTTTATTCTTTGACATATTTTCTTTTGCTCCTCGTGATACATTTAATGAATTTTATATGTGGGTACCTTCAGTATCCCGTGTTTCATTAACTATATAACTTCTTTCCTTTTTCCCCTCTGCAGCTTTTACTGGATCTGGGAATAATGAACTTATTTCTTCGACCAATACATATGCACAGGTTTGTATAGTTCAACATCTCTCTCTGCAATATTATCGTGTAGGTTATTAGTATAGAGTTAACCTTTCCTTTTTGTGTCTAGTATCGTATATCAGTATGTATACTTGCTTTCAGATAAGAGGATTCGCATGGCTTGTAGTTCTTGTTGTATTAGTTACTCAAATTGCTAGATTCTTATGCCCATTCTCTTTCTCTTACTTAAGGTGGTTGTGTACACATAGTTGTCTATCAATTTTAATATGACATTTTCACTGTTAGGGGCAAAATATGTGGTACCTCCAGTCTTTTTTAGTGCGGTATGGAAACTTCCAAGCTGAGGTTTCTAACAGTAAATCAAAATTTTAGCATGGTTTCTTTTGATATATTTGATGATTTTACAGGTCGCCAATCTTTATTTTTACCCATATTTTAGGAAGATATTTCAAGTGCGGTATGAGGTTGTGAGGAGAAGTAATAGGAGGGGAATGGGAAAATGGTGAGATTATACTAAGCATCCAAGTACACAAGGAGAAAGACTCTGATGATGATATGAGGGTAAGGCAAGCTGCACTGTCAGGTGCCAACATACATCGATCATAAGCTCTGCAAGTGGTTTGATGTGGGAGATGGAGATGTACTTACTGCCTCAGGAGTTTGTAACGTAGCCTCGTTTAGTAATGGAATTTTCCACTTTGAAAAAGCTAGAATTCTAATGCCAACTGTAATTCCTCCTTTATGAATGAGATTTTTTTATATCCATGTGCGTGTCGCACGTGCATGTTCACTAGTATATGACAAATGGTCAAACTTATAATTAGTGATATTTGTGGCAATTGAAGGTTAAGCAGCAGGCATCAAAATCGGTTAGGAAGGCATCAAAATTGCCTCAAGGTGTTTCAGGTATGTTATTCTTAGGTCACTTATATATATCCTCTTATGACAGTTGAAGGTTAGCAAGTTTCATGATGCTGATTAGTGCCTATACTTCGTGTTTTTATACTCTGGACTTGCAGCAGGGGGAGAGAAGAGCTAGAACTCAGGTGGGCAATCTATATCTGATTTCTACCTTTTTCTGTTGAGGATGCATAAATGTTTTCTTATTTGTAATATGTGTGTGATTTTGGTCAGCATGTTCTGATTTTATCTTTTTCAAGCTTGCATGCAAACTGTTGATGACTTCTTGGAATGAAAATAAAAACCTCTGATGCCTATAATTTTGGGAATGAACCATTTAGTGAAAATTTTCATGCTAGTCTTTAAAGTGCAATTTACTACATGACTGTTAGGAAAGACTTAGACTTCATCAACAGTTTGCCGAAACTGAATGTACCCAACTAGCTTCTAGAAATCTACTTTTGAACCTTGGAGATGATATTTTTCTTTTTCTATTTGAGGTTTCCTATTGACTATTTTCTAGTCTCAATTAGATTATGGGTATCACAATTGTTTGGTTCCTATGTAGGTCCCATAATTAACATCATGTGTGTACTGTGTTGTGTTCAAGTGGAGGGAGGCCTTGGAGGTGTACATGATGCTGGAATCTGGATAATGTCACCAGGAAGTCAACATATGACATATTGCTTTTGATAAGATGGAGATGAGGCATTTTGCTATGAATCTAGTTAGATTATGCAGTCAAACATATGACTGGTACCTGCCATTTAACCTAGCTAGGTTGTATGTGTTCTTTTCCTTTTGTAATGATGACTTGCTGTCATGGATCAGAATCTCAGATGATAGAACTTGATGTATTGTTAAATGTTGGCTTCAATGAAACTTGAGATCTTTATCTGATGATGTGGTTGATGAAGTGATGTGACATGCTATGGATGTTGATTTGATATGAAATCTGGTTAATACAAAATTTATTATATATAATTGTGCCAGTTCATAGCGATGGATTAGTGGTCGCTAAAAAGTTTAATATCCTCGAGACAATTGGTCGCTATAACATGTGACAAATCATTGGTTGTTATAAATACTAGCATCCAACTATCGGTCGCTGTAAACCCTGTCGGTCGCTATAGATTTATAGCGACGCCACTTACAACGACTTATACATCGGTCGCTATAATAACGACTTATAGCGACCAATTTGGAGTCGCTATAGATTGGCTATGGTATAGTGACTTATTTGGTATAGTTAGTGTAGCTAATTGTATAGATAGTTTAGCATGTATTGGTTATATGTAGTTAGGTTAGGTTAGGCTAGGTAGATTGTATTTATATTTGGTTAGGTTACGATGTATAGGTTATGTGTACTTAGTCGCCCCTATTTTGTTCACTAGAACCAATTCGAAGACTTGATGAAGTTTGTTCAAATGCTTTTGTAGATGGATTATTTAGTCAATTTGTTTTATGGAGGAAGTGTTAGAAAAGAAGATGTGGCGTTTGAGGATATGGAAGATGAACTGGAAATATCTGGTGTGCCTCCTAGCTTATGTGACCTTTTCTTGCGTGTTAAGGAAAAGTTTGTTCGCTGGTGCTTTCACATTGAAGGGGAGGTTTGATAGTGGGAAGACTAGTGCACACTTCGTCTTAATGCCCTTACCCAACGAGGGTCATTGGTCGCTCTAAAAAAGGGTAATCGAAGGGTCAAATGTGACCATGGTTGAGGTGGTGGTGGAGAATGGATACAGGAAGGAGGATGGGCCATCCTTTGACGACGTTGGAGGCGATGAACATCAATGGGCGGTCGATGTGGACCGAACACTAGGGAATATGGTATTGGGCAGTAAGTTGACGCATGAGCAACTTCAGTCCTCTCCAATGGCAGTTGAAGAATGTAGGCGGTTTTCAGTAGGCCATCTGAACGACGACTTCGATGTGGGTTCATACGAGTGGGAGGAGTTGGAGAAAGAAGAGGAGGAAAGGACTGGTGATAAAGTTAGCATTGATTCAGAGAATTCGGACCATGATGAAGGAGCCAGTGCCAGTTGACCCAGGTAACCATTACCCAGGACCGGTTGAGGAGAGAATAGTCAGAGATGTGCCTGTTCATGCTGAAGTAGAGGAGGCTATGCCTGTTTGTACTCACGTAGAGGATGCTACTCCATATGATTCATGGGTGAGGTTGAGCGAAGCACAACAGTACGTGCCACTAGATCATTACACAATGACTGAGATGATGCAATTGAAGTCGGTGAACATACCTTTTCGTGGCGTTCCCAACTAAAGGGACATTAGCATGACAGATATGATAGTTTGTGACCCTGGGCTGCAGATGTGTCGGAAATTAATCAATGTACAACCATCACAAAGAGATCATTAGCAAGGGGATAGTATTTAATACAAATGTCTGAGCTGAAGCTGTTTCTTCAAGACTATGCAGTGCATCACCATAGGCCATACACTATTAGCCATTCTGATCAGAACTTGAGGTACTACATGGTATGCAAGGCAAGCTATTTGTGGAGGGTATGGGCTCGCAAGAAATAGAGAGATGGCAAATGGAGGATAAGTAAAGTGGTTCAACCGCACACCTGTCTATCAAATGGGGGGAATGAAGGACATGCACAGCTCTCAGCACCTTACCTTGCCCATCGCATATCAGGCCTCGTGGATGAGGATAGCGACGTTTCGGTGTCGATGTTGATTCGGTCCATAGTTGGATTCATAGGTTACACTCCCAAGTATGGAAGGCTTGGCGTGCTAAGCAACTTGCCCTGGATATTCGCTGGGGTAGTTTGAGGCTCTTCGCGCTGCATGCGAGCATCCCTTCTTTTCTTTTTTTGGCAGAAGCACAATTAATGTTAATGAGTAGTTTGTAATGTAAATTAAATTATGCTACAAATACTTTGTTGATCATGTGTGTATCAGTTAACTAGTTCACTACTATGTATATATGAAGTTAATTTGAATCAATTGCATTCGGCTCTGAAATTTGGTGGGAAAACCCGATTTCAAATATGGCAGTTCAAATTCCAAAAATTTGAAACTGATTTTGACGGTTTAGTGAACCGCACTTGTAAATATATTTTTAGGGACGGTTTGATTTAGCCAACAGCCCCCTAAAAATGTGTTTTTAGAAGCGATTGCATTGCCATAGCCATCCTTGTAAAACCATTTTCAAAGACGGTTGCAGTGCAGCAACTGCCACTGAAAATATGTTTACAGGGGCGGTTCTCATACAACAACCGCCCCTGAAATAGATTATTAGGGGGTTCTCCTAATGAAACCGCCCCTAGAAATGCTTTTTCAGGGACGGTTAAATGCCCAACACTACAAATGCTCTATCTTTACAGACAATGGCATTGTAGCGATTTTTCAAACCTCCTCTAAAGATCGATTTTAACCGCCCCTAAAAAACTTTTCTGTGCTAGTGGGGGACTTAACATATCACTATGTTTGACTCTTGTCAGTTAGCATGAGCATATTACTAGTATATATAAAACTACACATGCAAGCTGCCATTTTAGACATGACTTAGTTAACCCTTACAGTATAAAACTACAAACATCAAGAGCTTTTAAAGTATTTAGTTTCAAGGATTTTCTAGAAACAATGAGAACTTTTAACCCTTATACAACAAGGTGTTCTAGGCAGGTGAATCTCCACACACAAACAAAACAAATGGAACTAACATGACAACCAAGAAAGAATAGAACACAAGAACCAGCCCAACTCAACTATTAAGCACATGCATTCAAATTTACACAAGAACCAACCCGACATATAAGTTTTTTTGTTGTGCAATTGTTTTTGGCGAGATAAACTCATATCATGTGCCTATATTCTTAGTACAAAAAAGACTTTGCTATTTCGGCACACATTAATAGTTCATCAGAAAAAAAAAGTTTGACCACTTGTTGGTTGGAGAAGCCTCATCTCTACACCTCTATAATATACACCAAAACTTTCTTTACTAAATCCACCCTGCTCAACCACCCCCATAGTCATGCCTAATCTAAGTCCATCCAAATTCGTGTACCAAAGTAATCTCTCCTCAAACCATCTTCTCTTACTCATTCAAGATGGGGAAATCTGTAGGATACTCGGGCATTCCTATTGCCTTCGCTACCTCAATTTTGCACCGTCCGTCTCTTCATCTGATTCTACGCTGGCCATTTGATCTATGCTCGTTGACTTTTTTTTATTTTCTGCCCAAGTTGTGGGACCCACTTTAATATAGTATAGTACTCCCTCCGTTCCAAATTATAAGTCGCTTTGACTTTTTTGGTTCATCCATTATGCTTATGTATCTAGATATATTATTATATCTAGATACATAGCAACATTGATGTACCAAAAAAATCAAAGCGACTTATAATTTATAACGGAGGGGTACTATTCAATTTTGGAAAGCGCGCCCAATATTTTGGATCTCAAAGGCTGCAGCGCATTTCCTCCCCTGTTCTCTCGGCAGTCACTCATGTAATTTAAAGTTCTAGTTTGTTGACTCTATTATTACAGTGTTTACTATAGGTAATTCTTTAAAAAAGTATATGTAATTATTTAGAAAAGTAGGTGTAACTGTTATTATTTATATATTTAATTCTTTTTAGATATGCTATTTGATTTTGCTATTTGATTCTGGTAATAGGTCCTCCTGTAATACCCTTTTTTTTTTGCTACCGTTCGTTCAGCCATTTTGTCGAGGCAAAATACCCAGGTGCTGACCAGCTTGCAATTGCCCGAGCTCCAAATACACACGTCCCCGTTCCAAAGGCCAAAATCATGCACGTCATTGAAGCCAGAACCCCACCCCGCGCGCACGCAGATTTTTTTTTAACATTTTCTTAAAACAAATTCTAAAGCTGTTGCTTTTTTATTTTCAAATCTAACCCGTTTGGCCGCGCCTAAGTCCATGGCACGGCCAAAACACGTTGCCGCACCACGTGTATCGGCGCGGCACGATCTGCCATGTCGGACAACGATTTCCACGTGTAAATCTTTGTCGGCTACTCCCGTTGGCGTGGCAGCACTGTAGCGTCGCACCAACCAGACTGGCCTGGCAAGGCACAACATTAGAAAAATTATATATTTTTCATATGACCTCGGATGAAAATGATCTTTATATGAAAATTATAGCTCTCGATGAGATCTACAACTTTTTAGTTTTGAGTTTTTTCATTTGAGGTCGTTAAAATGCTCAACAAATTAATCGTGTACACGTGCTTGTCGCCTTGGAAAAATCATATCTTTGTTATATGGAGTCAAATGGAGACACTTTCTATATGAAAATTGTAGCTATCGACAAGATCTACAACTTTTTAGTTTTGAGTTTTTCCATTTGAGGTCGTTAAGATGCTAAAAAAATTAAACAAAATTTCAGCCGTATATTTATCGCGTACAAGCGCTTGTCGCTTTGGAAAAATCATATCTTTGTTATATGGAGTCAAATGGAGATACTTTCTATATGAAAATTATGGCTCTAGATGGGATCTACAAATTTATAGTTTTGAGTTTTTACATTTGAGATCACTAAGATGTTCAGAAAAAATAATATAAAGTTTTAGCATCGTATTAATCGCGTGCAAGCTCTTGTCGTCTTGAAAAAATCTTATCTTTTTTGTACGGTGTCAAATGAAGATATTTTTACATAAAAGTTATAACACTTGATGAGATCTATAAGTTTAAAGTTTAAAGTTTTTTCATTTGAGGTCGTTATCTTGGGTGTGCTACGTGACTGATTACTAATCGAGAGTCGACTCGGGAGTTCAGGTGCTACCAAAAAACTGAGAGTTTAATCATATTTTGGTTGCTAAAGGTGAGTTAGACCAATAATAAAGTTTTTAACCTCAGGATTTGGAGGCACCTCAATAAAATCTTAGAGGTCCATCCAGCTCCAAGGGCTCTATGGTTGCATTTTCCTTTTATTTTTAAGAACTTTTTCTTTTGGTGAGGCTGCAAAGACCTATTTTTTTTCTTCCAGTAAGGTTTCTTCTTGTATTTCTTCTGAGGGTTCTATCCCAGAGAGAAAGATAAGAAGCTAGGAGTCCACGGTTCAAAGGGCTTCAAAATAAAATTTCAAACCGTCTGTTCGCTTGAGCTTATCAGCCAGCCAGAAAACAATGTTTTTCTCTGATAACAAATCAGCCATACAAATCAGCCGGAGCCAAAATAAGTCCTGCCGAACAGGCCCAAAGCGAATAGCAGGTGGAAGTGGCCTCAGACACCAATGAAACCTTTTATAAATTCTATTAAATAACTTATTCAAATTATTACTGAATTTTCTTTTGAATGAAAGTAGCATCAGATGCCAATAAAACCTTTTATAAATTTTATTAAAGAATAACTTATTCAAATTATTATTGAATTTTTTTATGACATGATATCTCATAGTTTAATTTCTAAGTTTATTAGACCTCACCAATTTTACAATTAACGATGTCTATTGGTACGTAACTTTTTTTCACCATCTTTAGATTAAAAATTTATGCGAAGCGACGATGAAAGTGTAAGTGAGATAATAATAGTACCATGGCCATTGCACGCGGTTGGTGCACAGTTCTTTTCTGTGAGCACCATAATACTATCGTCTAACAAACCATTCATCTTCATACGTTCTGAACTCCCGAGTCAACTCTCGATTAGTAATCACTCACATCACGCGTAAAAGATAATGACCTTAAATAAAAAAAACTCAAAGCTATAAAGTTGTAGATCCAATCAAGTGCTACAACTTTTATGTAAAAAGTATCTTCATTTAGCACCATACAAAAAAGATAAGATTTTTCCAAGGCGACAAGAGCTTGTACGCGATTAATATGATGCTGAAACTATATATTATTATTTTTGAACATCCTAGTGATCTCAAATGCAGAAACTCAAAACTATAGATTCGTAGATCCCATCTAGAGCTACAACTTTCATATAGAAAGTATCTCCATTTAGCTCCATATAACAAATATATGATTTTTCCAAGGCGACAAGCGCTTGTACGTGATTAATATACTGCTAAAATTTTATTTAATTTTTGTGAGCCTCTTAACGACCTCAAATTGAAAAATTCAAAACTAGAAACTTGTAGATCTCGTCGAGCGCTATAATTTTCATATCGAAAGTATCTCCATTTGACTTCATATAACAAAGATATGATTTTTCCAAAGCGACAAGTGCTTGTACGCGATTAATATACTGCTGAAATATTGTTTAATTTTTTTAGCATCTTAACCATCTTAAATGGAAAAACTCAAAATTAGAAAGTTGTAGATCTCGTCGAGAGCTACAATTTTCATATAAAGATTATTTTCATCCGAAATCATATGAAAAAGATACAATTTTTTCTAACGTTGTGCCTTGCCGCGCTGGGTCGACATGGTGCTACAGTGCTGTCGCGCCAACGGGAGTGGCGCAACAAGGATTTACGCGTGGAAATCATTGTCCGACATGACAGATTGTGCCGCACCGATGCATATGGTGCGGCAGCGTGTTTTGACCGCGTCATGAACTTAGGCGCGGCCAAACGGGTTAGATTTGAAAAAAAAGCAACTCTGGTAGATTTGGAATTTGTTTTAAGAAAAGGTTAGAAATAAAAAAAAAAAACCCACGCACACGCCCCAGATGCTGTCTCCACCCTGCGATACCCGTTTGCATTTTCCTATTTTTGTCATAAAAGCAAAATTCAATAATAAATTGCTATTTTGCAGTTTGCTATTTTTGCCGTAAATTGCGAGAGGACGTACGTGAACGTGATTTCTGGTTTCCTCTTTTATTTGTGGTTGCAGGAGGATCGTACCTGCGGCTAGCTAGCTATATATATCTCTTTCTTTGCATTATATTGCGTCGTACGTCCTCCCTCCACCGTATCCGTCGTCATGGCTTCAGCAGCTGGTTCCACCGCTTCAAAGGTGGCCGCCGGCGCCTTGTGCGTCCTGCTCGTCCTCAGCATTGGCCGCCCAGCCTCCTTTGCGTGGGAGACGGCGGAGGGGAAGAAGTTGACGCCGGAGGAATGCAAAGAAATCTGCCAAAACACAACTAACCTCCTTTGCGTGAACCTGTATTGTACAGGGCCAGCGGATCGATGTAAAAAATGCAAGGATAAGACAGGTCTGTGCATCGACGACTGCCTAAACCCCAAGAAAAAAAGCGAACCCCAAGAAAAAAAGCGTTCCTGATGATGTATGGAAAGTGTGACGTGACCATGTAGCGATGCACATCGATCTGCCCAGCCGGTGTGTTTTCTACCCCTCTTTCGTTCTTTTACTATTTATTTATTTACCTCTGATATGATGATGACTAACAAATCGTATACTATATGTATGCAGGGTTGCTTGTGCTGTTATATATTCTACCAAGTAATGTATGTTTTATGTTTGCTTTGGCCTTTGGCGTACGCCGTATATACGCGGCGTAAAACAAATAAGTGACGGATCGGATGCCGGCCAGCCAGACTTCATGTTGTTCAAACATCAAACTATATATATGCCACGTATTTATGTACGCGACAGTGGTGCATATTTCCTTACAGTGTTTCATATTTCTTCATGTGATAAAAATGTTTTGTTTTCTTTGTATCCTCGAGTTTAAAATATTTTGGGATGGAGAAAGTCGTCGGTGGGTGAGTCAAATGATGTTGTCGCCTCTTCAAAGACAAAAATATTTAGTTATACAATATATGAGATGTGAATCTTAATGAATCTGATTATTGTTTTATTTTTTTTTATAAATTTTATCTTGTTTTGTTTTTACCGTAGCGATAGCATGGGTACACTACTGGTCTCTATCTCTACCTAATACTAAAGAGACAAAATTTCAGCCTCAAAGTTTGTCTGGACTAATTTTCGTCTGGACCATCCCAATCCGAAATCAAATAGGTTTTCTCCCAATCCGAAATCAAATAGGTTTTCTCGGGTCTCCCAAATCTATAGAAGGATTTTTCAAATCGGCAAGCCCAAATCTACGAGAAGGTGCCCAGGACCAAATTGAGTCCGAATCAAAATCCACAAAGCACAGCAATCCAAATCCAATACCAAATCAGACTAACTTTAGAAAGACAACTTATAAAATAAAAAAATTGGCGTCGACAACCTCGGCGATGCAGTTGCTCACGGGAGCGCGCACTGGGGTCGCATCGGGAGCGAGCACGTCTGGCGCGCACGTCAGACCTCACGCGCGTTCCCAAGCTGCCAATGCGACGGCGGCAGCACACCATGGTGTGGAGGCGTGTGGCCACCAGGGACGCGGGCCATGCGGCCGCCAAAGCACCTGGGCTCGCTGCTCGCGATCGCCGGGACACCTGAGCGCCACTACAGGGTGGCTCGACGGCAGGGCAGCTCGACGGAGCCGCGCGCGGTCACTGGCGGCGACATGGGTCAGCCTGCCGTGCGCGCTCCCGTCGGTGGCACCCCTCAGCTCGGCTCCGCGCGTTCCAACACCGGCGCCACCTGCTCGTCCGCCATGCTCTCTCAGCTGCGCGACGCGAGAAGGACGGAGGAAGAAGAGAAAGTGAAGCTAGGGTTTTCTTTGGACAGCGGCGGATTAGTTTTGTTCCTGAGGACGTCGGATTGGCATCAACGGTTCAGATCTAAGCTGGTAGCTAAGTGGGCCTGCGGGGCATCGCAGACCAGCTTGCTTGCGCGGCCCAGTAAAGAAAAGATTTTTAGAGGCGGTTAAAATTAGTTTTTAGAGACGGCTTTAAAAACCGCTGAGGTGATTTTAAAACCGTCTCTAAAAATTGATTTTCAGTTAAAGCCCACGCGGGCGTTCAGCAGGCCAAAAGCCGAATAAACCGTTTTCTGTCCGCGTTCTTTTTCTGGTTTCCGTCTCATTTTCATCTCTCGTATTTTTTTTGTCCAGTTCGTTCGGAGATGTCCGGTAGTCCATATGTCTTGCTGCCCCTGCTGCAGGACAGTGGCGTCCCGTGCCACTCTTTTCGTGATTTTTTTTTGTTTTTAAATGTAACTCTATTTTTTCTTATAAAGATAAAAAATAAATAGTAAACATAGTATTACGGGTCTTCGAAACTTGGACCATTGCCTAATAAATAAATATAAATATTTCTATCCTTAAGTTGTCGACGTAATTTTATTAGAAAAAAAAATTATTATTACATAAATCAATTGATGGCCTAACTAATCAAACTATAAACTGGAATCTTGATCCGTTTGTCATCAAATCTAATCAGATTAAATGTTTCTCCAAGTTATCAGCATATACCGGTGCAAATATCTAAGTTGTTCATATATACCAGTACAAATCTCAACACGGGCTAACATGTGGAAATCGAGAGAGATCTCGGTCATACTTCGTACTCATCAATAGAGAGACCAATTATTGACAGGATGACGACTAACCCCTTGCTGTCTTTAATAAGATATTAAAATTAAGTCACGGAACTTGATATCTAACTCTATCAACACATGAATATAGTACCGTTGTAGCTGCACAGCAAGCTGAAACGAACAAGTCGAACGTTTGATAGCTTTTTTTTTCTTTCGTTGCAACGCACATTAATTAGTCATAATCAAGCACGTGGTCACCAGTTGCGAGCATAGTATGGGATTTATCAATACCTGATCCTATTTCTTCAACGCCGGTGGTGCCGGGCTTGTAAACGACCTTGTACTGAAGACCGGCCAGTTTGGTGTGCATCTTGAGCTGCCACTGAGTCTGCAGGCGCTGATCAGTGATGTGCATGAGGCTGCGTTGGTCGGTGAAGATCGTAAATTCGCTATGCTGGAGATATGACCGCCACTGCTCGACTGCCACTAGGATGGCCATGAACTCCTTTTCATAAGTAGACAGAGCTCTAGATCGGGGGCCAAGTGCTTTGCTAACAAATGCAAGTGGGTGGCCATCTTGTAACATGACTGCTCCAACACCCAAGTCACTAGCATCAGTCTGCAGTTGAAATGGTTTACTAAAGTCCTGTTACAAGAGCAGACTTCAAAGCATCCATAGCAGCTTGGTGAGATGGAGTCCAAATGAATATATATCCCTTCTTGAGAAGATCAGTCAGAGGTCTGACCAATGTAGCAAAGTGCTTCACAAACTTACCGTAGTAGCCGGCTAACCCCAAGGAGCTGCGGAGCTCTTTGATGTTCTATGGTTGAGGCTGAAAGCATCTAGGCCCCTAGTTGAATTTCGGTGATTAATGTCAATACAAGATTACTATGACTAACGTGTGTTTTGCAGAGACAATTAAGTTAGGTCATGGTAATGGAGATCGATTGGGCAATCGAGGTTGTCATGCCCCTACGATGGAAATCGTTTCGGTTTTCAAAGGATGGACGACAAGGTTAAGGATAACTAGTTCTAAGTGTCAATTGGAGTTGGAGAGACACTTAGAGTAGTTTAGGACTTTGTTTTTCCTTTGGCCGTACTATGAAGGGGGGTATGAAATAGTAGCTTGACCTAGTTAAGTCTAGTGAGTTAGGTGTGGTGCACACTTGTTAAAACTAGCTCTAGGTAGCTCCTATGAATGCCTAAGATCTTTTGGAGCAAACTTCATTCACATATGTTCGGAAGATGGAAGTGAATGGAGGGTCAAACACTGACCGGACGCTGGCTCCGGTGCGACCGGATGCTGGCCGCAGGGTCCGGTCAGTTCATTTGACCAAGGGGATCAAGTCTGGTGTGACCGGACGCTGGGAGGTCATGTGACCGGACGCTGAGGGCCAGCGTCCGGTCGACTCCAGTAAGGGTCCAGACTTGGGAAAGAGTGACCGGACGTGTCCGGTCAGTGTGACCGGACCCTGAGTATCCAGCGTCCAGTCGTTTACAGTAAGCATCCAAGAGCGACCGGACGTGTCCGGTCGGTACTGACCGGACCCTGACAGCGTCCGGTCATCACTTGAAAACTGGTTCACGGGTTGAACTGACCGGAGCGTCCGGTCATCACGACCGGAGCGTCCGGTCATCCCGCAGAGGCTCATAACGGTTCGTTTTTCAGGCTGGCTTATAAATAGAAGCTCCACTCGTGAGTGGAGTATCTTTTGCTCATTCCAACAGCTGAGAAACACGTTAGTGAGTACCAAGAAGAGCAAGGTCCTAGTGAGGTGTTTGTGATTTGAGAATCCAAGAGAGTAGCCTCACTAGCAAATCAAGAGTAGCAAAGTGTGCATCCATCTTCTCATTAGGCTTCGCGTGGTCAAGTGAGAGTTCGTGCTTGTTACTCTTGGTGATCGCCATCACCTAGACGGCTTGGTGGTGATTGGGAGTTTGGTGTTCACCCGACGGAGCTTGTGGGTGACCCAACTCAAGTTGTGAGTGGCTTTGGGTGATTCGCCGCGACGGAGTGTCGAAGAATCAACCCGTAGAGAGCACTTGATCCTTGCACGGATCAAGGGGGAGCTACACCCTTGCGCGGGTGCTCCAACGAGGACTAGTGGGGAGTGGCGACTCTCCGATACCTCGGCAAAACATCGCCGCGTTCCTTTCTCTCTCTATTTACTTTGAGCACTTACTTTGAGCATTTACTTTGAGCAATTCAATACTTGTTTTTACATCCATAAGATTGCTTGCTAGAGTAAGTTTGGAACTTAGGTTGCGAGGTTGTTGTGCATTAGTTTGGTATAAACACTTTTCTAGGCACAAGGGGTTAATTGGGCTATCCGTAGGATTTGATTATTGCAAGAGAATTTAGAATTAGCCCAATTCACCCCCCCTCTTGGGCATCTTGATCCTTTCAATTGGTATCAGAGCCTCGTGCTCACGTTTTTAAGCTTAATCGCTTAGAGCAAGATGTCTCACGGGGATGGTCCTCCTCCTATCTTTGAGGGAGATGATTTTCCATATTGGAAAATCCGCATGGAGGCTTACTTAGAAGCTCTAGATGTTGGAATTCTTAAAGCCGCCTCTCAAGGGTTCCCAGCACCTAGGAATGCCGCACAACTTCAAGGCGATGAAGTGAATTATGAAAAATGGAATGCAAAGGCTCGCAACACCATCTTTAGAGGCCTTTGCAAAGATGTGTTTAATCGTGTAAGGAACCACAAAGACGCCCATGCACTATGGTCGGACGTTTGTGCACTCCATGAGGGAACCAAGAGTGAGCGTGAGGAACGCTATCATCTTGTGATTAAAAAGCTCAATTCTTTTGAGATGTTTCCCAAAGAAAGTGCTAATGAGATGTATTCTCGATTAAATGTTCTTGTAGAGGAAGTCAATGAGCTTGGACTCACTCAAATGTCACCATCCGACGTTGTGAGAAAAATCTTGAGTGTCCTCCCCATTGACAAATATGGGCACATTGTGATCGTGCTACATCAAGGTGATCTTTCCGCCGCTACACCGACACAAATCTTGGGAAAGATCAATGCTCATGAGATGTACATGCACATCACACCACAAGATGGCTCATCCTCTACAAAGAAGAAAGAGAAAGACTTAGCATTCAAAGCTAGCCAAGACAAGGGCAAAGCAAGACTTGAGTATGAGAGCTCAAGTGATGAAGATGATGAAGAAAGCCTTGCCCTCATGGTGAAAAAGACCACCAAGATGCTAAAAAGGCTAAACAAGAGTGGCATCAAGTTTGATGGCAAGAAGAAGAAGTTCTTCACTAGCTCAAGAAGAAAGCCAATCTCTGAGATGGATTGCTACAATTGTGGCGAACTTGGTCATCTAGCTCATCAATGCACAAAGCCCAAGAAAGACAAGTTCAAGAACAAGGGCAAGAAAGATGATTCAAGTGATGAAGATGAAAAGAAGAAGAACAAGCCATACAAGAAGAGAGATGGCAAAAAGAGGGAGTTCTACAAGAAGAAGAAGAGTGGCAAGGCCTATATTGTCGGTGATTGGCTCACGGACATTAATTCATCAAGTGGATCATCCGATGATGATAGTGACGATGAAAAGGTGGCCGCCATTGCTATTGATCTTGCATCTTCACCGCCATCATCGCCATCATCCTCTACACACCTATGCCTTATGGCCAAAGGTGAACGCAAGGTAACTAAGAGTGATGATAGTAGTGATGATGAACATGCTAGTGATGATGATAGTGATAGCGATAATGATGACTCACCTACATATGATGATCTTGTCAAAATACTAAGAAAATATACTAAGATCATTAGAAAAAGTAGAGCTACAAATGAAAAATTTGATGCTAAAAATGATTCACTCTTAGCTAAGTGTGATACATTAGAAAAGGCTAATGATGAGCTCAAGGAAACAAATGATTCTATATCATCCAAACTCAAGGAGCTCAAATCTTCTAAGAAAGAGCTTAAAGATAAAAATGATAAACTTGAGTGGGTACACAATGACCTTATCACTAGTCACAATAAGCTAAAAGATGAATATGCAACTCTAAAGATCAATTATGATACCCTTATTATTGCACAAGAATTCTTACCAAATGAGCCACATGATGCTACTAACCATGTTGTTAAGATTGATATAGCTACCTCATGTGATGATTTAATTGATGAAAGCATTGAGCATGGATCTAGTAGCAAGGGCAAGCAAGTGGTTGAATGCAATGACTATAATGAGTATGTCAAGCTCAAGAGTAACAATGAGAAGCTCATGAAAGATCTTGAAGAGATGAAAAGTCACAACACCATTGTGCTAGAAACTCTTGATCATGACAAAGAGGTGATCCTTGAGAATGAGAAGTTAAAAGAAGAAATCAAGAAACTCAAGGAGGAGAAGAACAATGATATTCTCAAGGAAGAGAACAAGAAGCTCAAGATGGAGAAAGAGCATCTCAAGGTGGGATTGAGCAAGTTTGCTAGAGGCAAGCATCTCCAAAGTGAGCTACTCATGAATACCATCATGAAGATGGATAGAAGTGGCATTGGATATATGGCAAGTGTAGAGAAGAAGAAGGCTCAAGCTCAACACCAACAATCAAAGCCAAAGCCAAAGCCAAAGAGATGTTTTGAATGTGGACAAGAAGGCCATTTTGCTCATGAGTGTCAAACTCCACCACCACAACCCTTCTCAAGCATGCTAGACCCTTTGCTTTCAATGCTCACTACATGCTTAGAAAAGATTCGAGTGGAAAGATGAAAGTCATGTTCTTAGGTCCCCCCAACAAGAGTAGGCCTAAGAAAATTTGGGTGGCTAAGTCACTTGTTGAGAAGGTGAAGGGCTCTCAACAAGCTTGGATCCCTAAAGCTTGAATCTCTTGTGTGTAGGTGAACTACAAGACCGGTGGAAGTCATTGGGTTATTGATAGTGGTTGCACTCAACATATGACCGGTGATCCTCGTATGTTCACCTCACTAGATGAAGAGGTAGATGGACAAGAGAAAATAACATTTGGAGATAATTCAAAGGGCAAGGTCAAAGGATTGGGCAAAGTGGCAATATCAAATGATCATTCCATCTCAAATGTGCTCTATGTTGCTTCATTGAGTTTCAACTTGCTATCCGTTGGACAATTGTGTGATCTTGGCTTCAAATGCTTGTTCACCGAGAAGGAGGTGGTTGTATCTAAGGTAGATGACAATCAAGTGATATTCAATGGATTTAGATACAACAATTTATATCTAGTTGACTTTACCTCCGAAGATGCAAACTTGAAGACTTGCCTATTCACCAAAACAACACTTGGGTGGCTATGGCATAGAAGGCTTGCTCATGTTGGGATGAGCTCACTCAAGAAGCTTATGAAGAATGATTTGGTGAGAGGATTGAAGGATGTGAAGTTTGAGAAGGACAAACTTTGTAGTGCATGTCAAGCCAGCAAGCAAGTTGCAAACACTCATCCAACCAAAGCTTTCATGTCAACCACAAGAGTGCTAGAACTCCTACACATGGATTTATTTGGACCAACAACATACAAGAGTTTGGGAGGAAATCTCTATTGTCTTGTGATTGTGGATGACTATTCAAGATATACATGGGTGTTCTTCCTTCATGACAAATCCGAAGTTGCATCTTGTTTCAAGAAGTTTGCCAAGAGAGCTCAAAATGAATTTGAAGTGAAGCTCAAGAAGATAAGAAGTGACAATGGCAAAGAGTTTGACAACACAAACATAGAAGCTTATTGTGATGAAGTTGGAATCAAACATGAAGTCTCCGCAACCTATACTCCTCAACAAAATGGTGTAGTTGATAGAAAGAGCACATCCGGAGGGTGCCATTTGCTTGGTAGATCACTTGTGTCTTGGTCCTCCAAGAAACAAAATAGTGTGGCTTTGTCCACCGCCGAAGCGGAATACATTGCCGCGGGTGCTTGTTGTGCACAAATATTATACATGAAACAAACTTTACTAGACTATGGAGTAGTTCTAGAGAAAGTACCTCTTTTGTGCGACAATGAAAGTGCGGTAAAACTTGCAAATAATCCGGTTCAACACTCTCGCACCAAGCATATAGATATCCGCCATCACTTTCTAAGAGATCATGTAGCTAAAAATGATATATCACTAGAAGGTGTAAGATCCGAAGATCAATTAGCGGATATCTTCACTAAACCGCTAGATGAGGCTACATTTTGTAGATTGCGGAACGAGCTCAATGTACTTGATTTTAGTAACTTCACAAAAAATTGAGCTTGTGTTGTCCCTTGCATTCATTGTAATATACAACATGTTTAATTTGTGGAAATGCATATAGGGCTTGTCTAACATGGTTAAGATAACCGCCGAAAAGCGTGTGAAGAAGCTTAACCTTGGATCAAACTTGACAAGCAACTAGATTTACTTACAAGTATTACATATGCATGAATTTTGTTTTGTCGTTTTGTTCCATTTGCCTTCTTGTTGCCTATTTTCTTAAAAAGAATTATAGCCTAAGGCAAAATATTTTGAAAAATATGAGGGTTTGAGAGAGGTCACTCACATCAGTCCCAATTGGTGTTTATTTGGATCTTATTCAAGTTGGGACTTGATTGGGAACAGGCAGCGCGAAGGAAGTTTGAAGATTTGCTGGAAAAGGTGCACCGGACGCTGCACCGGACGCTTCTGTTCAGCGTCCGGTCAGTTCACAGGAGGTGAACTGCTGTTGAAGGAGTGACCGGACGCTGCGTCTGTGCGTCCGGCCAGAAAGGGTTCAGCGTCCGGTCGATCGGAGGAAGATCAAATTGTACTGACCGGACCCTGCCTGCGTCCGGTCATGGACCACCGGACGCGTCCGGTCCCGATTCCAGAGGATTTGGACCTCTCTGGAATCGACCGGACGCTGGGTGGTAGCGTCCGGTCGCTACCACCGGAGCGTCCGGTCAGTGGATCTCGCGCGTCTTAAGGACTCTTTTCTCGTTTCCTTTTCTGTCACGAGTTAGGGGGATTATTTATACGGGCCTTCGAGTTTTTCTTCCCTGACCTAACTGTCGCTGCCGCAGCCCGAGCCGCCACACTGTCGCGCCGCCGCCTCCTCGCGCCCAAGCTCGCGCCCGCGCCATCGTGCCTTCGCCTCGCCGCACCGCCGCGCTCCAGCCGAGCCCACAGCCGAGCCACTCGCCGCCAGCGCTCCAGCCAAGCCCGCAGCCACGCTGCGCACCCCAGGCTTCGCGCGCCCGCGTGCCACTGCGCCTGCTCAGCACCACATCGGCCACCTCGCGCCCTAGCTCGCCGCTCCACCGTTGCCTCTTGCGCCGATCTGTTGGTCATCAATTTGTGTGCCCCAGCCCTACTATCTCCTTGTTTGGTAAGGAAATTTCTTTCTTTTTCTCTCAATCTTGATCCTAATGGTGACCTAGATCGATTTGCAGTCTCTGATTCTCCATTACATTCAGGACTTTTACCCTAACCCTAGCCCAGTTCCGAGGATCCCCCGCGTGACATCTTATCTCTTCTCGGTTCGCTGATCGTCAGGTAGAAAGCCATTCAATTCAATTTCGCATCTACATTGCTTTCTCTATTAGGATTTCGCATCTATTAGATATATGGTATTTATTTGTATATCCATCTATTCTTTCGTGCAGCGAGTCGGTTCCATTGTGTTTCGTCTGGCAGTTGGCAGTTAACTCGGAGCTAAGCTCGCGAGTAAGGATCGAGGCCAAGCCTCGAAAGCGGCAGTTTGACAGTTGATCTTCATCAGCGGCAGTTCACCATCTTGTCAGTTCAGATGGCTCGCACCAAGAATGTTGGTGGTGGTCCAGGTGATGATGATAGGAGGCCCCCGCCTCGCCAGCCAGCCGGATCTAAAGGCAAGTCAACCAAGCAGGTAACATCCAAGAAGCGGAAGTACCCCGACGTAGAGACAGCGAGAGCAGCAGCTATTGCAGAGGCCGCAGAGCGTGCCGAGAGAGGTGGTACCCACAGCGGAGTTGTCATTGTAGATCAGCCAGTTTCACCCGCAGTCAGAGCTGCAATTGAGGAGGTTGAGCGTCGTCACGGTAGTCCAGCCAGGACTGCCATGCTTGCAGGACGATGGGTTGCCATTGAGGAGGGTCCGTCAGCACAGCAGCAGCCCCCACCAGCAGAGCCTCAGCCAGCCCAGGAGACTCAAGAGAGTCAGGAGACCGAGCCGACACCTCAGCTACGCCGCTCGAGTCGTACCAGTGCTGCAGTTCCACCGAGGCCAGTTACACAGCGCAGGGGTTCACGCCCTCCGCCCAGACCACAGGGTTCGCCTCCAGTGGTTCACCTTGACTTGAGGGCCGCTACAGCCAGGCAGGTTCAGCAGCTACGGTTTGTTGAGTTTGAGGTTTGGTTTTCTCCGAGGAGGGATGAGAGAGCAGCTGAGGGGTTCTACATGCCATTGCAGGAGGATTTCTACAATGCATATCTTAACAATGGGGCAGTGTTCAGATCACAGAGGGTCTATCAGATAGAGTCCATTGTGGTAGCAGCCGGAGAGGGCATTCGGCAATACTTGTCATATTTGCTAGGACTGTCGGATCTGATTGGACGGACAGGAATATATGTACCTTCTTGGGTTCGTCAGTTTTATGCCTCACTCTTCATCGATCCACATCACAGATTCATTCACTTTGCTTTCAACGGCAAAGACTATAGAGTGACGAGTAGTAGGGCCAGAGAGATACTGAGACTACAGGAGCAGCCTGTAAAGATGCATGAGGTTTGCTATGGACATCAGGAGCCTCCCAGGCGTCCTCATGGAGGGCAGGTGCCCCCTATAGATTTAGTGCGGCATTGCTTCAAGGAGCCTTTTGGTGAGGGGTCGAGCAGGAACCCCAGTGACTTGACTCCCACAGCGAGGATACTAGAGGCCATCATCAGGAGGACACTGCTTCCCAGGTTGGGATACAGGGAGGGCCTGACTCGCTTACAGCTCTGGCTTCTCAATGCCATCATGCAGATGACAGTGTTTGACATCTGGGACCTCCTTCTTTCAGAGATGGAGGATACTATAGCTGAGGGATTCAAGGGTCGCAGGCAGCTTCCCTATGCTCACTGGATCACGTTCCTCATCCGCAGAGTTGTGATTGATAAGCCCCCTGGCATGATGGATGAGTATACAGGTGCCACTACAGAGTTCCCAGCTTACAACCTGTCACAGAGGATCAGACACGCCACTCCTCAGGCACCCAGACAACCTAGCCGTCGTCTCGACGTGCCAGAGTCCGCAGCTCAGCAGGATGAGATCATCAGAGGGATTGCAGCCACTAAGGAGGAGGAGCTAGAGGCACAGCAGGAGGTGAGTGAGTACAGTGACAGCTCCGACGACGACTACCAGCCTATACCTCAGATGCCTCCACGCAGACACGATGCAGAGGCAGGTAGCTCCAGTTTTGCTCCACCTGCTCCACAGACAGACCCCGCTCTCATTGCTATTCTTGAGCGGATGCAGCAGGATCAGACACGACAGGCACAGGAGACAGCTACAAACTTCGCACAGTTTCAGGCTTGTCAGGACGAGTTTCAGCGGCAGCAGCAGCTCCTTCAGCACCAGCAGTTACTTATGCAGCAGCAGCTCATGGGATTCATGCAGCATGTAGTGATAGCCATTGGGATCCCACTGCCACAGACTTCGCCCCAGCTTGCACAGCCTCCTACCACTTCGACGACTCCAGCAGTACAGCCCTTCGGGCTTCAGAGTTAGGGACAGCCTCTAGCTTAGTTTCCTTCACCTCCTGTACAGGTGTCCCAGTGGTTAGCCTCACCTGGTGTAGCCCCGCAGTTCACTCCTTATCACACGGGTTTCTCACCAGAGCAGACTTCCTCACTATTCGTGCCTGAGTCGTCAGTCTCCAGGAGTCTTGGAGCATCATTCAGCGAGTTGACCGGCATGCCTACTCCGCCTCACATGCATACTGCCGGTCCGTCTACAGCAGCTCTAGCTATCATGACTACTCAGAGGCTCCCCTCGTCTGTCGCCTCGTTAGATCCTACGACATACATACTTGCAGCTTCACAGGCAGCACCAGCTCAGACCCAGACCGCTTCAGCGACACTTCCTGCTTCAGAGGGTCAGTCAGTTCAGAGCTCAGGGTCAGATGATGATGGTGCCCAGTTCCATCTTGCTCCACGTACTTCAGCGCCCGACTCGTCCGCTGTAGCCCCGCCGTCCGACCCCTAGGTTTTGGTGTTTGACGCCAAAGGGGGAGAGGGTTTGAGTATGTAGACTTAGGGGGAGCGAGTTTTAGGGGGAGCTAGTTATCTAGTATTAGCTTATTATATACATTTGCATTTGGAGTTTTATTTGTGTGATACACTATTACTTATGCATTCGTGTGTTTACTTTCATGCATACTATTATATATATGTGATAGTGCTATCTATGTGATTGTGATATTTGACATGTGTGATTTCTACTTTGCTTTATCTATATGTCATATCACTTGTGGAATGCTCATTTGCTTTTGCTTCCGCGTTTATACTTCGAAGCAAATGAGCTTTGTTATTAGTACTCATGCTTAATTCATATTCTTTGAGTACATTGTGTTGGCTTGGGTCATATAAGCGTGACTAACTCTTTTGTTCTTATTGACAAAAGCTTATATGAACCAAGCCCGTCAAAAACCTCACTCCATAACATACTCGAGGTGGTATTGTCATCAATCACCAAAAAGGAGGAGATTGAAAGCATCTAGGCCCCTAGTTGGATTTCGGTGATTAATGTCAATACAAGATTACTATGACTAACGTGTGTTTTGCAGAGACAATTAAGTTAGGTCATGGTAATGGAGATCGATTGGGCAATCGAGGTTGTCATGCCCCTACGATGGAAATCGTTTCGGTTTTCAAAGGATGGACGACAAGGTTAAGGATAACTAGTTCTAAGTGTCAATTGGAGTTGGAGAGACACTTAGAGTAGTTTAGGACTTTGTTTTTCCTTTGGCCGTACTATGAAGGAGGGTATGAATGGGTAGCTTGACCTAGTTAAGTCTAGTGAGTTAGGTGTGGTGCACACTTGTTAAAACTAGCTCTAGGTAGCTCCTATGAATGCCTAAGATCTTTTGGAGCAAACTTCATTCACATATGTTCGGAAGATGGAAGTGAATGGAGGGTCAAACACTAACCGGACGCTGGCTCCGGTGCGACCGGACGCTGGCCGCAGGGTCCGGTCAGTTCATTTGACCAAGGGGATCAAGTCTGGTGTGACCGGATGCTGGGAGGTCATGTGACCGGACACTGAGGGCCAGCGTCCGGTCGACTCCAGTAAGGGTCCAGACTTGGGAAAGAGTGACCGGACGCGTCCGGTCAGTGTGACCGGACCCTGAGTATCTAGCGTCCGGTCATTTACAGTAAGCATCCAAGAGCGACCGGATGCGTCCGGTCGGTACTGACCGGACCCTGATAGCGTCCGGTCGTCACTTGAAAACTGGTTCGTGGGTTGAACTGACCGGAGCGTCCGGTCATCACGACCGGAGCGTCCGGTCATCCCGCAGAGGCTCATAACGGTTCGTTTTTCAGGCTGGCTTATAAATAGAAGCTCCACTCGTGAGTGGAGTATCTTTTGCTCATTCCAACAGCTGAGAAACATGTTAGTGAGTACCAAGAAGAGCAAGGTCCTAGTGAGGTGTTTGTGATTTGAGAATCCAAGAGAGTAGCCTCACTAGCAAATCAAGAGTAGCAAAGTGTGCATCCATCTTCTCATTAGGCTTCGCGTGGTCAAGTGAGAGTTCGTGCTTGTTACTCTTAGTGATCGCCATCACCTAGACGGCTTGGTGGTGATTGGGAGTTTGGTGTTCACCCGGTGGAGCTTGTGGGTGACCCAACTCAAGTTGTGAGCGGCTTTGGGTGATTCGCCGCGACGGAGTGTCGAAGAATCAACTCGTAGAGAGCACTTGATCCTTGCGCGGATCAAGGGGGAGCTACACCCTTGCGCGGGTGCTCCAACGAGGACTAGTGGGGAGTGGCGACTCTCCGATACCTCGGCAAAACATCGCCGCGTTCCTTTCTCTCTCTATTTACTTTGAGCACTTACTTTGAGCATTTACTTTGAGCAATTCAATACTTGTTTTTACATCCATAAGATTGCTTGCTAGAGTAAGTTTGGAACTTAGGTTGCGAGGTTGTTGTGCATTAGTTTGATATAAACACTTTTCTAGGCACAAGGGGTTAATTGGGCTATCCATAGGATTTGATTATTGCAAGAGAATTTAGAATTAGCCCAATTCACCCCCCTCTTGGGCATCTTGATCCTTTCAGAGGCCACTGCTAGATAGACTCGATCTTGCTGGGGTCTGTAGACACGCCATTATGGCTGACAATGTGTCCAAGGTATGAAATGGACTGCTGGGCAAAATGACATTTGGAGATCTTAACTTTCCACCGGTCTCTTGCTAACCGGGTAAAAACCTGGCGAAGGTGCTGAATGTGGTCTTCGAGAGTACGGCTGTACACAAGAATGTCGTCGAAGAAAACCAGAGCACACTTATGCAACAAAGGGTAGAGAGTGGTGTTCATGGTGCCTTGGAAGGTATTTGGTGCGCCGGTCAATCCGAAGGCCGTGACAGTAAACTCAAACTGACCCCAATGTGTTTGGAAGGCTGTTTTATGTTCTTCACCGGGTGCCAGACGAATCTGATTAAAGCCAGCCCGGAGATCCAAGCAAGAAAACCAGCGGGTGTGGGCCAACTCGTCCAACAGTTCATCCACCATTGGAATAGGAAATTCACTCTTGACAGTCAAGGCGTTGAGCATCCTGTAGTCAACACAGAACCGCCACGTACCATCTTTCTTGCGGACCAAGAGCACTGGGGAAGAGAAAGCGCTCGAGCTTGGCTGTACCATGCCTGACTGCAGCATCTCGGAGACTTGTTTTTCAATCTCATCCTTGAGCGTCGGCTTGTAACGGTACTGACGGATAACAACTGGGGGAGCACCGGAAACCAAGGGAATATGATGGTCGCATTGACGGTGAGGTGGTAGTTCAGATGGTTCTTGGAACAGCTCAGAAAATTCTTCAATGAGATGCTGGATGGCTGGAGGAAGCTCAGGTGGTGCCGGTGAAGGGGCAGAAGCAGCAATATGACAAAGTTGCAGGATAGAATGCTGAGCTGAATTTGGCAACAGGCCCTGAAGGACAACATGGTGCTGGCCATAAGGAATGATCATCTACTTGTGTTGCCAATCAACCCTCATAGGTGAGAAGGCCTCTAACCAATCCATACCGACAATCATGTCATAAGAGCCCAACTGCAGGATGCGCAGAGTAGAGTGGAAACTGTAGCCTTGAACTGACCATTCAGCACAGCTAACTTCGGTAGAGCAGAGAATAGAGCCCCCATCAGCCACTCTTACTGTCATTGGTTTAGGAAGAGGCCTCAGATTTGGCAGACCGGTTGCAAGGCAGGAACTCAAGAAGGAATGGCTGCTTCCGAAATCCACCAAAATGACAACGTCACAGCCCAGCAGTGATCCTTTGAATTGCATTGTTCTGGGAGCAGTAGAACCAGAGGCCGTAGCAGAGGATAACATCATGAAAGCCTGAACATCGGTGGGCTGATCAACATCTTGGAGAGGACTATCGGTAGCTTCCTAGAATGCCTCGGAGCATAGGTCCCAGACTTCTTGAAGAGCATGAACTTGTGGAACTGGCGCACACCGATGGCCTGGGGTCCACTTGTTGCCGCAGCGAACATAGAGTCCACGAGCTCGACGGTAATTTCGTAGAGTGGATAGCTTGTCGTCGATGGAAGTAGACTTGGTTGGAACTTGCTTCTCAGCAACTGGATCAAGAACAGCTTGGGGCCGCCTGGGTGGAAGAGGCAAGGGAAGAGCACCCTTGATTGTTGCCGTGCGAGCGAACGGCGACGCTTCCGAGCACTTGAATTCCTTGCGGATACCTTGGTCCAGCGCCTCTTCCTGTAACAAGGTGAGAGTGCAAGCAGTATCGAGGTTTTGGGGTCGAGCAACCATAACAATAGACCGAATGTCTTCTCATAAACCATCAACGAAGCAAGTAGTAAAGTAGAGTTTATCAGGGTTAGGATTATAGGCTTTGAGCTGTTCAAAAAGATCAGTGAACTTTTCAATATAATCAGAAATGGTTGAAGTGTGTTTAATGTGGAAAAGCTAGCATAAGAGCAGCTCATGCTGATCACGGCTAAATCTCTCATGGATGAGGTTAGAGAATGACTCCTAGGATATGTTCTGAACTTCAGACTCGACAGACTGAAGCCCGCGAGCTGTGGCATGGGTGAAATGGTGAGTGGCCACGTGAACCCAGATCGCTGGATGAACCGAGTACATTTCGAAATGGGAATGAGCACGGGACAGCCACAGCTTAGGATTATCCCCATTGAATTGAGGAAACAACATCTTAGGGGGTTGGCCTAAATTGAGATTGGCTTGGTGGGGAAAGTAATTAGGCTGATGTGAATTGGGTATGGAATTGGGATGTGGGGCTATGTGCTGTGGAGTGGAATGGGAAGAATATTGCGGTGGTGGAAACGGAGGCGGCGGGTAGTATGGTGGCGGGTATGGGGTTCGGCGGTGGTGGAGGAGGCTGAGGAGGGTACATAAGCGGTGGTGGAGGGGGAGGATATGGTGGTGGAGGAGAATGGAACTGTAACGACGGCGGAGGAGGATTGGGGGCGGGTAACATACCATTGGCCGGGAACGGGGCTATGGTCGTGACCGAACCATACCCCGCATCCCGTGTTGGTGAGGCGACGCCGTGCCCACTGGGCCAGTCGATCGTTGCTCCGGCAGGTGCTCGCCCGACGACCAACTCCAGAATACCCTTAGGCTCGGGAGATCCATCGTTAGGAGCAACGCTAGATCGATCCCAGAGCTTGGACAACCGATCCACCTTCGAGCAAATGGTGAAGAGGGAGCCCTCGATCCTGGGACGCCAGGCTGCGAACGCCTCCGAGGCGGACTCGAGGGCGGTGACCCGCTCGTCGCGTTCGTCCTGGATCTCGACGTAGCGCACCATCTCCAGATCATGGACGCGCCCCTCCAGCCCGCTGACGCGTTCGGAGAAGTGGCCGCCCCAGTTGTCGGCTACGATGGCGGCGGTGTACTGGGCGGAGGCGATCTGCTCCAAGGAGTCGAGGTGGCGGTCGACGGCGGAGTCGTGCTCGGAGCGGATGGCCTCCGTCTTGGTGAAACGCCAATCCAGGCGGGCACCGAGACCGTCGAACACGGAGCGGAAAGCGTCGAAGCGGTGAATCAAATCGTCGAACATCTGACGGACCACGGGATCCATGGCGCCGCGGGAGCGTTGAAGGCGGGTGAAGTGGGGATGGGCGGGTGTGAGGATCTCCAACACGCGCGGTGGCCGGGGATCGACGGCTCTGGTACCAATGTTAGCCTCCTCGGCAGCGAACAACCGGAGTCAGGGAAGAAATTACAGAATCAACGATGTATATTGATAGAAGTGCTTGTTCGCTACCCGGAAGACAATACAGCAGCAGTTTTCATAATCCCCTTCTTCCTCTCTCTGCCAAATACATATACTCGCTTCGACTCTCTTCTCAGCATCAAACCTCAGTGGGCCGACGAAGCGGACCTCACGCCGACTCGGGCTTCTCGTTACAAGACACGCAGGCCCATTCTGGCCTAGACAATTTGATGTTGCTTACTCTCTTCCTCTTGGGCCTTGGTGCTGCCGACGGGTCCCCAGGGTGAGGTTTGCTGACAAGATCTGTTGTGGATTATTGCAGAATCGGTACATGCCCAGCACCGTCCCAACTCCCAGCCCTGTACAGCGCCAGCCACTTGGCCTCCTGCAACCGGCCCTGATAGTGAGAGACCCTGCTTGGCCGGCCGGGCCTAGGTGCCAGTGGTCAGTGTGGCCCGGGCGAACGGGGCAGCCACGGGAAAAAAATTCCCTGCAGCGCGTCTGTAGACCGCATCTGCTAGATACGGTTGCATCAGCGTCGCACGCTTGGACACCAATGTCTTTGTACACCATAAAAAAATCATCGATGCACTTTCAGTACTCATGCAGCTCCTTCCCCCCACTGCGCTCACCATCGTAGCCTGTCCTCTTGACCGAAAAATTTTGACAGCATCGTTGACATCGACAAAGCGAAAACAAAACATGTCCATTCCAACTACCATAGCTTAAATTTGAATGAATTGACATAAGGAGTAACATGTTTTGGCTGCTGTGATTATGCATATTGGCTATCGATGTCCTACGTGCTATGTGCAACTGGTTCATCAATTCATCGATAGACAAGCATGAAAAGCTCAAGATCAGTGTAGCTGACATCATTTCACCTTCTTTTGCGAGAAGTTAGTCACAAGAGAAAACAAACGTGGTCATGGCATGGTCGATAATAGTGTGAGAGTGGCATGGTAGCAGGTCTCAGACTAACAGCTCATTGCCATTAGCGATGGTTCCATGGTTTTGGAAGCCTTAAGGCGCCTGTGGATGTTGGTACGACATCAGGCCATCCAACGCATGCATGCTTGAGCCAGAAAATGGCACCAACAGAATTGAGCTCCATTATGGTTAACACCATGATATTTTATAGAAAAAAGGAAACTACAGAGATCTCTCCAAGATTCAAAACATTAAATTTTAAAAGAGAGCTAAGGAACTTGGATAGTTATTTCTCGAGGAATGAAGTTTAACAAGAGATAATTCAAGACTTCCCTGATTATACTCAGTAGAAATAACTATATAGCCACAAGATAGGAGTGCGGAAAAAAGGAACAGAAGAGAGAGACAACGATAACTTAATTTAACCCAAGAAATTATTTGACGATAACTATATAAAGTTTATGCCAATAAATGCGGTGGGTCAAGAACAATTTCGAGTAACAAATAATAATACTTGCAAAGTATTTTAAAGGAACATGATGAGGTACTTATTACATTCAAAAGCAGTGTGCCAAAGATCTCCGGGCATTGTCAATTTGTTGTCTCTGCAGTCGCGAATGATCTGAGGTCATTTGGGCAGGACAGTTGTGATTGTCATGCTGGATTGAGTGGTGCTGCTATTAACGCTTGTGACAGTGGTAGATGTATAGTAGAAGGCATCAGGTGGTGGCTCATAGGTTGCCACCGGCATCCTCGCCTGCAGATTGGGCAGTGGCATCTCAGACCGCAGCACGCTGACGGCCTGCCGGATGGACGGTCGGAGGCTCCGGTCAGGGTGCGCGCACCAGAGGCCGACGACCATCACGGTCTCCATCTCCCGGGCCTCCAACTCACCCTTGAACCATGTGTTGGTGGCGTCGAGGATGGCTCCTCTGCTGTGGTACTCCCACACCCACTGCACGATGTGGATCACGTCTTCTTCGCCGTGGCGACGCACCAGTGGCCGCTGGCCGTAGGCGATCTCTAGCAGTACGATGCCGAAGTTGTAGACGTCCGATTCAGCGTTCGCCCTGCCGGTGATCATGCACTCCGGGTCCATTAACCCCATGTGTAGAGATCGAAAAGATCATCTAGGGTTAGGTCTAGCGGGTTCTCTTTACTGTGAATGCGATATCGAGAGTAGAGAGAGAGAGGAATAGAAGAAGAACGTGTCGAACCTGACACCGCAGAGGGAGATGCTCCAGAAGCCGCCATCTCGTTCGTCGGTGAAGTCTGCGCACGGGCAGCGGCGTTTGAGGAAGAGGTCAATGAAGTCATCGACGTCGGTGGAGCGGGGCGACGCGGTTGGTGGCTTCCCGTCACTGGCTGCGCCCCTCTTTGATCGGGATTAGGGTTTAGGTTTCGGTGGGGAGCTCGGCTTACGGTAAACCTCGTCCTCAGAGCCGCCGGCCCCCACCTCTATATATAGTGCAGTGTGACAGGGGCCATCCAGCCATAGTGGGCTGGGCGCCCCCGATCAAGGCGCAGATCAAAGGCCCAACTGGGCCGTTGGGCCCAGTTTGGGATTAGAGATCAATCTAACAATCTCTCCCTTAATCTCCTACCATCTTTCAATTTCATATCATTTACTTTTGTTCATTCCATTATAGATTAGCGCATAGAGCATGTTTCATCGTCATGGTCAATTGCCGATAGATTTAACAACTACAACACACCACTCTGTTATGAAATAGATACTTAACTTTAGGCCTTATTTTGTCTAGGAATTATAGGCTTTCCCTTAAACCCATGCCGGCTACATGTTCTTTGAACACATTGGGTGGTAAGCCTTTTGTAAGCGGATCCGCGAGCATCTTTTTGGTACTTATATGCTAAAGACTTATGACATAATCCCGGACTTTATCTTTCACAACATAATACTTTATGTCAATGTGTTTGGCAGCACCACTTGATTTATTGTTGTGAGCATACTGTACTACCAGATTATTATCGTAGTATAACTTAAGTGGTCTATAGATATCGTCAGCCACCTTCAAACCGGGTATGAACTTCTTTAGCCAGTTCACCTGCCCCGTTGCCTCATAACACGCTACAAACTCATACATTGTGGACGATGTAGTGACGGTTTGCTTTGAGCTTTTCCATGAAATAGCTCCCCCTGCGAGAGTGAATACATATCTAGACGTGGATTTTCTATCATCTCTCGCTTAATCAGAATCTGAATATCCCACTATATGGAGTGAATCTGATCTTCTATACGTCATCATAAGGCTTTTCGTTCCTTGCAAATAACGCAAGACTTTCTTTACTAATTTCCAGTGTTCTGTTCTAGGATTGCTCTAGAATCTGCCAAGTAACCCGATAACAAATGCCAAGTGAGGGCACGTACATACTTGATCATATTGCAAGCTTCCGACTGCTGAAGCATATGGAACCATTTTCATTTGATCGATCTCATACTGATTCCTGGGGCATTGAAAATCCCCATATCTGTTGCCCTTGACTATAGGAGCAGGTGAGGGACTATATTTGTGCATACTGAATTTCTTTAAGATCTTTTCTATGTATGCCTTTTGCAACAGTCCTAATACCCCTTTACTTCTATCTCGGTGAATATCGATCCCTAGAACGAACGAAGTTTCACCAAGATCTTTCATATCAAATTTTGAGGACAAAAACTTCTTTGTCTCTAGTAGTAGACTGACATCACTACTAGCAAGTAAGATATCAACCACATACAGGACAAGGAAGATAAACTTTCTATTCTTAAACTTTGCATAGACATAATTGTCCTCTACATTCTCTTTAAACCCAAAATTCCTTATTGTCTGATCAAACTTCAAGTACCACTGTCTTGAAGCTTGTTTTAATCCATAAATGGATTTCTTTAGGCGGCATCTCATTTGTTCTTTTCCTTCCATGACAAAACCTTTTGGTTGTGCCATGTACACATTTCCCTCCAAGTCCCCATTGAGAAATATCGTCTTTACATCCATCTGATATAATTCTAAATTATAATATGCCACTAATGCCATTATGATTCTGAAGGAATCCTCACATGAGACTGGAGAAAAGGTCTCATTGTAATCAATTCCTTCTCTTTGCGTAAAGTCTTTTGCCACAAGTTGTGCTTTATATCTCTCTATATCCCCTTGAGAGTCAAGTTTTGTTTTGTAGACCCATTTACAGCCTACTGTTTTGGTTCCTTTAGGAATTATTTCATTTCATCTTCCATGGCCTCAAGCCACTTTGATGAATGATCACTTCTCATGGCTTCTTCAAATGAGCTGGGATCATCCTCCATTTGAAATTCCTCAGTGTTGTATACTTCATAGTTAGCAGGAATAGCTGATTTTCTAACTCTTTGAGACCTTCTAGGGGCCTCCACATTTGGCACATCTTCTGTTTGAGGCTATTGTTGCTCCCCCTCATGTGTGGCAATAGGTTCTACAGGATCCTGAAGAACATGTTCCTCATCGTCATTCATTGTTGCCATAGGCGGAATAACAACAGGTGCTGGCACCACAGTATCTTGCGCTGTCGGTACAGCGACAACAGGTAGTGAGAAAAATGGCTCATGAATCATTGAAGTGGGCGCATACACCCGCTTCTCTTCAAGGTCAATTTCTCAAGCTACCATGCTCCCCCTCATCTTTTCAACCTCTAGGAAGACAGCGTGTCTTGTTTCCACAAACATTGTATGTCTGTCTGGACAGTAGAAATAAAAACCTTTTGACTATTCTAGGTAGCCAATGAAATGGCAACTTACTGTTTTAGGATCTAGCTTCCTAATGTTTGGGTTAAATACTTTAGCCTCAGCAAGACTCCTCCACACACGTAAGTGGTTTAGTGAGGGTACTCTTCCTGTCCACAACTCATATGGTGTTTTGGGCACCGACTTACTTGGTACTCTATTGAGAATATGAATGGCGGTTTTTAACGCCTCCATCCATAGGCTCAACGGTAAGGTGGAGTAACTTATCATACTGCGCACCATATCCATCAGGGTACAATTGCGTCTTTTAGCTATTCCATTCTGCTGAGGTTCGTTCGGTGTAGAATACTGGGCTACTATGCCATTCTCCTATAAGAATCTTGCAAAAGGTCCAGGAACTTGGCCATATGGGGTATGCCGACCATAGTACTCCCCCCACGGTCGGACCTGACTATCTTAATCTTTAAATTGTGTTGGTTTTCAACTTCTACCTTAAATATCTTAAATTTATCCAATGCTTCTGTTCTTTCTTTGATTGGATAAATATAGCCATAACGGGAGTAATCATCTGTGAATGTTATGAACGAATCATAACCATCCACACTCTTTATAGAAAACGGACCACATATGTCTATGTGAATAATCTGTAAAATTCCTGCATTTCATTTGGCATCTTTCTTAATTTTCTTTACATACTTTCCTTTTATGCATTCTCTGCATTGTTCTAAAACTGAGAGCTCTAATGGAGAAAGAATATCATTCTTAACTAGTCTTTCTATTCTCCCCTCGAAATATGGCCTAAACGACAGTGCCATAATTTCGACGACGCATCGTGAGTTCTCTTTCGTTTTCTGTTTACATCCGTAGACGAGGATACATTCTCATTGTCGCACACAACGTTCCCGTTATCGCATACAACATTCACATCATCACGTAGTGATAACAAATAAAGCTCATTTTGTAAGATAGCAAGACCAATACATGCATTATTAAATATTATCTTACATTTGCCATTTCTAAAATGACAATCATATCCATCATTGTCCAAGCATGAAACACTAATCAAGTTTCTCTATAAAGAGGGAACATAAAGTACATCTCTAAGTAAAAGTGTGAAGCCATCAGCAGGCTCTAGAGAAAGATCACCAATGGCTTCAACATCTGCTCGGACTTCATTTGCAACTTTAACGTGTCTTTCTCTTCTTTACGTAGTCCTCGTCGAACAGAATCCCTGTAAGGAATTAGCAACATGAACAGTTGCATCCGAGTCAATCCACCAAGTAGATTTCGAATACTATACATACAGGGATTCATTTATGAACATAATAATGTTCTCACATTTCTTTGCCATGATCATCTTTAAGTAATCGGGACAATCTTTTTTATAATGTCCCGTCTTCTTACAATAGAAACACTGGTCTTTCTCTACTATGAACTTGTTCTGCTGAGGCTGATACAACATGGGACCCTTTTCCTTTGACTTTGAGGAGGAGTTAGCATTTTTTTTCTTGTTGTCTTTCACATAATTGATAGTGCCACCATTGGCAGCTTTCATCCTCTCCTCCTCTTGCACACACATAGCCATGAGCCTCTCTAAGTCCCACTTCTCGGGCTATATGTTGTAGTTGACAACAAAAGTGTCAAATTCCCTTGGCAAGGAAGCAAAAATCAAATGGATAAGGAACTCTTTCTTGAGAGCCAGATCTATTGGTTTTAGCTTGGATGCCAAATTGCTCATCCTTAGTATATGCTCTCTTATGCCACCATTTCTAGAGTACCTCTCTGTCACCAGCTGCTTTATCAGCTGGGTAGCATATGTCTTTGAAGAGTCAGTGAACTGACTCTTTATTCCATCAAGGTACTCGGTGACCGTGTCACACTCTGGGATTGAGCCCACAATTGCAGGCTCAATCATGTTCTTTATCACAGTCAAACATTTCTTATTGGTAGTGACCCACTTCCTATGCTCAAGGTCATAGGACATCTTTTGGGATTCAAAATCCCTCTCTCTAGTTGCCTAAGCGGCATCAGCCTCATTTGTCTCCCTCACCGGTGCCACAGGCTCAGCGGGACACGGTGAGGTGACTACCCAGTCCACCTCAGCCAAGATGAAGGCCAGGTCAATCTTTTTCTTCCACTCCGTGTAGTTGTCACCTTTGAAAGTGGGGATCTCTTTGATACAACCCATCAAGTTGTATCCGCCTGAAAACACAATTCATATAGAGTGAGAACATAAATAATAACAACAAAAGCATGCCTTGATTCCGACGTTGGTCAAAATTAAAACATACAACTATTTATGCATTAAATCTACATCACCGTTGGGTAAAAATAAAAATAATGCATAAAATCATTAAAATTACGATATTATTATTAACAACGTTTGTAAGAAAATAACAACATCATAATCATGTCAAAATCTCTTTTTCTCCAATTAAATATCATGTTGGTTCAAAATAACTAGAGAATAAACTATTTCTTTAGCAGCGGAAAACGTAAAAAATTATCTATTTTTCAGAAGCATTTCTCTATAATTTCTCTATTCTCTGAAAATTTATCCTAATGGTTCAAAATTTAACAGAGAATTAAAAAAAATTCATCAAATTCACTTCTAAAAAATAATAAAACAAAAATTACTCTTCTATTCATTTTGGCCCGGCCCAGCCACAGCAGTCCACGCACGCGCGCTCGCGGCACCTCCGCACGCCTAGGCCGCAACCTGGGCCTAGGCCAGCAAAGTCGCCCGCCTGGGCCGATTTCGGTCCACTCGCGCTCGTCCGTTCATCCAGATCTGACGGCCGCGCGTGTGGATCGGGGACATAAAAACCGACGCCGCGGCGACCCCGGTGAAAACCCTAGCCCATTCTCTTCCTCGCCTCGCTCCTTTCTCTCCTCAGCGTAGCAGCAGCGAGCAACCGAGCGAAAGAAAACGTGAAGACGGCGCCGTCGCCGATCCCCTCGCCGGCGTGCGCGCTCCCCAGCGGGTGAGCACGCCGCCGTCGAGTGGTCTGGGCGGCGGTGCCCTGATCCCCTCCGAAACCCTAAATCTGACCCGGCCGCTTCTCCTCCTTCTCTATCTCATCCCCACGATGGCGTGGAGTGAGAGGATGACAGCGCCGTCGCCGGCCCTCTCGCCGATGCGCGCACTCCCTAGCGGGTGAGCGCGCCGCCATCAAGCGGCCTGGCCGCGGCGCCCTTGGCCAGAGCACGCGCCCGCGCGCCGACAAGGCGGCAGCGCGTTGCAGCCGCGAGGTAGGCCTCTTCCCCTTCCCCTTTTCTTCTCTGATTTGATTTTCCTTTCTTCTCTTCTCGGATCTATCCGATTTAGGGTTGGGGATGGGGTTAGGATCGAGATTAGGGTTTGGTTAGGGTTAGGGTTTCATTCACTGTTCTTCTTCCCCGAGTTTGATTCGCGGGTTAGGGTTCGGCTTCGCGTGCCGAGACTCCTTTCTTTTCTCTGTTCTTCACCCGATTAGGGTTAGGGTTCGGTGACTCTCTTCTCTTCTTAGATCCCAACAGATCTAATCTGTTTCTTACCCCTGAGATGATCTACATCTAGATAGAGGGTTTTGATAGGCTAGATCTATACCCAGTGAGGCTCTGATACCATTGTAGAGACCGAAAAGATCATTTAGGGTTAGGTTTAGCGGGTTCTCTTTACTGTGAATGCGATATCGAGAGTAGAGAGAGGAATAGAAGAAGAACATGTGGAACCTGACACCGCAGAGGGAGATGGTCTAGAAGCCGCCATCTCGTTCGTCGGTGAAGTCTGCGAACGGGCAGCGATGTTCGGGGAAGAGGTCAATGAAGTCGTCGACGTCGGTGGAGCGGGGCGGCGTGGTTGGTGGCTTCCCGTCACTGGCTGCGCCCCTCTCTTATCGAGATTAGGGTTTAGGTTTCGGTGGGGAGCTCGGCTCACGGTAAACCTCATCCTCAGAGCCGCCGGCCCCCACCTCTATATATAACGCAGTGTGACAGGGGCCCTCCAGCCATACTGGGCTGGGCGCTCCCGGTCAGGGCGCGGATCAAAGGCCCAACTAGGCCATTGGGCCCAGTTTGAGATTAGAGATCAATCTAACACCATGCTCCCAGCGAGCACCGTGGTGTGTGAGCCCTGGCCGTGGTCGACCGGCCTTGCCAGCCCGAAGTAGCCGAGCTTGGCGTGGAAGGACACGTCCAGCATCACGTTGCTGGGCTTGATGTCCCTATGCACCACGCACTGCTCCCACTCCTCGTGCAGGTACAGTAGAGCTGACCCAAGCCCCAGCACGATCTCGTGCCAGAACTACCATGGCAGCAGTGTGTCTGTGTCATCGCTGGCGGTGTAAAGGTGCATGTCGAGGCTGTCGTTGGGCATCAGCTCGTAGACCAGGAGGAGCTCGCTGCCGCCATGGCACCAGCCGATGAGCTGCACCTGGTTGCGGTGCCTAAGCCGGCCTCCTTTCTCCCCTGCTTGGAACCCTTGGACACCCTCTTGATGGCAACGTGGAGACCCATCTCCTTCAGGAATCCCCTGTACACTGACCCGAACCCTCCCTCTCCTAGCTTGTGCTTGTCCGAGAAGTTGTCAGTGGCAATGGCAAGCTCGCCGTAGCAAAACCACTTTGGCCCGGTCCCTTTCTCGAACTCGTCCTCCGTTCCGACGAAGTCGTCGCCCTCTTCCAGATCCCTCTCCATGGTCTGCATGGCGCGCTTTCGCCGTCGGCGCAGGAGGAAACTGACTGACAGGCCAAGGATGATCAAGAAAGAAGCAGCTCCGGCGGCAGACAAGCCGACCACTCACGTTCAATGTAATTGAGTGGCCCACCGGTCATACACTAACACCCAAAAGGCCAAAATCCTGTCTCAAGGCTCTAGCACCCATCGTCCCATCCACCCGGCAGCCGCCACACACGGACTCAGCACCAGCGGCGCTCGTCGGGACCTCGGGGGTGGCTCTTCTCCATCACCGCCACGAGCTCGCCGGGGCCGGCATCCTCGCTGCTGCAGCCGCCGTCCCTACTACTCGGTCGTCTGGGCCGCATCCCCGCTGTGCGCTCATTGGGGTCGCAAGGCGGCGGCGCGGCGCGAAGCCCTGGTCGATGGAAGCGCGGCGTGCGACCCAGGTACCCCAGGCAGTGTGCGGTGGTGCGGCCAGGCCAAGGGCATGGCGGCTATCCGGTACCGCGCGGCCCCAGTGCTCCAGGCGGCAGCGAGATCTGACGAGGTGGCTCGGGCGGATCCGACGAGGTGGCTCGGTGCAGAACGGATCCAGGTAAGTATTGTCATCCTATAGATCTGGAATCTGATGCATTTTGGTCTTTTTTAGCTCATAGTGTTTATCGCAGTCCGACATACTTTTCAATTTTCTAAGGCTGTGAGATCCCATTATCAGAGCTGAACCAAACAGCTTCGTTCACAAGAGCGATTCAATATATCAATTATTTTCCTTTGTGCAGTTTACAATGGTGTGGGAGAACCTGAAGGGGTAGTATCCAGCGTTCCAGGTTCCAACGCCTCAGGGATTGTTGTTGCATCGCTGCCTGATCGAAGTGAAATTGCCTTGCCGCATGAGGCTGGAGGTGAGAGCCATTAAATTTTACTAGGGTGCACTTGCAGTCAAGTGATGATAACATTTTAAAAATACACAAGATTTTAGATTGTATCTTGTTTAGACATGGATTGAACGTCAAATGCAGCCTGCAGCCATTTTGTTGTTAAGCCACACCACAAGTTTGTTTCTAATTTGTTGTGGGATGAAGCTAATCTGCACACTGGATAGTACTAGCCCTTCTTTGTTGCTAATTTGTTTTAGGTGTGGTTCCATTTTCGAATTGAACTAGGTTGCTGAATACTGAGCACTGAATTCTTTATCTCTGTTCTAATTATTAAGCTGGCAGCAGGATCAAAAAGTTTAGTTTATATTTGATGGTCATGTGCCTAGTGCAGCTGAACGGATAAAATTGCTGGTGGTCTGAAATTAACACCCCTTTAGTCCTGTGTTTTGACTAAGGCAATGGTCTTGATCAGTCCTTAGGACTGATAGCTACGGCCTATGGATATGACTGCTATTTTTTTTTGCTCTGTAAGCATGGAGTATTAGCTTTGTGATTGAGTTTGCCATGTGATTCAGCCTATCAGGCCTCTTGTCTCTGGCAACGCACCAAGAGATTGGAGCCAGTGGTGGCTCTGAGGCTCTCCATGGCCAGCTGATGCTGCTGTTGGTCTAGGGGAAGTGGATGGATATTTTGGCCATGAAGCTTCTGTGAGTTATGTTTCTTTGCTCATTTACCTACTACTGAGAGGCATGGTAATGTTGAAACTAATATGTATATCAGTATATGCTTTATTATCCCTACTGGTAAAGAATGCATGATTAACAATTTAATTTAATATACTTTCGAAGCATTGTTATTGATGAATTGTATGACCCTTTTGCATTCCTCGTTACCTTTATTAGACTAGCTTCCATGGTTCCTTTCTTTGAACCACTGAGAACTGAGATTAAATTGTGGATTACTCTTTCTTCTTTCTTCTGTCCTGATCCCTAAACATTATACTAAAAAAACCCATAGGTGCAAAATAATCGTTGCTGTATGAAACTTGGGGCTGTACACTTGCACTGACAATGAGTCATGGTAATGTTGTTTGGGCCCTTGTAGGAACCAGTATGGTCCCTCATGTGTAGTTAGTATTCCATGCTTTCATTCTTTGTTTATTCTATATAAGCATTATTCTGCATGCTGCATGCGGATAAGCATGGTTTAATCTCTCTAGAGTTATTCGAGTTTCTTCATGGTTCCTGTCTATATCAACCATTCTATTTTTGCACAGTATATTTTGGCAATTAGTTTCTCAGAAGTTGAAGGACTTGTCAAATCCTAATTTGCTGAAGCAGAAATATAGCATGATGGAAGTTGTACGTAAAGGGTAGTCATGCTCTTTCTGAGAATCTTTGAGAAAGGAGATGACCCTGGTATTAAACATGATCAACCCCAAACTTATTTCTGAACTATTATTCATAAGCTAACCTTATTTTCCCTAGTTTTACTGAGTATAACTCCAAACAAGTATTTGAAAGAGACAATTTTTATTTATACACGTCACATAGATAACTGATGTGGTTTCGATATTACTGTTTTGTTTTGGTGCTGGACTAGTCGACATGGAACTTACTTAGCAATTACGACCTGTAGGGTTTTGTTATGCCTATTTTACTGATTATTATGACTTTCTGAATTGGTGCACTGCATGTTCCTATATATCATAGTTTACTGTGTCATTGATAAAATTATGTAGATTGGAGTTAGTTTCAAAACAGATACTGGCTCCAAATTTTACATGCTCTGATTCTAGCTAGACTAAAGACGCCTAATGAGCTCCTTTTTTACATATATACAGATACTAGCAAAAATAGGATTTAGATAGTCGGTGGCTCTAATAAGAACTTAGGTGGTGGCTCTAATAAGAAATTAGATGTTGTTTGGTTCCACACAGGGACAAAGGTAACACTCCTTAGAGCTCTTCTGATCTGTGAATGCAACTGTGCTTATCTGAATGCAACTTGGTTTTGGCGCCTATCGATTCTTACTAGTATATGCAGCTTCTTGTTCAGACTCAAATTTTCTGGAAGGGCAAAAAGCATAGCAGTCGCAGTCTAAACTGTGTAGTCATCTTTATTTGTATTGTTTACCTATATACAGGTCCCATAATTAACTTCATGTGTGCACTGTGTTCAGGTGGGAGTGGGAGGGAGGCTTTGGAGGTCTGCATGATGTTGGATAGTCAACATGAAGCTAACATATACATTTTGCTTTTGATAACATGAAAATGAGGCATTTTGTAGTGAATCTAGTTAGATTGTGCAAGCTAACATATGACTTGTGCCTGCCTTGACCTAGCTTGGTTGTATGTGTTCTTTTCCTTTTGTAATGATGACCTGTCATGGATCAGATGATAGAACTTGATGTATTGCTAAATGTTGGCTTCAATGAAAACTTGAGATACCTTTATCTAATAATGTGGTTTATGAGTGTTGTGGGCAGCTATGGTTTACTTATGTATGTGGTTGATGAAGAATGTGACATGTTATGGATGTTTATTAGGTTTGACATCTGGTTAATACGAAATTAATATTATATAAATATATAATTGTGCCAGTTCATAGTGACCGATTATTGGTTGCTAAAAAGTTTGATATCCTCAAACCATCTGTCGCTAAAACATGAAACATATCATCGGTTGGTATAAATATTTGCATCCAATTATCGGTCGCTATAGACTTATAGCAACGCCACTTACAACGACTTATACATCGTTCGCTATAACGTTATAGCGAACAATCATCAGTCGCTATAACGACTTATAGCGACCGATTTAGAGTCGCCACAGATTGACTGTGGTATAGTGTGAATGGTAGTTAGATTAGTATTTGTTTGATTAGTAATGTAAGATTAGTATAGTTAGTTAATTAGATTAGTATTTGTAGTATTTATTAGTATACTCACTATACCACAACCAATAATTAGCGTCAGACAACGGTCGCTAAAACTTCATGTGTAGATTGGTGCACTGCATGGAACTTACTTAGCAATTACGACCTGTAGGGTTTTGTTATGCCTATTTTACTGATTATTATGACTTTCTGAATTGGTGCACTGCATGTTCCTATATATCATAGTTTACTGTGTCATTGATAAAATTATGTAGATTGGAGTTAGTTTCAAAACAGATACTGGCTCCAAATTTTACATGCTCTGATTCTAGCTAGACTGAAGACGCCTAATGAGCTCCTTTTTTACATATATACAGATACTAGCAAAAATAGGATTTAGATAGTCGGTGGCTCTAATAAGAACTTAGGTGGTGGCTCTAATAAGAAATTAGATGTTTGGTTCCACACAGGGACAAAGGTAACACTCCTTAGAGCTCTTCTGATCTGTGAATGCAACTGTGCTTATCTGAATGCAACTTGGTTTTGGCGCCTATCGATTCTTACTAGTATATGCAGCTTCTTGTTCAGACTCAAATTTTCTGGAAGGGCAAAAAGCATAGCAGTCGCAGTCTAAACTGTTCAGACCTGTTATGTTGTATGGTGCAGAATGTTGGCCTACGAAAAGGCGACATGTTCAACAGATAAGTGTCGCGGAAATGCGTATGTTGCGTTGGATTTGTGGTCATACAAGAAGGGATTGAGTTCGGAACGATGATATATGTGATAGATTAGGGGTAACACTAATTGAAGAAAAGTTTGTCCAACACCGGTTGAGATGGTTTGGACATGTCCAACGGAGACCTCCAGAGGCACCGGTGCGTAGTGGAATCCTAAGCCAGGATAGTAACGTGGAGAGGCAGAGGAAGACCGAAGTTGACTTGGGTAGAGGCAATAAAAGGAGACTTGAAAGGATGGAATATACCCAAAGATTTAGCCTTAGATAGGAATGCTTGGAAGACAACTATTCACGTGCCTAAACCTTGATTGCTTCTGCTGGGTTTCAACTCTAGCCTACCCTAACTTGTTTGGGACTTAAAGGCTTTGTTGTTGTTGTTTACCTATATACAGTCCCATAATTAACTTCATGTGTGCACTGTGTTCAGGTGGGAGTGGGAGGGAGGCTTTGGAGTTCTGCATGATGTTGGATAGCCAACATGAAGCTAACATATACATTTTGCTTTTGATAACATGAAAATGAGGCATTTTGTAGTGAATCTAGTTAGATTGTGCAAGCTAACATATGACTTGTGCCTGCCTTGACCTAGCTTGGTTGTATGTGTTCTTTTCCTTTTGTAATGATGACCTGTCATGGATCAGATGATAGAACTTGATGTATTGCTAAATGTTGGCTCCAATGAAAACTTGAGATACCTTTATCTAATAATGTGGTTTATGAGTGTTGTGGGCAGCTATGGTTTACTTATGTATGTGGTTGATGAATAATGTGACATGTTATGGATGTTTATTAGGTTTGACATCTGGTTAATACGAAATTAATATTATATAAATATATAATTGTGCCAGTTCATAGTGACCGATTATTGGTTGCTAAAAAGTTTGATATCCTCAAACCATCGGTCGCTAAAACATGTAACGTATCATCGGTCGGTATAAATATTTGCGTCCAATTATCGGTCGCTATAGACTTGTAGCGACGTCACTTACAGCGACTTATACATCGTTCGCTATAACGTTATAGCGACGAATCATCGGTCGCTATAACGACTTATAGCGACCGATTTAGAGTTGCTACATATTGACTGTGGTATAGTGTGAATGGTAGTTAGATTAGTATTTGTTTGATTAGTAATGTTAGATTAGTATAGTTAGATTAGTATAGTTAGTTAATTAGATTAGTATTTGTAGTATTTATTAGTATACTCACTATACCATAACCAACAATTAGCATCAGACAACGGTCGCTAAAACATAGTATTAACAACCAACAATTGGTCGCTACAAATTTCTAAGAGAGTATCGGTCGCTATTTTTTCTTGTAACGACCGATGATCGGTGGGTGTATATTTCCTCGGACAATCGGTCGTTAAAAAAGCATATTAAGGTCCAACGATTGGTCGCTATAGCTTGGTTTTATTTTGGCGCGTTCGGCCTAGTCCACTCGCTTGTAGTGAAATTTTGCATCGCCCACTCGTCATAGTGTCACCTGAAACCCTAACTCCACCACCAAACCACCCCCATAAGTCGCCGTCTCATCTCATGACTCCCAAACCTGACGGACTCAGCACCCAGCGTCGCTCGTCACGTACGGACTCACCACCACCGCGAGCTCGCGTGGGGGGCGCCATCCCTGCCCTGGCCGCCGTCCTCGCCGCCGTGGCCGCCAACCCCAGCGCGCTCGTCGGAGCCCGAGCCACCACTGCCGTCGTCCCCACCCCGTCATCACAGCCATCGTCCCCGCTCCCACCGGCCACGAGCTCGAACAGAGCGGGTACATACTCGTTCTCTTCCCTTCCATCCCCGTCCGCTGCTCCCTTGCCTTCCATCCCCGAGTATGTGCGACTGCCCTGCCCTCCATCTCCAGTCTCAACTCAAATCAAATCCCCAATTGGCCAATTCGATCCATCCTGCTGGTTGCTGCAGTGGTGACTGGTGAATCCGTAAATCGAATTTCTAGTTCTCCAGTTTTGAGCTTTGCTCGATTGCTTCCCAATTTCCGATTACTAAATGCTAAATCGAGTAGATCCAGGCGTCCAGCATCAGTAGGATGGTATAGCTGAAGAAATTAAGATGTTGTGATTGTTATCCCAATTTTTCCTAGTTCGTATCTTTTTTTTAATCTTACATATAAAAAAAACCTTGGTGTACTTTTAGGTGAAATGGTTAAACAGGATTACGGTGCAGTCTGTCAGCCGAAGAGGATATCACTGTAGCTACGACCAATGCTTCTGTTGCATTTTACCCACTTTAAATTCTTCCCAAACTAGATTTAGATGGATAACCATTTTGATATAAGTTTGCTCCCTCTTTACACAAACATGTGACTATACATTGGTTTACTTCACTATGAAGAATATTGCACTTCACACCGCGGCATACATAGGATGCTACCTGGCAGTTTATAGACTGATCTGAAACCAAACTCTCATGAATGCTGGTTTCATGACAAAAAAATTTGTCACTTGGCACATTGTTACGCTCCTACTTTGTGTTCTCAGTGCTTGTGAGTAGTCTTTAACAATATATCGAATGTCAATCACCTTCTTGGATTTTGCATTCTTGCTGTATCGGTTATCTAATCTGGTTGCAGTTACCATACACAGGATGAAGAACTTGCACAACATCAAGTGTCTATGTTACTGTTTCTTGCTCTTGCTTGTGGCATAGCAATGTTTTTGTTCATAAGGTGTTTGGTACTCTAGTATTGATGCGTAAGACTCTACAGAAAAAATATTCTATGAACCTACAACTGTATTCTTGTTTTTTCGTACTTCCTTGGAAGTGCTGATCATTTCTGTATTTTCTAATGAAAAAAAAACTGATGATTTTTTTTCACTATATTATCTCATTTTCTGCTTTGCTGCCTTGACCTAGACTCAACCAGCTAAGCATGCAAATAGGGATTACGTACTGCTTTTATCTTTACTGCTGATCATGAGCATTTTGTTAGAATCTAGAAAATATAAAACATTTGAATTTTTCCTGTTAGTTTATTCTTTGACATATTTTCTTTTGCTCCTCGTGATACATTTAATGAACTTTATATGTGGGTACCTTCAGTATCCCGTGCTTCATTAACTATATAAGTTCTTTCCTTTTTCCCCTCTGCAGCTTTTACTAGATCTGGGAATAATGAACTTATTTCTTCGGCCAATACATATGCACAGGTTTGTATAGTTTAACATCTCTCTCTGCAATATTATCGTGTAGGATATTAGTATAGAGTTAACCTTTCCTTTTTGTGTCCAGTAACGTATATCAGTATGTATACTTGCTTTCAGATAAGAGGATTCGCATGGCCTGTAGTTCTCGTTGTATTAGTTACTCAAATTGCTAGATTCTTGTGCCCATTCTCTTTCTCTTACTTAAGGTGGTTGTGTACACACAGTTGTCTATCAATTTTAATGTGACATTTTCACTGTTAGGGGCGAAATATGTGGTACCTTCAGTCTTTTTTAGTGCGGTATGGAAACTTCCAAGCTGAGGTTTGTAACAGTAAATCAAAATTTTAGCATGGTTTCTTTTGATATATTTGATGATTTTACGGGTCGCTAATCTTTATTTTTACCCATATTTTAGGAAGATATTTCAAGTGCGGTATGAGGTTGTGAGGAGAAGTAATAGGAGGGGAATGGGAAAATGATGAGATTATACTAAGCATCCAAGTACACAAGGAGAAAGACTCTGATGATGATATGAGGGTAAGGCAAGCTGCACTGTCAAGTGCCAACATACATCGATCATAAGCTCTGCAAGTGGTTTGATGTGGGAGATGGAGATGTACTTACTGCCTCAGGAGTTTTTGTATCGTAGCCTCGTTTACTAATGGAATTTTCCACTTTGAAAAAGCTAGAATTCTAATGCCAACTGTAATTCCTCCTTTATGAATGAGATTTTTTTATATCCATGTGCGTGTCGGACGTGCATGTTCACTAGTATATGACAAATGGTCAAACTTATAATTAGTGATATTTGTGACAATTGAAGGTTAAGCAGCATGCATCAAAATCGGTTAGGAAGGCATCAAAATTGCCTTAAGGTGTTTCAGGTATGTTATTCTTAGGTCACTTATGTATCTCCTCTTATGACAGTTGAAGGTTAGCAAGTTTCATGATGCTGATTAGTGCCTATACTTTGTGTTTTTATACTCTGGACTTGCAGCAGGGGGAGAGAAGAGCTAGAACTCAGGTGGGCAATCTATATCTGATTTCTACCTTTTTCTGTTGAGGATGCATAAATGTTTTCTTATTTGTAATATGTGTGTGATTTTGGTCAGCATGTTCTGATTTTATCTTTTTCAAGCTTGCATGCAAACTGTTGATGACTTCTTGGAATGAAAATAAAAACCTCTGATGCCTATAATTTTGGGAATGAACCATTTAGTGAAAATTTTCATGCTAGTCTTTAAAGTGCAATTTACTACATGATTGTTAGGAAAGACTTAGACTTCATCAACAGTTTGCCAAAACAGAATGTACCCAACTAGCTTCTAGACATCTACTTTTGAACCTTGGAGATGATATTTTTCTATTTCTATTTGAGGTTACCTATTGACTATTTTCTAGTCTCAATTAGATTATGGGTATCACAATTGTTTGGTTCCTATGTAAGTCCCATAATTAACTTCATGTGTGTACTGTGTTGTGTTTAGGTGGAGGGAGGCCTTGGAGGTGTACATGATGCTAGAATCTGGATAATGTCACCAGGAAGTCAACATATGACATTTTGCTTTTGATAAGATGGAGATGAGGTATTTTGCTATGAATATAGTTAGATTGTGCAGTCAAACATATGACTTGTGCCTGCCATTTAACCTAGCTCGGTTGTATGTGTTCTTTTACTTTTGTAAGGATGACTTGCTGTCATGGATCAGAATCTCAGATGATAGAACTTGATGTATTGCTAAATGTTGGCTTCAATGAAACTTGAGATCTTTATCTGATGATGTGGCTGATGAAGTGATGTGACATGCTATGGATGTTGATTTGATATGAAATCTGGTTAATACAAAATTTATTATATATAATTGTGCCAGTTCATAGCGATGGATTAGTGGTCGCTAAAAAGTTTAATATCCTCGAACCATTGGTCGCTATAACATGTGACAGATCATTGGTTGTTATAAATACTAGCATCCAACTATCGGTCGCTGTAAACCCTGTCGGTCGCTATAGATTTATAGCGACGCCACTTACAACGACTTATACATCGGTCGCTATAATAACGACTTATAGCGACCAATTTGGAGTCGCTATAAATTGGCTATGGTATAGTAACTTATTTGGTATAGTTAGTGTAGTTAATTGTATAGATAGTTTAGCATGTATCGGTTACATGTAGTTAGGTTAGGTTAGGCTAGGTAGATTGTATTTATATTTGGTTAGGTTACTATGTATAGGTTATATGTACTTAGTCGCCCCTGTTTGGTTCACTAGAACCAATTCGAAGACTTGATGAAGTTTGTTCAAATGCTTTTGTAGATGGATTATTTAGTCCATTTGTTTTATGAAGTGTTAGAAAAGAAGATGTGGTGTTTGAGGATATGGAAGATGAACTGGAAATATCTGGTGTGCCTCCTAGCTTCTGTGACCTTTTCTTGCATGTTAAGGAAAAGTTCGTTCGCTGGTGCATTCACATTGAAGGGGAGGTTTGATAGTGGGAAGACTAGGGCACACTTCGTCTTAATGCCCTTACCCAACAAGGGTCATTGGTTGCTCTAAAAAAGGGTAATCAAAGGGTCAAATGTGACCATGGTTGAGGTGGTGGTGGAGAATGGATACAGGAAGGAGGATGGGCCATCCTTTGACGACGTTAGAGGCGATGAACATAAATGGGCGGTCGATGTGGACCGAACACTAGGGAATATGGTATTGGGCAGTAAGTTGATGCATGAGCAACTTCAGTCCTCTCCAATGGCAGTTGAAGAATGTAGGCGGTTTTCAGTAGGCCATTTGAACGACGACTTCGATGTGGGTTCATACGAGTGGGACGAGTTGGAGAAAGAAGAGGAGGAAAGGACTGGTGATGAAGTTAGCATTGATTCAGAGAATTCGGACCATGATGAAGGAGCCAGTGCCAGTTGACCCAGGTAACAATTACCCAGGACCGGTTGAGGAGAGAATAGTCAGAGATGTGACTGTTCATGCTGAAGTAGAGGCTATGCCTGTTTGTACTCACGTAGAGGATGCTACTCCATATGATTCATGGGTGAGGTTGAGCGAAGCACAACAGTACGTGCCACTGGATCATTACACAATGACTGAGATGATGCAATTGAGGTCGGTGAACATACCTTTTCGTGGCGTTCCCAACTAAAGGGACATTAGCATGACAGATATGACAGTTTGTGACACTGGGTTGCAGATGTGTCGGAAATTAATCAATGTACGACCATCGCAAAGAGATCATCAGCAAGGGGATAGTATTTAATACAAATGTTTGAGCTGAAGCTGTTTCTTCAAGACGCTGTTTCTTCAAGACTATGCAGTGCATCACCATAGGCCGTACATTGTTAGCCATTCTGATCAAAACTTGAGGTACTACATGGTATGCAAGGCAAGCTATTTGTGGAGGGTATGGGCTCGCAAGAAATAGAGAGATGGCAAATGGAGGATAAGTAAAGTGGTTCAACCGCACACCTGTCTATCAAATGAGGGGAATGAAGGACATGCTCAGCTCTCGGCACCTTACCTTGCCCATCGCATAATGAGGATAGCGATGTTTTGGTGTCGATGTTGATTCGGTCCATAGTTGGATTCATAGGTTACACTCCCAAGTACGGAAGGCTTGGCGTACGAAGCAACATGCCCTGGATATTCGCTGGGGTAGTTTGAGGCTCTTCACGCTGCATGCGACCATCCCTTCTTTTCTTTTTTTGGCAGAAGCACAATTAATGTTAATGAGTAGTTTGTAATGTAAATTAAATTATGCTACAAATACTTTGTTGATCATGTGTGTATCAGTTAACTAGTTCACTACTATGTATATATGAAGTTAATTTGAATCAATTGCATTCGGCTCTGAAATTTGGTGGGAAAACCCGATTTCAAATATGGCAGGAAAGTTCAAATTCCAAAAATTTGAAACTGATTTTTAGGGACGGTTTAGTGAACCGCACTTGTAAATATATTTTCAGGGACGGTTTGATTAAGCCAACAGCCCCCTAAAAATGTGTTTTTAGAAGCGATTGCATTGACATAGCCATCCTTGTAAAACCATTTTCATGGATGGTTGCAGTGCTGCAACTGCCACTAAAAATATGTTTACAGGGGCGGTTCTCATACAACAACCGCCCCTAAAATAGATTATTAGGGGGTTCTCATAATGCAACCGCCCCTAGAAATGCTTTTCTAGGGACGGTTAAATGCCCAACACTACAAATGCTCTATCTTTACAGACAATGGCATTGTAGCGATTTTTCAAACCGCCTCTAAAGATCGATTTTAACCGCCCCTAAAAAACTTTTCTGTGCTAGTAGGGGACTTAACATAGCACTATGTTTGACTCTTGTCAGTTAGCACGAGCATATTACTAGTATATATAAAACTACACATGCAAGCTGCCATTTTAGACATGACTTAGTTAACCCTTACAGTATAAAACTACAAACATTAAGAGCTTTTAAAGTATTTAGTTTCAAGGATTTTCTAGAAACACCGAGAACTTTTAACCCTTATACAACAAGGTGTTCTAGGCAGGTGAATCTCCACACACAAACAAAACAAATGGAACTAACATGACAACCAAGAAAGAATAGAACACATGAACCAGCCCAACTCAACTATTAAGCACATGCATTCAAATTTACACAAGAACCAACCCGACATATAAGGGTTTTTTTTGTTGTGCAGTTGTTTTTGGCGAGATAAACTCATATCATGTGCCTATATTCTTAGGGCCTCTTTGGCACGGCTTATACCAGCTTCGGCTTCATCTATTTTGCGCAAATCGAGGCACTGTAGCGTGAAGCCATTTTGTAAGCCGGGGTTAAAATGAACTAGAAGCCAGGAAAAGCTAGTTTTTCTGGCTTCACCGGCTTTGGCTTCACCGGTGAAGCCGTTTTGGATGAGCCGTGCCAAAGGGGGCTTTAGTACAAAAAAGACTTTGCTATTTCGGCACACATTAATAGTTCATCAGAAAAAAGAGTTTGACCACTTGTTGGTAGGAGAAGCCTCATCTCTACACCTCTATAATACTAGTATAGTGCCCGTGATAACACCACGGTTTCATATCAAAGATGCACATGAAAACAATCAAATAACGACATTTTTCCATAGTTTGTCTCACGCAATTGTATATGACCAGTGGTAGCAGACTAATATTTACTCACAAATGGATTGCAGAACTGAAACAAATGGAACTTGTAAGAACCAACACTTAGATACATTTTGAACATATTATTTTATTGTTGGATGGTTAACATCATCCACAAACTGAAACTATGCTTGCTACTGCTACTATGCAATCCAGTGATCCAATAACATTACTTCTATATCTATATATTCAAAGATATATGTGTAGTGTATATTCAAAGACATATTTTGCAGTCTTGCTGGGGCTGGTCTCTTTGTAGTTTGTACTGACCTTCAAATTCTCTTGAGGGTCCAATAACAACCTATGTATTGTTGCTTGTAGCCTACCAAAGGAAATGACCAAAAAGCATGATTTAGAAAACAATATGGACACATAGTATATGGAGTGTCATCTACTCATCTTACAGGTTTTCACTTTGAATGATGCACTACGTAGAAAACGATTTTTAGCAACGGTTCGATTTTTTGTAGGGGCGGCTGGTGATGGAGCCGCCCCTACAGTGGCGTGCTCGGGTGCCCAGACACCAGCCGCCCCTACAAATGGAACAGCAGGGGCGGCTGGTGTTACGAGCCGCCCCTACAAATGGGGTCTGATTTGTAGGGGCGGCTCAATCACCAGCCGCCCCTACAAATGGCCCCGTATTTAACGCTCCGATTTGTAGAGGCGGCTCAATCACCAGCCACCCCTACAAATGGCCCCCATATAAAACAGAAGCAGCACATTCTTCCTCCTTGGGTCACTCACTCCAACCCGTGAAAGAAAGGTGGGGAGGCCTTGGGCACCTCCCAAAAATTGCTCTACTAAGGGGGAAAGGTTTTGGTCTCAAATCCTTTGGTGGAGAGGTTGTAGAAGGTAAGAAAATGCTATTCCACACTTTTTTTTGAAGTTTTAATGGTTGGTTAGTGAGTAATTAGAGTTTTGTTTTTCTCTCTCTTCTATGGTGCTTGAGCTATTTATGAGCAAATTAGACCCAACTTTTAAATGTACTAGGGTAAATTAGGGAGGGAAACAAGATCATACCCTTATTTGGTCCATGTTTCTTGATTTTAGTGAACCATTAGTTAGTTTTATGGATGTTTCATGTGCATGTGATCTAGATCTAGGGTTTGTTTTTTTTATTAATTTCGTTTTTGTAAATTTATGTTTGATAAAATTGGACTAGGGTTTGTATGAAAGATATTGGGTAAAGTATAATTATTGCTAATTGTTGTCTTTGAAATTGTTTATTGTAATCAATAAATATGTATTTTAATTATTTATGAATAAATGGGCCATTAATTAATTTCCCTCTACCATGGTGTGTTTGTATGCTTCATGTAATTATATTAGATTTATATTCATATATATCTGAGGTATATACAAGATTCATTTTTATATATATCTGAATAAGTAGTCCTTTAATGTTTGTTTTGTTGTTATTGTAAAAGATGGAGTACAGGAACTCTTGAATGTATGGTTCGTTAAGGTTCAAGGCAGGTTTTCGTGAAGAGGTGGATAAATTTATTGAAGCCGCAACGAAGCATGCAACGACATTGAAAGAGAATAAGGATACAATTATTTGCCCCTATAAAGATTGCAAGAACCGTATGGCTTGGACAGATGTGACTATCATCAGATCACATTTGATTATGCGAGGATTTGTTGAGGACTACACAATGTGGATTCATTATGGTGAAACAGTTATTGTTAACGACGAGGATGAGGAGGAATACGACGACAAAACCATAGAATCCCTGTCCCAATATTCAGCAGAGCTTGATGCATGAATGGATTTCGAGTTTGGCAATGAACAAGGTGGTGATGCTGGTGGTTGGGATGGTAACGACGAAGGTGGTGCCAATAATGATGGTGGAGCATGTGTCGGAGTTGAAGATGATTTAGATGACATGATTCGAACCCTTGGACCAGAGATTTTACTAAATAGCCCAAAAGGTCTAGAAAATTTGGAAAGAGTGACAAAAGCATCGAAGAAGACTGTGTATGGTGTTGAAAAGGGATGTCCGACACATTGGACATTGCTACGTTTCGTGCTTGAGCTGCTCATCCTGGAGGCTAAGTACGGCTGGTCAGACTGTAGTTTCAATGATCTATTGCATCTCCTGTCATGGGTGCTGCTACAACCGAACTCAGTTCCCGCCAACACATACCAAGCGAAGAAGGTCATAAGTCCATTGACAATGGGGGTTGAAAAAATACATGCATGCCCAAACCACTGTATACTTTTTCGTGGCGAAACGTTCAAGTCATTGGATAAATGTCCTCGGTGTGGGGCCAGCCGGTATAAGAACAATGACCTTTATGGTGGGGACGAACCATCCACGGGGAAAAAGAGGAATAAGAAGGGTACAAAAAAGGTGGTACAAGAATCTCAGCCCCCAGAGGATACTCCATTAGGCAACGATGCAAAGCAGAGAAGAATTCCTGCCCTGGTAATGTGGTACCTACCAGTGACCGACCGCTTGAGACGTATGTTCCTAAACCCTAAAGAAGCCACACTCATGACATGGTGGGATGATGAGCGCATGGTGGATGATGATAAGATTGCACACCCGGCTGATTGTAGTCAGTGGCAAAGGTTTGATGAGAAGCACAAAGAATTCAGCGATGACCCAAGGAATGTACGGTTTGGCCTGAGCACCGATGGAATGAATCCCTTCAATGAGAGGATGAGCAACCACAGCACATGGCCAGTGATCTTAACCATGTACAACATCCCAACATGGTTGTGTTAGAAGAGAAAGTACCTTCTCCTCACTATTCTTATTTCTGGCCCTAAACAACCAGGCATTGATATAGACATGTTCCTCGAGCCCTTGATGCAAGAAATGGAGAGGCTATGGAGGCATGGGGAGCAGATGTACGATGCGTTCCGAAAGGAGGACTTCATATGTAGAGCAATAATATTTGTTACTACCAATGATTACCCCGCGCTGTTTGCTTTGTCTAGACAGATCAAAGGGAAGACGTGATGCTTGGTTTGCTTGGATGGTACTACATGGGTGTACCTAGATTCATCCAAGAAGATAGTTTATCTAAGGAACCGACGCTTCTTAAAGACAAGTCACAAGTACCACAGCAAATTGTTCTTTAGATTTTATGACAACGCCCCGGAGATTGAACCCCCTCTTGAGAGACGTCATAACGGAGAACATGTGTACAGAATGGTGAAAAACATACGCATCATCTATGGAAAGAAGAATCCGGATGGGACGAACAGAGATAGAAGCACACCTCCTATCGAAGGCGTACCTTTCAAGAAACAATCGATCTTCTTTCAGTATCTGCCTTATTGGCCAGACTTGGAGGTCCCCCATGCCATTGATGCTATGCACGTGCAGAAGAATGTCTTTGAGAGTCTCATTGCTACCTTGATGGACACAGGCAAGTCAAAGGATAGTCTGAAAGCACGGAAAGACATGGTGCAGCTAAACGTGATGCCACAGCTTCACCCGGTACCTAAGGCTAATGGAAAATACACTCTGCCCGCGGCGTGCTTCAACCTAACACCAGACGAGAAGAGAGCTATATGCACTTTCCTGAGGGGGATCAAAGTCCCGACTGGGTTTTCAGCAAATGTGAAGAAGCTAGTGTCGATGAAAGACTTGTCAATAACACACTGCAAGGCTCACGATTGCCATGTGATGCTGATAGTGTTTCTACCTATTGCAATCAGGGCTATAAAGCTAGAGTTCTTGAAAATGGCCATCACCCGCATGTGCTACTTCTTTTTAAAGATCTCATAGAAGACGATTGGCAAGGAAGAGCTGAGTGACCTACATGAATTTGTGGTGGAGACACAAAACCAACTGGAGATGTGTTTACCTCCTGCTTTTTTTGATATAATGCCACATCTCATGATTCACATGGTTCATTAGATACAGACGCTTGGCCCTTGCTACTTGCATGAAATGTGGTCCTATGAGCGGTTCATGTTGGTTTTAAGTCGATATGTGCATAATCGAGCATACCTAGAGGGCTCCATGATAGAGGGTTATAGTACTGAAGAAGTCGTCGAGTGCTGTCAAGAGTACCTAAAAGTACAGAAAGGGATTGGTAAACCCGATTCTCGTCACAAGGGTAGGCTGGCTGGGAAGGGCACCAGTGGTAGAAAAGTGTTCATCGACCATGATTACAAAGAGGTGAGTCAGGCGCATTACAGTGTCTTGTAGAGTACACAACTGATACAGCCGTATATTGATGAACACTTAGCTATCATTATGGCGGAGAGAAATGGCCATTCGGATGATTGGGTCATGAAACAGCACAAGCAATGACTAACTACATGGTTGAAGGACCAAAACATACCGCCTGGAGAAACCATAGACTATTACCATCAGTAGGTTGGCGGAGGGGCCATCAAGACAAGTGACATCTTGGAATACCAAAACAACGGTGTTCGAATAGAGGCTCTTGATGGATTAGGGCGAAAGATCCAATACTTTGACATCATTGAAGAGATATGAGAACTTGACTATGGAAGGGATATAACGGTGGCCCTGTTTTGATGCCGCTGGATCAAACAACACCAACTGAACGAGATCGGATTGAGAGTCCTGGACCTCGAGAATCTAGGCTACTAAGATGACCCTTGGGTGCTCGCTTCACGTGTCGCACAAGTTTTCTATATGTCTGACCCACAAAGTAACCTCCCCCCGAAGAAGAAGACAAAGCACGTGGTTGCCTCCGGAAAACACCACATTATTGGAGTTGATGGCGTGGATGATGTTGAAGCTTACAATAACTACGATGAGATGCCGCTATTCACAGACTTTCCTAAGAAGATCAGTGTTGTGGAAAAGAACCTCCCCAAAGACATAATGCCATGGGAACAAAAATGTGTCAAACGGAAAGTCATTACAGCGGGCTAGCTAGTTGTTGAACGTGGAGTGTTTGTGTAAGTGTGTGTTTGTAAGACTTCATTTATACATGCGTGTGAGACTATATATTTATGTACGTGTGTAAGACTACATATTTTTGTATGTGTATGAGACTACATTTTATGCATGTGTGTGAGACTACCCTTTGCAACATCCAGATGACTCTATTTGAATATCTACTCTATTACTACAAAATTTCATTTGTCAAAGTTTGAGCACTTCAAATTTTCAAATTTAAAAAAATGACAAGTTCAAACTAGATTTTCAACCACTAAATGTTTTTGAGCTGAAAAAGTGATGAATACCAAAGTTGTCAATGTTTACTAATACTTTGTCACATGAAGAAGTGACCAAAATAAAAGTTGTAGATAGTGAGGAGTTCAACAACTTTTATGTTCATGACTTTTATTGTTGAAATCATTTAAGGTTTCAAAATCTTGTTTGAAATTGCCATTTAGTGAAATTCAAAATTTGAACTGTTCAAATTTTGTCAAATGAAAATATGATCAAAATAAAAGTTGTACATATTGATGAGTTCTACAACTTTGGTATTCATGAGTTTTTCATGTGAAATCATTTACTCTTTCAAAATATTGTTTCAAGTTGAAATTATTTGAATTTCAAAATTTGAATCATTCAAACAAAGTCACATGACAAGATGACCAAAATAAAAGTTGTACATATTGATGAGTTATACAACTTTTATGTTTACAACATTTTCATTTTATTTCATTTAACGTCATAAAATTGTATTCGAAGTTTTAAAATTTAAATTTTTAATTTTTGTTTTTTTGTTTTCTATATTGTTTTGACTACAATTGTTTATATATATATTTCTTCATATATAGAATAATACAAAATATTATATTTGTGTATATACACAATTTTTTTTATATTACTTTGTGTTTTTATGATATAAAAAATATAGAATTTATAATTTAAAAAAATAGAAAATATTTGTAGGGGCGGTTGGATCAGGAACCGCCCCTAAAAATGCATTTGTAGGGGCGGCTGGATCAGGAACCACCCCTACAAATGCATTTGTAGGGGCGGCTGGATCAGGAACTGCCCCTACAAATGGTACCTAGTATAAATAGGAGGAAGCGCACGGGAGTCATCGTCTGGGCGCTGTGTTCCTCCTCCGACGCCGTCAGGCTGCCTAGGGTTTCCGCCGCCGGTCCCGTGCCCGCCCACACCCGCACCCGGTCCCCCGCGTCCCGCGCCCGGCCCTCGGCGCCCTCCCCCGCGCGCCGACCCTCGGCGTCCCGTGCCCGGCCCCCGGCGCCCTCCCCCGCGCGCAGACCCCCGGCGTCTCGCGCCCGGCCCCCGGCGCCTGCCCCCGCACGCCGACACCCGCACCCGGTCCCCGGCGTCCCGTGCCCGGCCCCCGGCGCCCTCCCCCGCGCGCCGACCCCGGCGTCCCGCGCCCAACCCCCGGCGCCCGCCCCCGCACGCCGACGACCCGCGCCCCAGATTGTTCTTGGGGCTGGATTGCTGGGTCCATCGTTTTCAGGTATTCTACCATGACAGATAAATTTTTAGGCTTGCTTGACAGATAAATTTTTCCACCGAATTATGAGTCAACAGCTAAAACATTATTTGTGCAAGAATTTTTACTTTTTGCAATTATGGGTGAGCAGCTAAAAAAATATCAAATTCTTATCCATTATATAGAACATATTGTGCATTTGGTTGTGGTGTGCATACTGTTTTGAGATTTCAGTGTTGTATGGACTTTGAACCAACTTGAATTTAGTAGCTGACCAGCTGTCATGAAACTGCAGCTAGTAAGTGTTACTGTCAGTGCTTACAGAAATGAGATCATGCTGTTATGCTTGCCTGCTTGTATTAATGTTCCAATAAATCTAAACCTAAGTAAGATTGCTCCAATAAAGTTAAGTTACCTCTCATTATCCCACATTAGACCAATTTTACTTTCTCCTATCTGAATTTTCACAGTTCTAATATAATAGATATAGAGGCCTTAAATTAATTTCTCATTCTTTAGGTGAATCCTTGAGTTCTCTTAGCTCTTAATTCATGGTTTTGACAGCTCTACTACTCCGATTAGTAGCAGCCTGCATTTGAAATTTCCTTTGCAAGTTAACTAATGCAATGCACATCAAGTCCCAGAGATATTTTTAGCTGACCTTACAATTCACTAAAGCTTAAATTATAGTGTGGTTTAGTTAGTTTAGATGCTGGTCCTGCCAGCCCTTATGTTTGTTGATTTCTGAATTTCAGATTCCCTCTAAATATAGTGTTCCATCCAAACTCCAATATTACAAGTGTCCAGAATTGTTCTCGACTTCGTGAAATATCCATATAAGCCACCAGTGCTTGCATTTATGTCTCCGTGTTTATACATTCTCATGATTTTTCAGTTCCCCTATCCTTAATTACCAGATAACATTTTATATATCTACCAGTTAAGGCCTGTGTGCTCCACGTTTTGACTGATTTCAATAACCGAAACAAACTTATGGGAAATCATGAATAAACTTACCTCCTGTTAATTAGTGTTTTTACCGTATTATTAGGTGTTTTCCCAACACTTTGCCAAACCTGTGCACTGTGCCTCTGTGCTTGCTTAATATCTGAATCCTGGTTTCACCCTTGGATGCCGAAGCCTTCACAGACTGCAAGCATTCCTGGACTCGTGATTTTTAAGAGCCTAATGGGTTCCAATCTTTTGCCCAGTTATCCTTACCGGACTTGTTTTAGAACATCTGAAATTTGATTCTAAGCTCTTGACAGCCTTTCATCAATTCAATTGTTTCATTAACATTTGTATCCCATAATGTGATATTATCAGGGTAGTTAAATGCACAAAAAGCGTGTGGCTAGGTTTAGTGCAGCATGACCATCTGAAGCTACTCTAGAAGTCTAGCTGTAGTTTACTTGCTCAGGCACACACCTTTTTGCATGTAAGTGCAAAGCAGCAGGGCACAAAGCACTCAGCTTTCCATGATTCTCTCTTATTACAACTTGTGCCTTTTTGGCATATCTGTGACTTATATGCTGTTGCTATTAACAATTAATTACATGTACCTTTAATTTTAGGCCTGCACAATTTTGGCCCCTTCTACTCTGTTTACTCCCTCCGTTCCAATTTATAAAATCATGATGTACATGTTGCTGCCTCTATACAAGATTTTCAGAAGATACTTCTAGGACCATCCATTAGGATTCAAATATGTTAATTAGATTTTAGAAACAAGATTTTATAAAAGTTGTGGGGGGAAAATGGGCTATCCACCGACATAGTAGAGACAGTTTTCCAATAAGATGATGAGATCTTGCGACACTTTGTTTTCTTCATTCTCTTCTCTGTGCTTATGAATATATATATATGTTTGGTAGTTCTATAATTCATACTTAGCACGTAACTGCGTGTTGCATGTGTATGCACTACTTTGACTTTGGATCTTCCATTGTCTATGTTATCAGTTTTGCCATTCCTTCATTTTATTCCGTCCTCCGCCACTACTGTTATACTACTGTTCAACTATACTACTGCTCGTGTACTACTCCTGCTATACTACTGTTCTACTACTACTCAACTACTCTCTACTCTACTACTACTGTACTACTCTATACTCTACTACTACTTTACTGCTATACTATTGTCCTACTACTGTCCTAGACTACTCTACTGAACTACTACTACTCTACTTGCTACTGTTAGCTACTCCTACTACTACTAGCTAGCTGCTACTCTACTCTCTTCCCTAGTTGCTGGCTGCTACTCTACTCACTTCCCTATACTACTAAGTGACTGCTACTAAGTGGCTCACTTCTACTACTCTATCTACGACTACTACTGTATCTAAGTGACTGCTGCTCTTAACTACTGGCTGCTACACTTCTCTACTCCTCTTCTCTACTCCTCTACTATTACTCCTCCTCTACTCTAATCCATTATTTACCATATCTAAGTTACTAGATTTTGATCTGCAGGGGTCTTCCAACCATGTGGCAGCAGTCAACTCCTATCCTCTATGTTTGGGAAGCAGCAACTGCTTTTTTTACACCTTTTCCTCTCTATGTTTGTTAAGCAGCTGTTGCTTTTTTTGCCAAATCTCCCCTCTCCTCTCCTCTCCTTTGTTTTGCCGATGATGAAATTGTCTAAGTCCATACATTATATGGAATATGAGATGATGATCAAGAACTTGTGAGGAACTTGGCATCATTAGCAGCCGCCCCTACATTACCTTCTCCTCTCTTCTCTGTTATGATGCCTTGATGCTCCAAGTTCAAGATCAGATGATGATTGACATGTTTCTGAGGCCTCTACCACTGCTACTTCTCGTTTTTTATATTGTTGTTTTATAGGACTACTTTGGTTTATAGACCTTTTTGATTTCTTATACCTTCTCGCGTAGCTAAAGCACACTTTCTTGCATCTTTTAGAACAAAGCGCGAAATAATGTCGCGGACAACAGACAGTGCAGCTCGATGCCCCGAGCATGATGAGTAGCCAACCCTTGAGGAGCAAGCACTAGAGGACCAGCTTACTCAGGAACAGTTCGATAACGAGGTAGAAAAGGATCTAGAAGTGATGCTTACTCAGGAGGAGTGTGACAAGGAGGAAGGCCTCGAAGGAGAGGCTGCTGAAGGCGAAGAAGAAGAGGATGATGAGTCAGAAGAGGGATATGAAAGTCCCGAGGATCCTTTCCCACCTGAAGCAAGAAGGAGGCCAACGGAGGAAGATTTGAACAAGGATTTTGACCCGAACGAGGAGGTAGGGAAGAAGCCTTAGCTTGTAAATTTTGCTAAAGCTTTGGCTGTGTTACCTCTGCTAACACTTTGACCTGTTCTATATATACAGGTCCCTCCTAAAACTCAGAAAAGACGATGTCGACGTCCACGACATCTTGCTGGACAAGACAGAGTAGAGGAAAGGAGAGCAGAGGCAACAACCACAGAGACTGATCACGATGCCTCTGCTCCACAAACTCAAGACACAACCACGACTACCAAGCCTAAGAGAAAACGAGGGGATAGAAAAGGAAATCTATATCCCGATAAGGCTTGCTATGTGATAACGGAGGTTGGGCCAGCAGGGGAGATCCTTGAGCTAAAGAAATTAAGAGGACGATTCCGTAATGCGATCGGGGCCCTAGTAAGAGATAAATTGAACCCAGCAATCCCTAACTGGAAAGAGATACCAGAGAACATAAAGAATGCACTATGGGATAGGCAGCTGAAGGTCAATTTTAGATTTCTGGAGGGTAAGCACAAATTGGTAAAAAAATGCTATCAGGATGATGGGAGAGTCATTTCGACGTTGGAGGTCGGAGCTCAACACAAAGTATATCCAAAAGGGGTTAACTCCCTTCAACGAGTTCGGCAAAATAACTCCTAGTCAATGGGAGGAGCTTGTGGCTTAGAAGACTTCAGCGGAGGCATTGGAGCTCAGTGCTCGTAACACCGAGCTGGCGAAGAGGAACAAACACCACCATCATTTAGGCCCCGGTGGCTACTATGCTAAGGAAGAGCAGTTTAGGAAGATGGATGAAGAGGCCACAACTGCTGGGAATATCGATGTGACGAACTTGAAGGTACGCTTAAGGAACTGGATATATGCGAGGAGTACAGAACCATCCGGCAGTAATCTTAAGTTTGATAAGCCGGAGACCCAAGAGGCGGTATCAAGGATACTGAAATATGCTGAAGACAAAGAGACGGGCTCATTCAATCCTTCCAGAGAGAGGGACGAGCTTAGCCTTGGCTTGGGAAACAAGGAGCACACAGGCCGCACCAGGGGGCTAGGGAAAAGGATGACCTGGAAGCAAGGATTCGAAGAGAACAGGCACATGTACAAGAAATATGGCCGAGACTGGGAGACTAGTCTTGAGCTCTAAGTGAAGGCTCTAGTTGCGAAGGCGCTGGAGGAGAAGGAATGTCTATGGAGCCACGTATATTAGTGACACCGCCGGGAGAACTGGCATTAGTTGGCAGCCCTCCGAAAGTTCCTAGCAGCCAAGGTTCCACTACAGCCACAACCCTAGTCGATCTCATATGGGAACCTACTAGTTGCACCTTGGTGTTTCTCAGTGGCCGGTAGAACACTGTGATGGAGGTGGCAACGGGTGTGGCATATCCTCCCGGTGGCTTACACCATAATAATAAGATACCGCCAGACTACACTAGGGTCGAGGTGCATACAGTGAAGCCCGAGTTCATGCAGTGGAGGATAGACTACGCAACTCCCAAGGGGCTGGTGTTACTCGGAGGTGTTATGGGGCAGTTCATCCTCTGGCACAAATAGGACATTATATTAACTGCTTCTTCGCCGCCTCCCCCTCTCCCAAATTTGGAGCGAGTTGTTGAGGCCGGGGAGATATTTTCACCGTCTCATGACCCCCACATTCCTGAGATGCCACATTCTTCCCCGCCTCCTATCGAGCATGTGCCTGATGAGATGCCACAACCTTCTCTAGCTCGTACCGGGCAAGTGCATCATGAGATGCCAGTCTTCTCAACAAGCACAACCGATACATGAACAACGAGTGCCTCCTGAAGAAGGTGATGCACAAGAAGATGAGGACGTGCCTGAATGGGAACTCCGAAAGAAGATTCCAATCCACATAAGGCCAATTTATGTTTCGATCAAAGACGTCTCGTCGGTGTCCAAGTGGTATTCCCATGATCAGTTCAAGCCTGAAAACCAAGTTAAAAAAGTCCCATCACGGGGTTCTGAGGAGGCCATCAGTAGCAAACTCCACCAAATTGCAAAGCAGTATCCAAATGTTGATGCCATCGAATGGTCAAAGGATTGCCCGAAAAAATATGAAAGATGCAAGTCCTTCCTACCAAACCGGGACATCCAGCGCCTACCACTTGGAATGAGAAGGTTCCATGATTGGTACTTGCGTGTTCTCTCAACGAGCATAGATATCATACAAGCATGCTTTCCCACCGGCACATTTGGAAGCCCAGCCAGGAAAATTGTCTTTGACTTCAATGACATGCGCACATGCTTTCACCTGGGAGAAATGGAGATGAATCTAATTCGCACATGGTGCCTGTAAGTCCTTGTCCTCCCGATATGATATGAATGTAATCTTTGAATTTTGTTGTAACTAACCCACGCCGTGATTTGTAGAATGCAAGTGCACATTGTCAAACAAATGCCAAGTGTGAAAGCCGGGTATGTAGACCCTCAAGCTATAGCCCAAACAAATTTTAATTACCCTAAACGGTGGACACTGGATGCCAAAGAGCTAGCAGCTGCAAAGACTCTTCGGGAGAAAGAGCGCATCCGTAGTGCGAAGCTAAGGGAAGAGTCCCTTAAGGTTGTGGCATACAATGCCTTGGCTTTCAAAAATCTCCAACACCACTCTACTATATGGCTACCATACAACTTCGAGTAAGCTCAACTCTATACTTAAAGCTTTGTTCGATATATTTCATTCGATGCAAAAGGGCTTATCTAGTTCTATGATTAAATCTATGCAGCAACCACTGGATTTGTATAGCCGTCGATGTCGGAAGGAGCATGGCATGGGTCTTTGATTCATTAGATAAGGACACAGTGACATACAAAGACTTCATATCGATTCTCAAGACGTATACATATCGACAATCCTTATTAGCTTATATGTTTGTATACATACTTGTAACGTTCACTTTTGGATACTAACAAGTTGTATTTGCTAAAATAATTCGAACAGGGCATTTAGGTTCTATGTCACTAATCATCATGGAAGGCATGATCCAGCAAGGAAGGAAAAGCTGGCTATAAAAACACTATATGCGGTAAGTGTAACTTACTTCTTCAGTACTCCGTTACATGGCTGTCAAAAGCATTACTTAACATTTTCATATGCAAAACACACAGTGCCCCAAGCAGAAGCCTGGGAGTGTACATTGTTGATACTATATATGTTCTATGATGGGTAACACCGGTGCCTACAGGAGACACCCCTTAAGGGTAAGTTTGAACCTCTTCACCCATAGTATAAAAACTTCGTAAATGTTATGAAATACTAAACCGAAACTTGTTTTCTTGTAGTGGAGAGAAGAGAAAGGAATGAAAAGAGACCCATACAAGGATGACCAACTCTTAGAGCTCGTCGGCGACCTTTGCAACTTCATATTGGACCAGATTGTACACGTCAGAGGCGCCTACCATGACCGAGAGTCTGAGTTAGGTACAAATCCTCAGTACCAACACCTTCGTGAGACTGAAAGGCTAGCTCTAGGACGTTGATAACAATATGTATGGAATTTGTATATTTAATGATGGATTGTATATATTCATGTGAATTGGACTTGTAATTGTAGTTTATAGAATACTCTTATGCTTGTAGTCACGGTCGCGGGGTGTTCGGCAACGCGAACGCTGGTCACGGGGCGTTCGGCAACGCGAACGCGGTTCGGAACGTTGGTCGCGGGGCGTTCGGCAACGCGAACGCGGTTCGGAACGTTGGTCGCAGGGCGTTCGGCAACGCGAACGCGATTCGGAACGTTGGTTGTGGGACGTCCGGCAAAGCGATTTTGAATTGAAAATTTGATTTTTTTTGCGGGAAAACGAACTGTAGGGGCGGTTCTAGATTGAACCGCCCCTACAAATACCTGTTTGTAGGGGCGGCTGGTACTACAACCGCCCCTCCAAATATATTTGTAGGGGCGGCTAGAAACACCAGCCGCCCCTACAAATCGATTTGTAGGGGCGGCCTGGGAACTGCCCCTACAAATGCATGATTTGTAGAGACCCTTGCGTAGGGGCGGCTGGGCAAACCGCCCCTACAAATGGTCTACAACCGCCCCTAGAAATGCTTTTTGACATAGTGATGCACAGGGACTTTAAAAAAACAAAAATCAAATTGACAAGTATGATCTTTCGATAGGCAGTTTAACAGAATCAGTCGCTAGACGACCAAGCAAAACAGATCATCATCACACAAGCAAGAACATCACAAAGGACAGACCGATTAGTAAAGGGGTGGCGGCTCTTCATACAGTAGGCTACAGGGTCGGCTCAATTTGCTGCACGTTGGATAGAGAAGGGCAGTGCTGCTTCTTGGATGATGGAGCAAGACGTAGCTACTTCTCCGCGTCCAAGGTCCGGAATACATGCCTCTTACTTTTCTTACTTGCTGCAGTGCATGAAGAAATTCTACTCCCTCTTGGCATGTCCATTCAGCCCAATCATCACTAATGAGGACCAAAGAAGATATCGATGAGCAAAATATTCAAAACCACAAAATGACATCAATGAGCTATATTGAGTAAAATGGCAAATTACAAGAAGCTTCAAAAGTGTAATAGTAGCATAACCCAAACTGATGTCATGTAAAAACTGAAAAAGAAGAAAAAAACATAGAGCTGAAAAGTTCTGGTTAGCCGTCTTGATATTAAAAACCACAGAGCTCCACACATAATCCAATAATTAGAATAACGTCAAATTCCATTTTCATAGCAACATTAGTGAAGCCTTGAAGTGCATACAATTTAGCAAAATATAGCAGTGCCGGCAGGGCCAACCAACCAAATATTAAATGCCTATAGTCAGAGCTATTTAGGGGAAGCAATACATGTGCTTGTATTTAACAGGAGGTGGAAAGCTACTCTTAGCAAGCCATACATTAACAGGCACTATCGACAGGTCAAACTCTGTATGTAAACCAGAGAGCACAATTGATATTTATTGCTTGGATTAACAGTAAAAGCATATCAAAATTCCTAATTCTTTGATCATGTGTTTTTATATTTGCTCCGCACATGCACATTGCCTCTGGAGACAAAGATGAATATTACAAAGCATACTGACCTCCCTAAATGTCTTGCGAGTGACGGTAGTTCCATTTGATAAAGCGTACCTTCGAAAGGTACCAGTGACATTAAGCATGTTCCAAGCAAGGCCAAATCGATCAAGATCTATGCGGAAGAACAAAGGTAAAAAAAAACAATATAATCTGAACACAAATTAGGTTGTCAAAAATGGTACCATGGTATACTGATCTTATAAGCATCCTGGTAGATAAAAAAGGAAACTGATTTGTTGTCAAACCAACCCTGAAACTCACCATCCTCGTAGGTCTTGGACCTTTTGTTTTTTCCACGTGACCGAGCCGTGATCACGTTTTGGACTTTGCAACCAAGAGTAGCACACTTTATTTATCCTATAAAAATTTATTCATAAAGGAGCGGAAAGTAAAATTTATATTAATTAAGCATACCGAAATTCCAACTGATGCATCATGTTTGACAAGGCTCTCCAACGATCAGTTTCCACCGATCTTGGGCACTAACCTTTTCTTTGACCTGAGCTGAAAAATATAGGTCACAGATTACATGAAAGAATGACCAAATGGCAAATGTGCTGACAGTAATTGAAGTATGACTGTAGATCTTGTATGCAGAGCAGTAAACTCATCATCAATTAAAAGTCTACCTTGTTATAGTTACGATGACTGGAAAAGTCAAAAAAATTGTTAGATTAATTACTTGAAGACCCTATCTTAACAATTCATCTATTGAAAGCCACAAACCACCTGAAAATGGAGAATCGATGGCTTCACCGATCTATTGTTGTGCTGAAACTCATAACACTTGCTGCTCGGCTCTACTTGCTTGCACAACTAAAAAAATTGTTTTTTTCAATTTCAAATAATTAGGCTTGAACAACTGAAATAATAAAAATAAACTTTGATAAATAAGCATGGATGTTAGCGAAGACACCTTATCCATGAGCTCTCCAGATTCAGGGAAGTTTTGTAGTTTTTGTACTGTTCCAACCTAGCTATAGAGGGGTAGAGAAACAGAAATACAACAAATACAGGGAAAATCGAGTTCATACAAAACAGGTGGAATACTACAAACACAGATGATGGAGGCAAAACAGGCTGTAAGCAGCTGTACAGTAGCTTTCTTTGACCAAATACTCTTGAGAAATATAATTACAAATATAAAAACAAATGATAATAATAGGGAGAGTGAACATACATTCTCTACAACACTTATAAGAAGAGGAGGCCTCTTTGGAAGTTGAGACCGTGATTGATCAAGATCACGAAAGCATCCAGTTCATCTGATGTCCCAGAAACGTATTTCCATGTCACAGCCACCTTTCATGAAAATCCACTCATGCGGAGACAAGAAGGTGCCATACAAGAAAAACAATCACATTTTTATCACTGCATTAGCTCAAAGAAACTAACCACGATCGAAGCTGACCGGACAACATAAAGGCTCCAGAAGCAATGTCACACAGACGGACCTGAACATTTGCGCTCCCAGTGACGATGAGCATGTGCATTGTCGCGATTGGAGACATGGCTTCAGTCTACACTTTTCCAGGCATCTTAAATTCCATGGCGACCTGAGAAAACAGAACAGTGGAAGAACATGCGGGATCACGAAACAGGGGAGGGAAACAGAGAGACTGGTAACTGAAAAATTCCTAACAACTCCGCATAAGCGAAATCTATCGCGACAGCAAGAACCGAATCTCAGGTCCGTTCTTTCCTCAACCCAATTTTTTCAACGCGCCACAGCTTTAGAGCGATCACAGTCCCCAAATCCACATCGAAATCAGAAACGCACAAAGAATCTGCAAAGGTGGCCGCGAGAGCAGAAATTCCGACACTCACCAGGAATTTGGAGCAGCACGCCGTGAGAAGGTCGACCGACGTGGCGGGCGAGACGGCTGACCGCCTCCTTCCTCGCGGCTGGCCTGGCTAGGGCACGGATTGGGTTCAGGCGCCCTGGTGTTCCCTGGAGGCGCGCCCGGCTGGAGCCCGGTGTCCGGGAGCCCAGCACCCTGGCGGCCTGTCCTCTCCTACAACGCCGCCACGGAGCCGTGGCAGCAGGCTGCGCCGGCAGGCCACGCGCTGCCCCTGCACCCGGCCGCCGCGGCGAGAAGGAATGCCGACGTCGCCTGGGACGATGGGTGGTGGATCGTCTTCCGGGTGGGCGTCTCCCCGGACACGCTCCGGCCCACGGGGCCCGAGCGCCGCGTCACCTCACCGGAGCTGCACTCCTTTTCCTCCGCCACCATCGCGTTGCCGATCTGGAAGAGAGAGGAGGGTGATGGGGAGAAGAGGTATCGGTACCGTGAGGGGAGGGGAGGGGAGAGATTCCAGGCTTCGATCTCGTGCGTTTCCTTCCGTGGGGAGGGCGATGGAGGAGGGACGCATTAAACACGAGCCGTCTGATTTGGATGAGTAATAAGAGAGAACGACTAAGAGATAATCTGGTGTATCCGTTTTAATGGTGTCATATTTTTTATGTGCATTTATAGGTGTGGATGTAGCATAGGTCATGACTATGGAGCAGGCAACTGGTGTACTATAGGTAGAGATGAAAACGGTACGGATATTTTCTGACCGTATTCGAAACCGAATCCGTTTAGAGGGGTTGAGATCTGTCCGTATCCGAGTCCGGATATCCAACATCCGATACCGTATCCGTATCCGAATACTCAAATCGCATATTTATGATGTCGATATATCCGACATAGTTGACACTATCCGTATTCGAATCCGAATCCGGATAGAAATATGAAAACAAATGTAATATCAGTGATATTCGTCCGTATCCGATCCGTTTTCATCCCTAACTATAGGGTAAGGTAGATTTTCTGCTTTTGAATGAATCTCTCTTAGCTCTTCCCTGAAAAAGAAATATGTTAGCTCTGAAGTAGCTGATATAAGATGTTGCTTTGGAACATGTCAAACTTCATTTGGATCTTTCGCAGTTGCCGGCCTGCCTTTGGCTTGACCCAGTTGATATTATCAAACCTACTCCCGTCACTGTCGCTTTAATCCGATTTTCACACGGAAAAACCTGGGACGGGCCAATCAGAATTCAGAATTGAGAATTAAAAATGGTGACAGTGTTGGTTCCTGTCAAATTTCAGGCAGATGCAAGATGGATCTGCGCAAGCGCAAGCCTGCTCAACCAACGGAAGAGCTCGTAATTCAGGCAAGGAGAGAGCATCATTCAAAGGCAGATGTCATGCTATGGACGATATGCACAAAGAAGGAAGGGTTCCCAGTGTGTGTGCTGTGGTTGTTGGGAAAGGTAGCCGTAGGGACGCCGTGATTTTGTCGGTTTTTGGTCACTGAAGAATGGATACTCTGATATGGTCGCCATCAGCAGAGTTAACCAAAAACCTGAAGCCTTCGGCGGTTATCACCGCTAAGTAACAAGATGCCAAAGTTTTTACTCCAGACTCGTTTATATTTTCCAAGCTCCACGCTGGCAGATTTGTTGTGAGAGAAAAATACTGTACCATGTCTAATAAGCCAGGCTGATAAGTTCAAGTAAACAGGGCCTACATCCACAGCCCGATGCGCGTGAAGAATACAAGTGGAGCTAGAGGGGGAAGATGAGAGGCTACTGGAGGTGAAATTGGGCTCCCGACCCGATTGCTTTGGTGATTTTCACAGTGCCACCCTCTGATCTTAATTATTATAGGTCATTTTAGTTTTTCTAGATACCTAATTTTTGTTATGCACCTATATATATATACGATATGTCAATATACATAATAAATTAGAATGGAGGACGTACATTCGTATGGCTCTATGCACGCTTGCAAGTGTGTCCACTCTTATTTTTCTAATTTTAGTTATTGAGCAAGCCTTTTGTCCCTTAGCAGCTGTATGACTTTTTTCGGCAAACATCTACACTTGTGTAGGTTGATTTTTTTTTAACCTTTTTCAAACAATTATTAAAATTAACACCGTTGACTTTTTTTTTCACATCTAACCCGCTTGGTCACGCCTATTTCCCTGACGCGGCCAAACCGCTCCGACGTGCCATGCATCCTGGCGCAGCTGACATGCAATGGTGGCAGGTCAGCCGCCCGCTGACCACCTGACGTGGAACCGCTATGCCTAGCCGTTGACTCTGGCATGGCAGCTGCCGCGCCAACCTAGATGACGCGTCCCTTGTTGCGCCAGACGGTTGGCGCGGTAGGGGGAATTACAGATCCGCTGCACAGCCCTCTTTGTATCTCTCGCTCTATTCCTTTGCTCCTGTGCCCGTATCGACCCGAGCGTCCGTCGTCGTCGTCTCTCTCCGCCTCCATCCCTCTCCACCTCGGCCATCTCCGGCGCTCTTCCTCCCTCTGTGACTCCCCTCGGCCTCCCTCTCTCACTCCGTCGCCGGACCTCTCTCTGTCAGGCCCCTCGTGGCCGTGCCGCCCGCTGCTCCCCACCGGCGGCCCTCTCCGCGGGGCATGCTGGGTGTGGGTGAACCCCCAAGGTATAAACACATATTAGTCGTTATATATATTTGGTTGTTTCATCCAACCATCGGTCGGTATAAACACATATTAGAGTCAAACTATAGGTCGGTACAGTCCGTTTTCATTTTTGGCGCATCCAGCCCAGCCCACTCACGTGCAATGTAATTGAGTGACCCACCGGTCATACACTAACACCCAAAAGGCCAAAACCCTGTCTCAAGGCTCCAGCACCCATCGTCCCGTCCACCCAGCATAAACTAACCACGATCGAAGCTGACCGGACAACATAAAGGCTCCAGAAGCAATGTCACACAGACGGACCAGAACATTTGCGCTCCCAGTGACGATGAGCATGTGCATTGTCGCGATTGGAGACATGGCTTCAGTCTACACTTTTCTAGGCATCTTAAATTCCATGGCGACCTGAGAAAACAGAACAGTGGAAGAACATGCGGGATCACGAAACAGGGAAGGGAAACAGAGAGACTGGTAACTGAAAAAATCCTAACAACTCCGCATAAGCGAAATCTACCGCGACAGCAAGTACCGAATCTCAGGTCCGTTCTTTCCTCAACCCAATTTTTTCAACGCGCCACAGCTTTAGAGCGATCACAGTCCCCAAATCCACATCGAAATCAGAAACGCACAAAGAATCTGCAAAAGGTGGCCGCGAGAGCAGAAATTCCGACACTCACCAGGAATTTGGAGCAGCACGCCGTGAGAAGGTCGACCGACGTGGCGGGCGAGACGGCTGGCCGCCTCCTTCCTCGCGGCTGGCCTGGCTAGGGCACGGATTGGGTTCAAGCGCCCTGGTGTTCCCTGGAGGCGCGCCCGGCTGGAGCCCGGTGTCCTAGAGCCCAGCACCCTGGCGGCCTGTCCTCTCCTACAACGCCGCCACGGAGCCGTGGCAGCAGGCTGCGGCAGCAGGCCACGCGCTGCCCCTGCACCTTGCCGCCGCGGCGAGAAGGGATGCCGACGTCGCCTGGGATATTCGCTGGGTAGTTTGAGGCTCTTCAAGCTGCATGCGAGCTTCCCTTCTTTTCTTTTTTGGCAGAAGCACAATTAATGTTAATGAGTAGTTTGTAATGTAAATTAAATTATGCTACAAATACTTTGTTGATTATGTGTGTATCAGTTAACTAGTTCACTACTATGTATATATGAAGTTAATTTGAATCAATTGCATTCGGCTCTGAAATTTGGTGGGAAAACCCGATTTCAAATATGGCAGTTCAAATTCCAAAAATTTGAAACTGATTTTGACGGCTCAGTGAACCGCACTTGTAAATATATTTTCAGGGACGGTTTGATTAAGCCAACAGCCCCCTAAAAATGTGTTTTTAGAAGCGATTGCATTGCCATAGCCATCCTTGTAAAACCATTTTCAAGGACGGTTGCAGTGCAGCAACTGCCACTGAAAATATGTTTACAGGGGCGGTTCTCATACAACAACCGCCCCTAAAATAGATTATTAGGAGGTTCTCCTAATGCAACCGCCCCTAGAAATGCTTTTCTAGGGACGGTTCAATGCCCAACACTACGAATGCTCTATCTTTACAGACAATGGCATTGTAGCGATTTTTCAAACCGCCTCTAAAGATCGATTTTAACCGCACCTAAAAAACTTTTTTGTGCTAGTGGGGGACTTGACATATCACTATGTTTGACTCTTGTCAGTTAGCACGAGCATATTACTAGTATATATAAAACTACACATGCAAGCTGCCATTTTAGACATGACTTAGTTAACCCTTACAGTATAAAACTACAAACATCAATGTTCAAAAAAACGTTATTAAACGTCGTTTAATCTAGTTTAAACGCTGAACGTTGGCCCAGCATTGCGTTTAGGGGGTAGACGCTCAATTAGACGCTGGGCACGCCTAGGCGCTCGTTTACACGCGCGGCAGCGATTAAACAGTGCGGAATCGGTCAAAAAACGGAGCTAGGCGGTGGAAAACGCGCGGCTCGCGAGCAGGGAAGCGCGCGGCGCGCGGGCGGGAAGAGGGAAGGAATTGCGCGCGGGAAAGAAGCGCGGGAGGGCGCGGAAAACAGCAGGCGGGCCCGATGCGGGAGCACAAATCGACCGCAAGAAACAGAGTCGGGATTTGTCGCACTCCTGACTCCAGTCCCGCCTCCGCCTACTTCCCGCCTCCAGCCTGGTCGCTTCTTGCCGCCGTTGGTAGGGCCGTAGGGGTCGTCGCTGGGGCTCCCCTTCTCCTTGGCAGCCGCAGAGGCCGCAGGCGCAGGGCCGTCGCCTGCAACAGAGGGTAGGCCGTCGGCGCAGGACCAGGAGTCGACAACAGCAACGCAGAGGCTGGCCGGTGCAGGCCCAACCCCTCGCTCGTTCTCTCCAGGTGCTCCCTCGGTCTCTCCCCATCTTCCCATGCTCTGTAGTTTTGATTTCTGCATGTCAATCACTCAATTGATGAATTGGATTGGGGATTTAGGGTTAAGATTGAATGTGTACTGCCTCAGTAGTTCCTTAGTCCTTATGATGCATTGATTTGTTGGTCCTTATTATGCTACTCTTGTTCTTGGATTAGGATTAGGATATCGACTTCCGAAGCTGCTGCTGCTGGTACTACATAAGACCATTATTGTGTGTGGACCATAAGACCATTATTGTGTGTTGTTCGTCGTCCTTGTAACTGCTACTAACTTCCCTTTCTAGATCGAAGATACGGTCTTGTAGGTAGTAGATGTACTCCGCATGCGGATAAATAGGTCGAGGATTGACCCACCTACTGAACCTACAGTTTTCTTCGGCCAAGGAAGACTACAAAAAGTATGTCGTGTAAGTGATATACAAGACAAACATATTGAAGAAACAAATAGTAATAGAAATTACCCATGCTCGCGGGCATTTGAAGAAACGACGACCTCCATCTATTCCCTCAGTGAACATCTGCACTAGGCAGTCCTCACCATGCATGCATTTTGGCCACTCTTCTTTCCTTTCATCGTATCCTGTCAGTGGTGCCTCTTTGGTGAAATCACTTTTGCTCTCAATTGGGAACCTCTCATAAAGAGCTTCCTCAAAGAAATCGGGACCAAGAGGACCCTCCCACCCCCAGGTAGTTTTCTTCCCCTTTCCTCTCCCTCTGGACGACCCTCCAGACATTGGTACTACAACGAAAGCAAATGCTGAGGAGTGTTCTTATTCCTTATTGTTTGTGTGAATGAGAGGGAGTGAGTGGTTATTTATAGGTTGAGAGGAGGAATGGAGGCCTGTCAATGTGCCATGTCAGCGATCCGTGTGTCTCTTTACCTCAGCCCTTGATCAAATAGTCATAAGATGGATGGTGGAGATAGAGTTTAGTTGTGCTTCCTTGCATGTTGTCCTTGCATCTGAAAGGTCTATATCAGTGATGTGATAATTCGATGTTGTCCATGTATCTGAAAAGTTTATGTTTATTCTCTGAAAAGCATAGATTTGGTCACTGTTGTTTGGTAATCCTAGATTCTTGTACACAGCGTATGTACAAATATTCCTGGATTATAAACGTAATAAATTTATAGTTAATCTGTGTACTACATTTGTGCCTTTGTACAAGTATAGTATGATTAAAGGTTCACGCAAAAAATTCGCAAGATATAGTCTTGTATTAGAAGTATCCACAGTTACAAACAGAGACATCAATATATATTCTAAACATTTAATCATCCAACAAGCATAATGCAACCACAACGAATATCACAACCAACATAATATGTCATGCAAAGTACAAATAGTCCACAATGTCCATATAGTCCCGAATAGTTAAAGATAAGTAAATACAAAATTCACAATAGTTCATAGTAACACCTACCACGTCCCTCACTGTCTCCTACTCTTGCCCCTACCCTTGTGACCCAGAGCGCTGGTACCTAGAGTGTAAGGGTCACACGAATGGCGTCGCCTAGTGCCTAGAGGCGGTGTAGGATGAGTCGATGGAGCGTCATGGAGCTGAGAGGGCCCAAGCTCATCGTGCCTCTTGTCCATGTCATCATCGTCGTCGGCCTCCTCGTCCTCCTCCTTGTCTCCTGTAGCTGCTTGACTAGAGGAACCCAAGGCTCCTCTTCCTGCGGAAGGATCGTACACGTCATGCGTCGTGTTTGTCCTGCAACCACAATGACCAGCAGCACGGCGTAGACAACGTGACAACCTCTGTTGTACAAAACTATGTTAACTGAAAGAATATAACGTATTAATGATTTGTTTGAAAGAATATTTTTAATCTTACATCTAGGAAGCCAAGTATGTAGTCATCATTGACTCTAGGCCGAACGCGCTCGATCTCTTCAACTGAGCTTCTCAGTGTATTGCCCTGCAACAATGTTTTCAATAATAAGACTTCTGAACATATATCATTTAGTTTTGTTTTCTTTTGTACAAGAATGTAACTTATTATAAGGGTTATACGGCTCGAAGGTTGCAATAACTATAATAGATAACTCCTAATGTCGGTCCAAGAACGCCTAATGTATTGTTATGTAACTAAACGTAACAAAATAAGTCGATTGGCTTACCACTCTGTCCAAGATCGGTCCTGCCTCCACCTGCCTTCCTGCATGAGTGGACCGGTCATACGTCGTGTCCTCATCGTCGGAGGACTCGATGTCGGCGTAGTCAGCTTTGGTCCACTATAGCCTGAGCCTGCACCTTGTCGAACGCTGGTACCAAGCTTGGTACCACCTGAAAACACGGTTCGTGTGCGGCTCGTTGTTGTCATCCAGGTTGTCGTGCATCTCCTCCCATTCCTCAATGTAGGACTGGTGGTGCCTCTCCCAGTCAAAAATCTTCTTGTTCCTCTGACGATCCAACCTGCACATATGTCATCGTTACATTAGTCCACGTACGTGGCACCATATTATAAGAAATGGACCATCATCATGAGACATTTGAAATATCAAAACACTTACTTGTGTAAGTCAACGCCAGTCGAGAACAGAGGCATAGGCCAAAGCTGTCTCACTCCAAATTGGCGTGCAACCCTATCTGGCAGGTGGTACTCGATAGCATAGAAGCAGATTAGAGGGCACCTCATCCTATAGAAGTAGTCGTCGGCCCCACATACATTGCTCAGCTGAAAAGGAAGTGCGTCCTCTCCACCATACGGCTCCCACTCCACCTGCATCATGTTCAAATAAGATGTTAGATGGTATACTAATCCTTTTAATAGCAACATGGAAAATAAAATTTACTTACACTAGACGCCGTCAACGAATCTAGCTCGTTCGTGTACTGAATGTACGCCCGGTCTATCCTCGTGTGCGAAACCCTGACCTGGTCCCAAAGGTATGCCCACGTCGGCTGGTGACTTGGAGGCTGACCTTGGAACCACTCACGACGAGCCAGTACCTCTGGACGACCAACTGGAAAATGAGCCCACATCCACAGCTATAACAGGTACACGCATCCACCAAGTGACGGGTTCGCCGTAGACCAACGACACCCCTCGCATAGCTGCCGGTATAGAAAACACAATACTGCAGAGCCCCAGCTGTACTGACTCGCCTAGTCCTAGTTACTAAGGCAGTGGATCCACATCTAGGACGCATTGTCACCCGTCGCGTCGGGAAAGAGAACGCAAGCAAAAAGGTGTAGGATCCACGCCCGACAGTAGTACCCAACCGTCTCCTCATCTGCCTCCTCGGGGCATTGTGCGAACTCTGTACGTAGCCATGAGATGGGAACTCTAGAAGTGCAAGCCCCTTGCTCGCCAAGCTCACGCCCAAGGAAGGCCTCCACTCGTGCTCTCCATCCCTCTGACCTGCACTGCCTAGTGACTGGGTTCCCATGAATCCTTAGGCCTAGCATCTTCTGACAGTCCTAAAGCGAGACTGTCATCTCCCCGAAAGGTAGGTGGAAGCTGTGAGTCTCCGACCACCACCTATATTTAAGACCAAGCAAGATTACTTGTCAAAAAGTCAATCGCATGAACAAATGGCCATGAATGGAGGCAATGATTCACTGTAATACCTGTCTACCAACGTAGTTATCGCCGCTGAGTTGAACTTGGGCAACCCACGACGAACCTGAAAGGAGATGACATCCAGGCCAGCTCTTTGCAGGAAAGGAGTGTACCTATCGTCGTACCGAATGTCCAAGAACCCACTGTGGGTCCTAGAACGAAGGTGCGGAAGGTCCTGCATCGAATATAACATAGTCACATGTTACTTCACGAACACATGTACGAATAAAACTTATAGATTATTACCTGCCCCAGTGCAACGAGACATCCTCGGTGGGTCTCCTCGTACGTCGGGTCGAGCAGGTGGAATTGCTCCATCCTACAAAAAAAGTGAATGAATTAGAATTGCAATGTACAATGAAACATGAACTTATAAATGTATAGGTAATTGACACAAATACAAGCATAAATTGAGACATGCATAATTAAATATATGATACGACAAATATAAAATAATACTATAAACTAATAGTCCTACCTCACTAATCTGCCAATGGCAACTTCGTGAGTTGTGGCCAAGTCTACCGCACTTGCCGCACTCATGCTGCTCAGGATCAGTAACAAATGGAGTTCCTCTCCCATGCCTAGTTCTTCCGGGTATCTGATCCATAACCATCCTATGCCTCGTCCTCTGCCTTGATCCACGCTTGTTCCAATGGTAAGCTGGATCCGTAATGTACTTCGGCCCATCATATGGAGGCCACTCTCCAGGGTCCCGGAAAGGCACGAAGCGAGGGCTCCATGTGTTCACAAGCGTGTTGACACTGAACTCGTGAGGTATCCTCCTCTCGATATTATAGTTGCGATGCCTAGCTGCTGCCACCAAATGCGAACATACAAAGTGGTATTGCCTTGGTTTACCACAAGTGCACTTGAAATCTTGGAGGACAACCACATGTATCCTCGACTCTCGGACCTCGCCATCGGACGTTGTACCGCCCCTATGCTTGACCTGATAAGTCCTTGTGGTGTGGTCAAAGCATGCAACATCATGTGTGCCAGCTCTTTCTCTTGCCTTCTCTAGGTGTGCCTTTGGTTTCGGAGCCCATATCTCTCCATCACTCATCAACTGCAATGCATGGGCGTGTCTATCATTGAACCAGGCAACAAGCTTATAGAAGGTGAATTGAACAATTGCATTCACGGGCATACCACGTATCCCCAATAGCAACTTATTGAATGACTCTGCCATGTTGCTGCACTGAAACTCGTACCTCCAACCACCGTCGTCATGAGCTCTCGTCCATTTCTCCAAATCCCTCATCAAACCTGTGAGCCATTGTCTACCTTCTGCATTTGATGCGGTTCTAACCTGCTCCAACTTTTCCCTAAAGTACTTGTCCTAAAGCTGTCGAGCAGCCTCCTAGAACAGATCAAAGTTTTTCTTGACACCGTGCTTCCGTAGTAGATTCTCGGCAAGGTGTCGAGTACACCAACGATGGTGCAAAGGTGCATACCCCTCTAACTGCTCTCGCACGGCATTAAGTATGCCTTGATGCCTATTAGATATGATGCCAACCTCCCTGCCAGGGCCAACCACGTGTATCCGGACTAGCCTCAAGAACCATCCCCAACTGTCATTGTTCTCCTTCTCAACCAAAGCAAATGCCAAAGGAACCAACTTGTTGTTCGCATCATAGGATATGGCTATAAGAAGTGTGCCCTGGTATTTGCCAATCAAGAACGTACCATCATTGGAGAAGACGGGACGACAGTGCCTAAAGGCCTCGACACACTAAGGAAAGCACCAGAAGGCATGGAAAAATATCTGCCTCCCATCCTTCCATGCATTAGGTTTTGGGATGTACTCATAATGCATGCCTGGATTCACCGCTTTGATTGCATTGAAAAGAACTGGCAGCTGCTCATACCCATCCTCCTAGTCCCCATATATCATCTTCCACGCTCGCTGCTTAGCCCTCCATGCTTTACCATAAGTTATCACATATGCTCCATACAACGCCTCAACGGTCCTAATAATTGTTCTCACCTTCATGTTGGGTTCTCTCTGCAAAATTCCCATCAACCGCTTGGCAATGAGGGTAGATGTCAACTGCCGATGCCTCAGTGTCAGCTCATAGTCAACACAATTGTGTGGCCCAACTACTTTTGTGATCTTCCATTTTCCGGTCACCTGTTGCTTCCTTGCACAAACCCTCCATGGGCAGCGTTCCTTGTCACACACAACTGTGTAACGGCGCTCCACATATGAATGCAATACCCTGTAAGGCCTCTTTCGTATCACTGCAAAAGCCTACAACCACCTCTTCAAAGCAGGGAGGTCATTGAACACCCTTCCCTCCTCAATTACCATGTTAGGACCGGCCTCAGGAGCTTCTAGGAGCTCATCATCATGTCCTTCTACAAACGCCAGATCAGAATGAGCAAGATCACTAAACTCATGAACTCTAGGATCACGGCGGTCGGGAAAGATACGCCTCATCATCTCAACATCACTCTCCGTCAGCTCTCCAACAGGACGATCACCATCAGAATCAAGAGCCCTAGCCATCTCATATGGCTCCGAATCATTCATAATTTCAACATTATTGGAGCCACGAAATCCATCTGAAAAGTGCACTTGCGCAGCAACATGGGGCACATCGATATTCTCAGGAATGTCTCCTGCAACGTCATTATAGAAATGAGGAAAGAATGAAAGAAATAGATGTAAGGAATGGGATAAGCTCCCAAAAACCATGCGGTTAAGACACTTACTCGGACGATTCTGTGTCAAAGGGATCTCATAAGGAGGATCTGCCACAAAAACATGAGTATGACAACCATCTCCAAATAACGCATTGGGGGTAGATTGAGCATCAGGAACCGTAGGCGCAATCTGCACATGCAGGTAAGGTTCCAGAATGGGAGGGTCGATGTGTGCCAGATGATCCATTGCTGGGGTAAACCCATGAGGGATTGGATCAACTAACACCCGACGAACAACCACGTCCAAACATTGCAGCTGGCTCTTCATAGCCGATCTCACATAGTTGTCCCACTGATCCGCACAACCAATTGAGATCATTCGCCTGAAGATGTTTGGAGGACAACCTAGGTACAGTACACCATCAACTGCAATGTCATCATCTCCAAAGCAATGCAGCTCCTCCCAAGCCCTTGCAACCATATCACTAAATGAAGGCCTATCATTGAATAGCACAGGCACGCTTTGCATGTCAAGAAACTCAACATATCCATAATGATCGCTTTCAACCATGCCTCCATGATATATGGTCACTAGGTTGTCCATCTATTTAAAAAACATAACGAAACACATGTCCTTTAGTCCAAATTAGACGATAGATAGTACCTAACAAGTACTTTCTAACTACAAACTAAGTAATCATGATAATAACTACGTATATATTTATAGTGTACTCACTAAATAGCAAGATCATATGTAGTTAACTACAAATATAACTACATATCTAAGTAGCTATCTAACTATATCTATTTACCAATGTATCTATGTTTCTATCTATCTACATATATATCTCACTAAATCAACTAAGTCATCATAGTATAACTAGTAAATAACATACACCAACTAAATAGGTACATTGCATATTCATATTTTTTACCTTTTCGGGTCGACAGACGATGGGAGGCGGGGCGAGGCGAGGGCGGCGGTGGACGTCGGCAAGGCGGGGCGAGGTCGGCGATGGAGGGGGCAAGGCGGGGCGAGGCCGAGGCCACCGGTGGAGACAAAGGCGAGGACGGCGGTGGAGGGCGTGGCGGTTCGGCACTGCAGCCAACTAACGGGCAAAACCGTGAGGGCACGGCGGCGCGGTGCGGGCTCGGGCGAGGGAGCGGAGGCAGCGGCGCGGCGTGGGCTCGGCCGCCGGAGCAGCGGCGGCGCGGGCGGGCATGGCACGGCACGGGTAGGAGCGGGCAGGCACGGCGCGGGCAGGTGCGGGCGGGCGCGCGCGGCGAGGCGTGCGCGGTGGGCGCGGCACGGCGCGGACAGGCGCGGCACGGCGTGGGCAGGCGCGGGCAAGCGCGACGCGGGCGGGGGGCGGGCGGGCGGCGCGATGAGCGCGGGCGAGCGCACGCGGCGCGGGTGGGCGCGGGCGGGCACGGGCGCGGGCATGGTCGGGCGCACGCGGGCGGGCATGGGCGCGGGCGCGGTGGTGGAGCAGCGACGGCACGGGCAAGGACGGCTAGGGCGCGGAGATGGGGAAGAAGATGGCCGGTAGATATTTAGGGGGGCTCGGTGCCATTCAGACTGGCACCGAGCTTGGCGCCAAGATCTATGGCGCCGAGCTCGGCGCCAGAGTGGCTGGCGCCAGTCACCGTGGCGCCGAGCCCCTGGCAGGCCATTTGCCCATGCCTAGGACCTCGGCGCCAGTCACCGTGGCGCCGAGCTCGGCGCCACTCACTCTGGCACCGAGCCGAGGGTCCATTTCTGGAATTGTTTCCGCCAGGGTCTATTTGAGAGAAACTTTCGAAAAAAGGGCCAAATAGTAAAAAATTCGGAAAATATACACACAACAGTCACAGTTCGATGACAACAACAATGGTGCCGATTCACAGGAGGCACTCTGCAATGATCCATATTGTACCTGCCCTAACCACAAGAAAAAGGGGTCTCCCCCATCACCCCCGCCACCACCACCACCAACAACGGGAGGCTACTATGGAGAAGGTGCAACACAATTTGCTATGTGGCCACACTACTAGGATGACTTTATCTTTTTCTTGTGGAGAACCCCAGGTTGAATTACCTAAGGCATGTTAGGTTTAATTACCGAAGGCATGGTTTAATTACCTAAGGCATGTTAGGTTTAGTCAAAGAAAGCTATGTACCCAGGTTCGGTACCTGTAGTCACATGCCATTTAATGTGTTTCGTGTGTTGATTTCTATAATGTCGTATGTCGTTAACTGTTTTTTGCAGCACGTGTTCAAATGAAAATAAGTCCGTATCATTAAGCGGAATATTAAGACCATTGATAATGAAAACAACCACATATGAAAAGTTCGATACTATGTCACATTACACAACATATTAATAGTATAACTAAGTGCCGACAGTAGACAAAGGGGCAAATGCACTTCCAAATCCTCAATCTGAAACGTACTGAGTAAGCAACTCATCATTCGAGTACCAGTCCTCTACTACAACCCTGTTGCTGCGGCTAGGCTCAACTGCGTTGCTCTGACCTGCCTGTCGCTTGTAGTAAGTGGCCTCTGCTTCATCTACGGCCGCTGCGGCCTGAGTGAAGAACGCATCGTCATCCTCCTCTGCCTGTAAGTCCATCTCTGCTAGAGCGATGAGCTCACTCAGTCTGCCAGTGTCGTCGTCAGCCTCCTGCGCCTGAATGCCTGCCTCTACTAGAGAGATGAGCTCGCTTAGTCTGCCAGTGTCGTCCTCAGCCTCCTGCGCCTGTATGCCCGCCTCTGCTAGAGCAATGAGCTCACTCAGTCTACCAGTGTCATCCTCATCCTCGTCTCCATCATCACACAGCACAATCGGTGATTGAACGGTGCGACCAGCTCGTGATCTATGGGCATCTAACTTCTTCTCCTCATACCTTGCACGAGCAACCTCTGCAGCATGTTTCCCGCTGCAACCAATCCCTTGATGTATAAAATGCAATCAGTTAGCAACTCGATAATATTACATTTAAAACCAGGCAACGAAAAAAGGTTTTCAAGCACTCACTGGCACATAATGTAGCAACATGCTCGTTCAAGACCTGCATCTGTACTCTTGTCTCCTCCCTTGCCTCATTCCTTGCCCTCTCCTCCTCTAACATCGTCCGCCTCTCCAATCCCCATTTGTTAAGCCCAACATCGATCGGGTTACAAATACCGCGCTGTCTAGCAAACTCACGCATCTTTTCTTTGTGATGTTTAACGAATAGGTTGACGTAGTCAGGTCCATATCCCCTCTTTCGTGCAATTACTTTCCTCTTCTTCAGTTCATCCAAGAACTTAGCTTGACCATCATAATATTCCCAACTGTATTTCCTAGTGCTCTGTTCAAAACAAATATTATATCATATATGTATTAGGAAAACAAACAAAATATGATTTCATGTTTACCAAAAAAATTACGAATCTCATCATACTCAATCATATGGCCGCAATAATGACCTATTCCAAGCTCCAAAGGGACTAGGCCATAGTTGGATTTTACACCACATTCGCACATGATAGGAGGTGCTTTGTAGATTACCCGTTCTTTCTTCTTTTCCTTAACCCTCCGCGGTTCTTCCGGCCATTGGTTCTTAGGACCATACAACCACTCCTTGAAACGACACTTCGCCATTAAATACACCTAAATAATGAGACATTAGTACATAAACACATATAGCTCAAAATTTTAACACATACACTTTGCACTTACTTCATGCTTGTTTGGACACACAAACTCCAACGTATTCTCAGGGTTTATCACAGCTCGATCTCCACAATCGCACAGAGGAGGTTCCTCGAGTCGTCTAACTGCGGCTAGGTGCTTCTCCTTAGCTGTCATTGCCGGAGGGTTAGGGGGGGTGGAACCCACCGCTTGAAGTGTTCACGTGGATGTCTCCCTCTAAACCAATCGTCGAAAAAGAGTTACCTAGGATCAAACTTATCTGCACCATCGATCCACTGAAAGAAAAAGCACCTCTCATGGTCCTACACAACGAGATTCCAATAAAATATTAGTACCATACTTAAACAAATAAAGAAAAAGGATAGTACAAACAATTTCTTACATTAAACCGACTACATGTGTAGAAGCAACGCGCGGCTGTGTCCGGATGTTTCGATTGAAAAACATGGGCCGGGAAACCACAATCACAGTTAGGGACAGGAAGGTTAGGAGGAACAGGGGCATCTTTGCTAGATGCGTCGGGGTATAATTCTCGAGGACGACCCCGTTTTCGCCAAAACTCCTCCCGAAATATTTCTTGCATCTAACAAATAGGATGTAATTTAACAAACATAAATAAAAACATCACAACAAAATATCAATAAGAACCATAACTACAATACAATCAATTTCGTTCTAAGAACCAAAAGCAGTTAACATTATACCCTAAACCTAGGGTTTCTCATTTCATCCACAACAATAAACCCATAACATAACTACATGCGGCTTGGTTTGCTAGCTTTTTCCACGCCTTGAAATGAACCTACGGTTGTATAATACATATATTGAGGGATACAATGAAACCCTAAGTGATGACGATTCTTAGGTTTAAAAATCCGACTAATATGTACCGAATCGATGCGAGAAAAACAAGGAGGTGAGCGAGTATACCTTGCTCTCGAAGATCTACGGATCAAATCAAGGTTTTCAAGGTCCAATATGTCGATTCGTGAGGTAGGATAAAGTGGCGAGAAAAAAATCCGAGGAGAAATAAGAGGAAGAACGCTCGGGGAAGAAGTACAGGCAGGGTTAAATGCAGGTGGCTCGGCGCCATTCAGACTGGCGCCGAGCTCGGCGCTGAGCTCGGCGCTAGAGTGACTGGCGCCTCGCCCCTGGCAGGCCATTTGCCCGTGCCTAGGACCTCGGCGCCAGTCACCGTGGCGCCGAGCTTGGCGCCACTCACTCTGGCGTCGAGCCAAGGGTCCATTTCTGGAATTGTTTCCGCCAGGGGTCTATTTGAGAGAAACTTTCGAAAAAAGTGCCAAATGGTAAAAAATTCGGGTATATTTTCTTGTGATATTTTGCCTTGTGTTGCTGCCCTGTTGTTTGGTAGCTTGGCTGTACATGTAGTCATGTACAATATTGAGCTACCCCTCATAGATGAGTTTCTACTCTTTACCTATTATTTGATTTTTCTGTTTTCAGATTATTAACTTGCCTCTCTTTGATTGTTAGATGTTGTTGAATGCAAGAAACCAAGGAGGAAAGGAACTGATGTCAAAAACAAGTGTGTAGCAAGAGGTGTGGTCACTGTTATTACTTCTAGTTGTGTTATTAGTACTGATTTTGCTCTCAGCATCGCAAAAAGTAAAAAACAAAACAAAAACGTTTAATCACGTTTAATCTACGTTTAAACTTCTAAAACTCTAAACCATAGGCTAGCGTTCGCCTAGCGTCTAGCGTTTTTTTGAACATTGACAAACATCAAGAGTTTTTAAAGTATTTAGTTTCAAGGATTTTCTAGAAACACCGAGAACTTTTAACCCTTATACAACAAGGTGTTCTAGGCAGGTGAATCTCCACACACAAACAAAACAAATGGAACTAACATGACAACCAAGAAAGAATAGAACACAAGAACCAGCCCAACTCAACTATTAAGCACATGCATTCAAATTTACACAAGAACCAACCCGACATATAAGGTTCTTTTTGTTGTGCAGTTGTTTTTGGCGAGATAAACTCATATCATGTGCCTATATTCTTAGTACAAAAAAGACTTTGCTATTTCGGCACACATTAATAGTTCATCAGAAAAAAAAAGTTTGGCCACTTGTTGGTTGGAGAAGCCTCATCTCTACACCTCTATAATATACACCAAAACTTTCTTTACTAAATCCACCCCGCTCAACCACCCCCACAGTCATGCCTAATCTAAGTCCATCCAAATTCGTGTACCAAAGTAATATCTCCTCAAACCATCTTCTCTTACTCATTCAAGATGGGGAAATTTGTAGGATACTCGGGCATTCCTATTGCCTTCGCTACCTCAATTTTGCGCCGTCCGTCTCTTCATCTGATTCTACGCTGGCCATTTGATCTATGCTCGTTGACTTTTTTTATTTTCTGTCCAAGTTGTGGGACCCACTTTAATATAGTATAGTACTCCCTCGGTTCCAAATTATAAGTCGCTTTGATTTTTTTGGTTCATCCATTATGCTTATGTATCTAGACATATTATTATATTTAGATACATAGCAACATTGATATACCAAAAAAGTCAAAACGACTTATAATTTGTAACGGAGAAGGTACTATTCAATTTTGGAAAGCGCGCCCAATATTTTGGATCTCAAAGGCTGCAGCGCATTTCCTCCCCTGTTCTCTCGGCAGTCACTCATGTAATTTAAAGTTCTAGTTTGTTGACTCTATTATTACAGTGTTTACTACAAGTAATTCTTTAAAAAAGTATATGTAATTATTTAGAAAAGTAGGTGTAACTGTTATTATTTATATATTTAATTCTTTTTTACATATGCTATTTGATTTTGCTATGTAATTATATATGTAATTTGACAAAGAATTTTTCACGTCCGTCTCATCCTATCTGAATTTCTTTGCAACACACCTGAGTAATCTTAGCCTTTGTCTAACTTTAGAAAAAAAATTTGCACATCTGTTTCATATATATGCTATTTGATTTTCCTTTGTTAAACTCACTTGAATAACATCTGCCTTTGTCTAACTATAGAAAAAAATTGACATTCTGTTACATTTGATTTCTGAATTTGTTTTGTTAAACAAACCACAAACCTTTTTCTTTTTCTGTTTTATTTGCTTGTATTTGATTTATTTGTTCACTAAATTCTGGTATTAGGTCCTCCTGTAATACCTTTTTTTTTGCTACCGTTCATTAAGCCATTTTGTCGAGGCAAAATACCCAGGTGCTGACCAGCTTGCAATTACCCGAGCTCCAAATACACACGTCCCCGTTCCAAAGGCCAAAATCATGACGTCATTGAAGCCAGAACCCCACCCCACGGCCACGCAGATTTTTTTTAACATTTTCGTAAAACAAATTCTAAATCTAACACCGTTGCTTTTTATTTTCAAATCTTACCCGTTTGGCCACGCCTAAGTCCATGGCGCGGTCAAAACACGCTGCCGCACCACATGCATCGGCGCAGCACGATCTGCGGACAACGATTTCCACGTGTAAATCCTTGCCGCGCTACTCCCGTTGTCGTGGCAGCACTGTAGCATCAGGCCAACCAGACTGGCGTGGCAAGGCACAACATTAGAAAAATTATGTCTTTTCATATGACCTTGGATGAAAATGATCTTTATATGAAAATTATAGCTCTCGATGAGATCTACAACTTACTAGTTTTGAGTTTTTTCATCTGAGGTCGTTAAGATGCTAAAAAAAATTAATCGCGGATACACGCTTGTCGCTTTAGAAAAATCATATCTTTGTTATATGGAGTTAAATGGAGACACTTTCTATATGAAAATTGTAGCTATCGACAAGATCTACAACTTTTTAGTTTTGAGTTTTTCCATTTAAGGTCGTTAAGATGCTCAAAAAAATTAAACAAAATTTCAGCCGTATATTTATCGAGTACAAGCGCTTGTCGCCTTGGAAAAATCATATCTTTGTTATATGGAGTCAAATGGAGATACTTTCTATATGAAAATTGTGGCTCTAGATGGGATCTACAAATTTATAGTTTTGAGTTTTTGCATTTGAGATTACTAAGATGTTCAGAAAAAATAATATAAAGTTTCAGCATCGTATTAATCGCGTACAAGCTCTTATCACCTTAGAAAAATCTTATTTTTTTTGTACGGTGTCAAATGAAGATATTTTTACATAAAAGTTATAACACTTGATGAGATCTATAAGTTTAAAGTTTAAAGATTTTTCATTTGAGGTCGTTATCTTGGGTGTGCCACGTGACTGATTACTAATCGAGAGTCAACTCGGGAGTTCAGGTGCTACCAAAAAATAGAGAGTTTAATCATATTTTGGTTGCTAAAGGTGAGTTAGACCAACAATAAAGTTTTTAACCTCAGGACTTGTAGGCACCTCAATAAAATCTTAGAGGTCCATCCAGCTCCAAGGGCTCTATGGTTGCATTTTCCTTTTATTTTTAAGAACTTTTTCTTTTGGTGAGGCTGCAAAGACCTTTTTTTTTTCTTCCAGTAAGGTTTCTTCTTGTATTTCTTCTGAGGGTTCTATCCTAGAGAGAAAGATAAGAAGCTAGGACTCCACGGTTCAAAGGGCTTCAAAATAAAATTTCGAACCGTCTGTTCGCTTGAGCTTATTAACCAGCCAGAAAATAGTGTTTTTCTCTCACAACAAATCAGCCATATAAATCAGCTGGAGCCAAAATAAGTCCTGCCGAACAGGCCCAAAGCGAATAGCAGGTGGAAGTGGCATCAGACACCAATGAAACCTTTTATAAATTCTATTAAATAACTTATTCAAATTATTACTGAATTTTCTTTTGAATGAAAGTAGCATCAGATGCCAATAAAACCTTTTATAAATTTTATTAAAGAATAACTTATTCAAATTATTGTTGAATTTTTTTATGACATGATATCTCATAGTTTAATTTCTAAGTTTATTAGACCTCACCAATTTTACAATTAACAAAGTCTACTATTACGTAACTTTTTTTCACCATCTTTAGATTAAAAATTTATGCGTAGCGATGGCGATAGTGTAAGTGAGATAATAATAGTACCACGGCCATTGCACGAGGTTGGTGCACAGTTCTTTTCTGTGAGCACCATAATACTATCGCCTAACAAACCATTCATCTTCATACGTTCTGAACTCCCGAGTCGACTCTCGATTAGTAATCACTCACATCGCGCGCAAAAGATAATGACCTCAAATGAAAAAAAACTCAAAACTATAAAGTTGTAGATCCAATTAAGTGCTACAACTTTTATGTAAAAAATATCTTCATTTAGCACCATACAAAAAAGATAAGATTTTCCCAAGGCGACCAGAGCTTGTACGCGATTAATATGATGCTGAAACTTTATATTATTTTTTCTGAACATCCTAGTAATCTCAAATGCAGAAACTCAAAACTATAGATTCGTAGATCCCATTTAGAGCAACAACTTTCATATAGAAAGTATCTCCATTTAGCTCCATATAACAAAGATATGATTTTTCTAAGGCGACAAGCGCTTGTACGTGATTAATATACTGCTGAAATTTTATTTAATTTTTTGAGCCTCTTAACGATCTCAAATGGAAAAATTTAAAACTAGAAAGTTGTAGATCTCATCGAGCGCTACAATTTTCATATAGAAAGTATCTCCATTTGACTCCATATAACAAAGATATGATTTTTCCAAGGCGACAATTGCTTATACGTGATTAATATACTGCTGAAATATTGTTTAATTTTTTTAGCATCTTAACCACCTCAAATGGAAAAACTCAAAACTAGAAAGTTATAGATCTCGTCAAGAACTACAATTTTCATATAAAGATCATCTTCATCCGAAATCATATGAAAAAGATATCATTTTTCTAAGGGCGTGCCTTGCCATGCTAGGTTGACGTGCTACAGTGCTACCGAGCCAACGGGAGTGGCGCAACAAAAATTTACGCGTGGAAATCATTGTCCGACATGACAGATTGTGCCGCGCCGATGCATATGGCGCGACAGCGTGTTTTGGCCGTGTCATGGACTTAGACGTGGCCAAACAGGTTAGATTTGAAAAAAAAAAGCAACTGTGTTAGATTTGGAATTTGTTTTAAGAAAAGGTTAGAAATAAAAAAAAATTCCCCACGCACACGCCCCAGATGCTGTCTCCACCCTGCGATACCCGTTTGCATTTTCCTATTTTTGTCATAAAAGCAAAATTCAATAATAAATTACTATTTTGCAGTTTGCTATTTTTGCCGTAAATTGCGAGAGGACGTACGTGAACGTGATTTCCGGTTTCTATTTTTGCCGTAATTTTTATTTGTGGTTGCAGGAGGATCGTACCTGCGGCTAGCTAGCTATATATATATCTCTTTCTTTGCATTATATTGCGTCGTACGTCCTCCCTCCACCATATCCGTCGTCATGGCTTCAGCAGCTGGTTCCGCCGCTTCAAAGGTGGCCGCCGCCGCCGCCTTGTGCGTCCTGCTCGTCCTCAGCATTGGCCGCCCAGCCTCCTTTGCGTGGGAGACGGCGGAGAGGAAGAAGTTGACGCCGGAGGAATGCAAAGAAACCTGCCAAAGCGCAGGTAACCTCCTTTGCGTGGACCTGGTGTATTGTACATGGCCAGCGGATCGATGTCAAAAATGCAAGGACAAGACAGGTCGGTGCATCGACGAATGCCTAAAGGCCTGATGATGTATGGATCGTGTGACGTGACCATGTAGCGATAAACATCGATCTGCCCAGCCGGTGTGTTTTCTACTTCTCTTTCGTTCTTTTACTATTTATTTATTTACCTCTGATATGATGACGACTAACAAATCGTAAACTATATGTATGCAGGGTTGCTTGTGCTGTTATATATTCTACCAAGTAATGTATGTTTTATGTTTGCTTTGGCCTTTGGCGTACGCCGTATATACGCGGCGTACAACAAATAAGTGAGACGGATCGGATGCCGGCCAGCCAGACTTCATGTTGTTCAAACTTAAAACTATATATATGCCGCGTGTATTTATGTACGCGACAGTGGTGCATATTTCCTTACAGTGTTTCATATTTCTTCATGTGATAAAAATGTTTTGTTTTCTTTGTATCCTCGAGTTTAAAATATTTTGGGGATGGAGAAAGTCGTCGGTGGGTGAGTCCCTCAAATGATGTTGTCGCCTCTTCAAAGGATCAATCCTTATATGACATTCATTATGTGACAAAAATATTTAGTTATACAATATATGAGATGTGAATCTTAATGAATCTGATTGTTGTTTTATTTTTTTTACAAATTTTATCTTGTTTTGTTTTTATCGTAGCGTTAGCACGGGTACACAACTAGTCTCTATCTCTACCTAATACTAAAGAGGCAAAATTTCTGCCTCAAAGTTCGTCTGGACTAATTTTCGTCGGGACCATCCCAATCTGAAATCAAATAGGTTTTCTCAGATCTCCCAAATCTATACAAGGATTTTTCAAAACGGCAAGCCCAAATCTACAAGAAGGTGCCCAGGACCAAATTGAGTCCGAATCAAAATCCACAAAGCACAGCAATCCAAATCCAATACCAAATCAGACTAACTTTAGAAAGACAACTTATAAAATAAAAAAATTGGCGTTGACAACCTCGGCGATGGAGTTGCTCACGGGAGCGCGCACTGGGGTCGCATCGGGAGCGAGCACGTCGGGCACGCACGTCGGGCCTCAGACGCGTTCCCAAGCTGCCAACGCGACGGCGACAGCACACCATGGTGTGTGGAGGCGTGTGGCCACCAGGGATGCGGGCCATGCGGCTGCCAGGGCACCTGGGCTCGCCGCTCGCGACCGCCGGGACGCCTGAGCGCCACTACAGGGCGGCTCGACGGAGCCGCACGTGCAGCCACCAGGGACGCAGGCCACGCGGCTGCCGGGGCTCCTGGGCTCGCTGCTCGCGACCGCCGGGACGCCAGAGCACCACGGCAGGGCGGCTCGACGGAGCCTCGCGCAGTCACCGTTGCATGCGAGCTCCGACGAGCGGCCTAGCGGCGACACGGGTCAGCCCATTGGTGGACCCAGCACTAGGGCCACTAGGGCCGTGGCCCTAGTCGTGGCCCAAGTAACAAGGGAGCAATTCTTCAATTTTTTGGCCCATCAGACATCAGCCCAACCAAGAAGTCCAAGCCAAGCCAGGGAATAGGGCAGCGCTCGCTCGCATCTGGATGGAGTCTAACCGCCTCGCACGCTTGACGGCGTGAGTCGCGTCTGGAGCCACGCTGCTCCGCGCCGTCGTCTGCGGCCAGGTGCGTCGCCCGTCGCCACTCGCCCCCCTCTGTTCTGCGCTCCGCCCCTCACCTGCTCGCCCCCTACGCTATGCACTCCGCGGCTCCGACCTCGGCAGGTCTCCGGCCGCCCGGCCGGCCGCTGCCCAACGCCCTAGTGGTGGCTGCCCGTCGCTCGCTGCCCAGCGCCCCAGTGGCGTCCGCCCTGGCCCCGCTCAGCTGCCCGTCGCTCGCCAGGCAGCCAGGGGGCGCTGCGCCGCTGCCCGCTGGGCACTGGCCAAATCAAGCAGGACCAGGTGAACTGGAAGACAGAAGCAGAGCCCTGGTTTGCATCTGGTTTCCCAATTTCAAATTTTCAACCCTTTGTTGCAGTTTGTATTTTGAAAAGTTTCTATTAGGGGGCTACTGAACAACAAACTTTCTTTGAGACTCCTCTCAATTTGCAAATTTTCTTTGAAAATAGTTGTTTTTCTATGTGACATAGATTATGGTGTAGCTTTAGGATTTTGGCCGCTAAAATTTGGCCTTAGTCTTGGCTAAATTCTGGGTCCGCCACTGGGTCAGCCTGCCGTGCGCGCTCCTGTCAGTGGCACCCCTCAGCTCGGCTCCGCACGTTCCAACACCGGCGCCACCTGCTCGTCTGCCGTGCTCTCTCAGCTGCACGACGCGAGAAGGACGGAGGAAGAAGAGAAAGTGAAGCTAGGGTTTTTTTTTTGGGACAGCGGCAGATTGGTTTTGTTCCTGAGGACGTCGGATTGGCATCAACGGTTCAGATCAAGCTGGTAGCTAAGTGGGCCTGCGGGGCATCGCAGACCAGCGTGCTTGCGCGGCCCACACTAGTAAAGAAAAGATTTTTAGAGACGGTTAAAATCGATTTTTAGAGATGGTTTTAAAAACCGCTGAGGTGGTTTTAAAACCGTCTCTAAAATGGATTTTCGGTTAAAGCCCACGCGGGCGTTCAGCAGGCCAAATGGCCGAATAAACCGTTTTCTGTCCGCGTTCTTTTTCTCGTTTCGTCTCATTTTCATCTCTCGTTTTTTTGTCCAGTTCGTTCGGAGATGTTCCGTAGTCCATATGTCTTGCTGCCCCTGCTGCAGGACTGTGGCGTCCCGTGCCACTCTTTTCGTGATTTTTTTGTTTTTAAATGTAACTCTATTTTTCTTATAAAGATAAAAAATAAATAGTAAACATAGTATTACGGGTCTTCGAAACTTGGACCATTGCCTAATAAATAAATATAAATATTTCCATCCTTAAGTTGTCGACGTAATTTTATTAGAAAAAAATTATTATTATTACATAAATTAATTGATGGCCTAACTAATCAAACTATAAACCACTACAGGAAACTGGATCTTTGCCGAGTGCGTAGAGGTTTGCCGAGTGGCAAAACTCGGGCACTCGGCAAAGAGCCACTTTGCCGAGCGCCAAACCCAGCACTCGGCAAAGAACGCTTTGCCGAGTGCCTGACTCTCGGCAAACTCAGGCACTCGGCAAAGAAGTTCTTTGCCGAGTGCCGGGCTCTCGGCAAACATGGGCACTCGGCAAAGAGTGCCAGGGGGCAAACGGCATCCATGGCCGTCACCTTTACCGAGTGCCGGCCGTTAGGCACTCGGCAAAGAGCTGCCACGTGGCCGGCTCAGGGGCCACCAGGCCGGCTCGCCTTTGCCGAGTGCCACGTGGTCGGCACTCGGCAAAGGACCTCTTTGCCGAGTGTCAGCCCTAGCACTCGGCAAATTTTTTTTTTATTTTGGCCGCCAGTTTTATTGTGAAGCATTCCTACAGTACCATGATCAACATGTTCAAATTTGGCATATTTTTAGTACATTTTGCTATATTTTTTCACTTTATTTCGATTTGTTGAATTTTTCCGAAAAATGTAGGTTTGAACTGCGGGTGCATCGAATATTCGATTTGAATGATTCAAAAAATAATATTCTTGTTTTTGAGTGTAAAGTTAGGCCAAATCCATGAACTGACCCAAAATTTCGATCAATGTGCGCACGGGGCAATGCCACCATCTTCCGTGCGGGCGGTTTTTTAATTCTAAAAAATGCAAACGAATTCCGAAAATAGCGAAACTTGTCGAGATGTCATGATATCGTATGCGTATGCTGTGGTAAAAATGTGAAAAAGTTTCGAGCACGTTGCACGTACGATGTTCACAAACCAGTACATCCCCACATGCGGCCAAAATCAAAAAAAAAAAAAAATTGCCGAGTGCTAGGGCTGGCACTCGGCAAAGAGGTCCTTTGCCGAGTGCCGACCACGTGGCACTCGGCAAAGGCGAGCCGGCCTGGTGGCCCCTGAGCCGGCCACGTGGGCCCACCACAAAACTGCCTGCGCACGGCCACACACACATGCGAGCACACCTGCGCCCGCCGCCGTCGCACGCCACCGCACAGCGCCGCCGCTGCCGCCGCACGCGTCGCCTCGCCCCGGCCCTGCCCCGGCGCGCCGCCTCGGCCCAGTCCTGGCGCCGCCCCGGTCCGGCCCCGCCACGCCGCCGCCACACCGCGCCCTGGCCATGCCCCGCTGCGCCGATAGGCCCCGTCCCCGGCCCTGGCCCCGGCCGTGCCTCGCCGCGCCGCCCGGCCCTGCCCCGGCGCGCGCCTTGGCCCTGTCCCGGCGTCGCCGTGCCGTCGCATCGCCACCCTTGTCTGGCCCCGCCGCACCGCCACCCCTAGCCCCGGCCCCTTGCCGCCGTCCCCAGCCCCGGCCCTTGGCCCCGGCCAGTCGGAGAAGAGGAGGAAGGAGAGGAAGGAGGAAGGAAGAGGGGGAAGAAGGAGAAGGCGACGGAGAAGGAGAGGAGGAGGCGGAAAAGGGGGGGAGGAGGAGGAAGCGCCACCAACCAACCCATCCCCAACGCCTAGCCATCCTCGCACGTCATCGACCACACCTCGCTCGGCAGCCCACCAGTCCATCCACGCTGTCCTAGGTACACTCTCTTTTCTCCTTTTTCCTTTCTCGTAGTAGTGTAGCTGTGTGTTGTGTTGTGTTGTGTTGTGGTGGAGGTGGTGGTGTGGTTGTGGTGGAGTAAATGGAGGTGTTTGTGGAGGTGGAAGTGGTGGTGGGGTTGTGGTGGTAGTGGTGATGGAGGTGGATGTAGAGTTGGAGGTGGAGGAGGTTTTATGGCTTCATAATTAAAGTATATGGTTGTGATGTATGCTTGTGGTGTTAAATGTGTACTTGTGGATGTTTGTGTGGTTGCCGGCCATCGTGCCGATGATTTTTTGCAGGTTTTGGGAACCTCACCGTGTAGGGGAGGTTCTGCCGATTTTTTTTTTGGAAATGATAGTATTTTCTTGTTTTGTAGAGAAGAGCGGATCCGGAGTAGCCCTGCGCCGTGCCGGTCTGCCTGCACAGCATCGCCTCACCACAGCACCGCCACCCTAGGTATAACCCCTGTACCCGTACCTTGGTCGTAGATCTCGTCACCTAGTTAGGCGTCTCCCATCCGAAAGAGATACGATTCCCACCGTATCTCTTTCAGATTGACCACATTTTTTGGATAGCCCGTGGATACGTAGATGGGTTAGCTTCCATGTTCTGCTCCCATCCGAGTCGGAGTTTCGGCAGCACCTCCCCGTTGTTCTCCGGATACACACTCTCCTTTGCAGGACGTGTATCGGGAGAACAGCAGGGAGGTGCTGCCGAAATTCCGTCTCGGATAGGAGCGGAGCATGGAAGCTAACCTTATCTACACACCTCGGGTGGGATTAGGACCTATCCTTCACCTATTAGAGGGTAGGAATGCCATGTAGATGCAATTGCTGGTTTTATTACTCGCTTACATATGTGTATGACAGAGGATGGATAACCGTGAGTGGATGTACACGGGCTACGCAAGTAAGAGCCATGAATGGGTTAGGGGGACCGGTCATTTCCTGGAGCATGCATTTGGCAGGGCTGCTAAAGGGTCGAGTCGGATGTCGTGTCCCTACAACAAATGTAAGAACACGAAAGAGTCAGGTGGTGAGAGATCTTTACAAGCATGGATTCGTTGCAAACTATACCCGCTGGATCTACCATGGTGAAGGCGATCGTATTAGAGAGGAGGTGGTGAGACCACGCCTTGAGGAGTATGATGGAGATGCCAGGATGGCAGACATGATGGTAGACTTTCACGATGCATGGTTCGTTGAAGGATTGGAGGAGGAGGAGGATCCAGAGGAAACCGCAAAGGCGTTCTTAGCCATGCTGGATTCAGCATAGAAGCCCCTTCACGAGAAGACAATGGTTTCACAGCTGGATGCCATTTCACGCCTAATAGCGTTGAAGTCGCAATTGAGCCTGAGTTGAGACGACTTCGATGCCATGTTGATAGTTTTGGGCAAACTGCTTCCAGAGGGTCACATCCTGCCGAAGAACATGTACGAGTCACAGAGACTCCTTCATGCACTTAAGATGCTGTATGAGCCGATCCATGCTTGTCCGAACGGGTGCGTCCTATTTAGGGGAGACCACGAGAAAGCAACGCATTGTCCAAAGTGCAACGCCTCTAGGTTTGTGGAGGTAGACGGTAGTGATGGCAAGAAGAAACAGTCTAAGATCCCCGAGAAGGTCCTACGGTACCTTCCTTTCCTACCGAGGATCCAACGGCCGTACATGACAGAGGAGTTCACGAAACAAATGACATGGCACAAGAATGGCAAAAGATACAGTCCTAACAAGATGATACACCTATCGGATGGTGATGCATGGAAGCACTTCGATGACATGCATCCTAGCAAAGCTATGGAGGCTCGGAATGTACATGTAGTGCTGGCAACAGATGGGTTCAACCCGTTTGGAATGATGGCGGCCCCGTACACTTGTTGGCCTATTTTCGTGATCCCCCTCAATCTTCCCCCCGGCATCATTTTTGAACCCTGGAACGTGTTCTTGTCGCTGATAATACCTGGACACTCGGGCAACAATATGGGTGTGTTCATGCAGCCAGTGTGGGATGAATTGCAAGATGATTGGGAAAAGGGGGTACTGACGTATGACCGAGCTACAAAGAACTTCACAATGCATGTGTGGTACTAGTATTCAATGCATGACTTCCTGGCGTATGGCATATTAAGCGCATGGTGTGTTCATGGGAAGTTCCCTTGCCCAACATGCAAGGTAGCTGTGATGTTCACCTGGCTGAACAAGGGTGGCAAGTATTCTTCGTTCGACAAACATCATCAATTCCTGCCTGACAACCATGAATTCAGAAGAGACATCAAGCACTTCACGAAAGGTGTTGAAGTCACCGACCCCATTCCTCAGATTATGGGCGGTGCCGAGGTCCTTGCCGAGATAGAGGCTCTCCAAATTGATGAAGTCAAGGGTGGTTTTATTGGATATGGTACCGAACACATGTGGACTCATATATCAGGCTTGACTAGGCTCCCCTACTTCAAGGACCTTCTTCTTCCACACAACATCAATGTAATGCACATAGAAAAGAATGTCGATGAGGCACTCTAGGCAACACTCTTGGACATAAAGGAAAAGTCAAAGGACAACATTAAGGCTAGACTGGACGTGGAAAAGATGTGCGATAGACCAAAGCTAGTGATGAAGACCCCTGTGATCGGCAAGAGATGGAAAAGGGGCCCTTCCGATTACATCCTGAAAAGGGGCAATAGGAAGGAAGTACTGCAGTGGATCAAGACGTTAATGTTCCCTGATGGGTATGCGGCAAATCTGAGTAGGGGAGTGAACTTCAAGACTATGAAAGTCAACGGGATGAAGAGTCATGACTTCCACATATGGATTCAGTGGCTCCTTCCTGCGATGACCTGGGGATACCTCCCCGAGCCAGTGTGGCGCGTACTGGTAGAGTTGAGCTATTTCTTCCGCCCGCTTTGTGCCAAGGAGTTATCTCGGGCCGTGATTGCTGAATTGGAGCGTGTTGCACCTTTGTTGCTCTGCAAGATGGAGATGATCTTTCCACCCGGCTTCTTCCTGCCGATGCAACATCTGATTTTGCACCTACCGCGCGAGGCACGTTTGGGGGGGGGGCGTGTAGGCCTGTTGGTGCTATCCAATCGATAGGTGTCTAAAGGTTCTTCGAAAAAAGTGCAGAAATAAAGCCAAAATTGAGGCTTCCGTGGAAGAGGCATTCATTCTAGAGGAGGTGTCGAACTTCACAACGGCGTACTATAATGAGACCCTTCCCAGCGTGCACAATCCACCCCCTCGTCACAACGCCGTCGAGAGTTCATCGAACCTCAGCCTTTTCACAGGGCAACTCGGAAGAGGAAGCACAAGTACCCCCAAGAACTTGTGAGATTATGAGTGGCGCACTATCTTCCTCTACGTGTTGTTGAACATTGAAGAAGTGAATCCTTATTAGAGGTAAGTTCTCAATGAGCTTGTTACATACGCCGTCACTATCCTCCACCTATCGATCCGACCCCCTTGTCTCTTGTTTTTTCAGGGAATTTATTAATGAATACTGGAGAGGGAATAGGGCTCCTTTCCTGGTTCTGTACGAAGGTACCATCCAACTTACCTCGTTCCAATTTTGAGATTCCACTTTGCTCCTAGGAGCGAGTAATGTAACGATCTACCTGGCCTCACCTTGCAGGCCCGCACGGATGCAGAAATGAGTGATGAATTGAAATAGGTTGGCAGGGGCTTCTCCCATAGGGTCAAGTCATTCACCGTTTATGATGCGAATGGCTATCGCTTTCGCACGAGAAGCTACGAGGAGAGTCGGCCCAACCGAAGCACCACGTGCACTGGAGTTCGTACGCCCAACACCGATGAGCACAACTATTATGACATAGTCAAAGAAATATACGAGCTCAACTTTTAGGGTCCTAAAGCTCTTAATCCAGTGGTTTTCAAATGCCATTGGTTCAATCCTGAAGTCACGAGAAGAGCCCCTGAGATTGGGCAAGTCAAAATTTGACAGGATTCCGTCTATAAAGGAGACGATGTCTATATTGTGGCTCAACAGGCCAGGCAAGTTTATTATCTCCCATGGGCATGCCAAAAAGACGAGAAGCTTATGGGTTGGTACCTTGTGCACTTGGTATCGCCGCGCGGTAAAGCGCCTGTCCCAAACGATGATGATTACAACTTTGACCCAAAGACAGATAGCGGAGAGTTCTATCAACCCGAGGGGCTAGAAGGGAGTATGGAGATAGACATAACTTTGCTGATGGGCATGGAAGTAGACAATGACATCGATGAGGACGAGGGTGATGAGGTGCAGAATGCCAAGGACTTAAGAATGCTTGAGCGATGGAGGATGGAGCGCGATGGAGTTGTTGAGGATGATGTAGATGATGAGGACGATGTAGATGATGAGGACGATGGAGATGATGCCGTTCGTGGATATGATGAGGACTTATACGAGCTCGACAATATTGATAGTAATGACGATAATAGTGATAGTGATAGTGATGATGACGACGACACGCCAGTCACTACCGTTTGTGGAGATAATTTCTAATTCATGTAATAATATATTGTTATTATTATTACCTTGCAATTATGTTTCATTCATTTTGCATCTCTTTACAAGTACTTCTCGTTTATTTGTGAACAAGGGTTTAATCTTTGTCATTGCAGGCACTCGAAAAAATGCCGGGTGGAAGGCGGCAGCAATGACAGGGGATCACCTCGGTCTACCAGAGGGACCGCTCACCCACCGCCAACGAGGAGCCACCATCGGTGGAGCCGTCGATGAGTAGGGAGAGGAGGCCCTACGGACGTCGCTCGGCGACGAGGAGGCTAGAGTTGCCTCCTGACCCGACGCCCCAACAGGGGGTGACAACGACGATGACCGGCAGTTCCTCTTCCTCATCAGACTCGGACCACGGGGGCGAGGCGACACCAGGGGAGATGCCTTCCTTAGGTTCGAGCAAGGTCTACTCGCGTGGGCCCTCGTCCCTCCCTTCAGCGCCGCTCGCGCCTTCCCACCGCCCGGTGATTCGACCCTACGGTGACAAGTAAGTAACCATTGATGTTTTCACTACTTATTCATATGACATGTTGAAAATCGTACTTTAGACTAACAATTCTTCTTAATGACTGGTGTAGTAACTGGACGATTGTGAGCGGAGGGGGCAATGCACGCCATGTCAATGGCATCCAGAGCCTCCTGCTTTGGAAGCACTACCCTGGCAGGGTCACCCACGCTGGGGTGACAGGGCCGTCCTGGTCGTGGGAGCACTTCGCCAGCATCGTGGACCCCGACCACGACACCCTTGCAACAAGGATCAAGAGGGAGTTTTGGGTGAGTCTTCATCGCACCACATTGCTCAGTACTACGCATTCGTTGGACGTTCTTGAAATAATGAAATGATACATGATGTCTGTATGCAGGACTACTTCACGTGCGAGGATGGGAAACAGGCCGAGGCGGCGTGAGTGCAGGACAAGGTCTGCAGAGAGCGACTCAAGGACCTGTACCACGAGGGGCGTATCCAGTGCATCATCACCTACAACGCCGATGTGCTTGGCTGGGTGGTGAGGAAGAGGGAAGCCAGGCAGATGATGCTCCAGAGGGAGACCGACCTCACTAGGGAGCAGTACCTCCAGGTAAGTAGAAAACATTCATTCTGATTGCTTCCATGAAAAATAAGTAGGCTTCAATTCATCTTCTGACATGTCAAATACTTGATGTCATGCAGATGTGTCCTGCTTGGTGCTCCAAGTACAAAGACTGCTGGGTGGACATCGTGAACAAGTGGGTCTCGGAGGACACGTACACTCAGCGCAGAAGCCGTCGGAGGTGCCGCCTGGAGATGCAAGGGCCGTCACACCACCAAGGGAACCGGCCCCTCCTAGTCTACATGGAAAGATGGGTACGCTTCTGTTGATCTATTTATTTATTTATTCTAGCGCCCAATTGTCATTACTTGTAATCATCTTTGTGTTTTCCTCGCAGTCCCAGTCGCATGGTGGCCAGGAAATCAACAAGTTCATGGGGTATGCCTTGGCTCACAAGGGCCCAACGACAGCGGCAGACAACGTCTACAACCCGAAGGATGGGGCCGACGCATACACCAACGCGAGCGTCTACCCCAAGATTGCCGAGTACACCTCGGCGGCTCGCACGCGCCATGGGGAGGACTTCAATCCGGCCACCCAACCCCTAGATACGGACCTCGTGATGAGGTTGGGAGGAGGGAAGCAACACGGGCGGTAGTGGATGGCCAACAGCGCAATCGAGTCATCCTCTGTTCCCAGACTAAGCCAGATTCGACAAACCAGCACGAGCTCCTCTGACATCCCCATAGTACCTCGGCAGCCGAGCTCCACGCAGATGATGGCAACATTTCAGGTAAGTACAGTTTTATTCATCGTTCACTGGTTTTACACATGTACCTGGCCTTTGCATTGTTTAAACCTTGCGGGTGTAATATGTTAGGCCTAGCTGGCAGAGTTGCAGGACCAGCAGATGGCCCAGGCGGAGGCCCATCAGCGGCAGCTGGAGGCTGTCCAGCAGTAGTCGGCGCGTCAGCTGCAGGACGTGGCGACTTACTTTCAGGGCCTTCAGATCCTGGGTTTGGTCCTGCCTCTGTTGCCTCCCTCGCTGTTCGCTCCACCCCCTCCTCCTAGTCCTACAGGGACTCTGGTGAGTATATATGGTTGTTTATTGCTTTAGCTTGTGCGGCCATCCTGCAGGTACTAATGAGATCATTTCTCCTTTGTGCAGGCACAGTCGGCGGGTTCGAACCCGACTCCTCCAGGTGGCCCTTCTCCACAGCACGGGTGGCCGGTTGGCACGGTTGGCCCGACTCCACAGTACACGTGCCCAGGTGGCGTTCCTCCGTCTACGCAGCACGGGTACTCCGGGTGGATAGGTAGCCATTTTCCGTCGCCCGGGTGGACGTTCCAGGGTGGCCCTCCGCAGCAAGGGTGGCCTTCGTGGCCATCTGGGAGCTCTTCACACTCTGGGGGCCATGGGGACCAAGGGACGCAGTAGGTACCTCTCATTTCGCTTTTGGACTTGTGATGGTTATGTTGGACTAGTGATGGATTGGCTTCTATGAGGGTTATGTTGGACTAGTGATGGATTTGTATGGATGCACTTGTGATGGATGGATGGATTTGTTACGGATGAACTTGTGGATGGATTTGTGTTGAATTATATGGATGGAATGTGATATATATCTGATATATGTGATATTGTATGGATTTGTGTTGAATATATGTGATATTGCATGGATGGAATGTGAAAAAAACTGAATTTTTTTTACCCAGATTTGCCGAGTGCAAACACTCGGCAAAGCTGGGGAAGTTTTTCCCAGCACAACAGCTTTGCCGAGTGCTGACACGGCACTCGGCAAAGTGACCATAAATTTGCCGAGTGTCAGCACTCGGCAAAGATTGTTTCCAAAAAAAAATTACTTTGCCGAGTGCCTGTCAGAGCGGCACTCGGCAAATATTATTATTTTTTAAAAAAATTAAAAACTCTTTGCCGAGTGCCTGCCACGTCAGCACTCGGCAAAGAAACCGACAGATGACGGTGGACGTTAACTTTGCCGAGTGCTGACATGGCACTCGGCAAAGGCTTTGCCGAGTGCCCGACAGGTGGCACTCGGCAAAGAATTCTTTGCTGACGAATTCTTTGCCGAGTGCTCTTTGCCGAGTGCGGCACTCGGCAAAGCCTTTGCCGAGTGTAAAGCGGGCTTTGCCGAGTGCGGCCTGCACTCGGCAAAGAACCAGAATCCTATAGTGAACTGAATTCTTGATCCATTTGTCCTCAAATATAATCAAATTAAATGTTTCTCCAAGTTATCCGCATATACCGGTGCAAATCTCTAAGTTGTTCATATATACCAGTACAAATCTCAACACAGGCTAACACGTGGAAATCGAGAGATCTCGGTCATACTTCATACTCATCAATAGAGATACCAATTATTGAGAGGATGACGACTAACCCCTTGCCGACTTTAATAAGATATTAAAATTAGATATTCTTGTGGATCCTCGAAAGAAGTCACGGAACTTGATATCTAACTCTATCAACACATGAATAGTACCGTTGTAGCTGCGCAGCAAGCTGAAACGACCAAGTTGAACGTTTGATAGCTTTTTTCTCCCTCTCGTTCATGCACGGCCATATTTGCTAGTAATATTAATTAGTCATAATCAAGCACGTGGTCACCAGTTGCGAGCATAGTACGGGATTTATCAATACCTGATCCTATTTCTTCTACGCCGGTGGTGCATGCTTCATTAGATCTGTTGTGGATTATTACAGAATCGGCACATGCCCAGCACCGTCCCAACTCCCAGCCCTGTACAGCGCCAGCCACTTGGCGTCCGGCAGCCGGCCCTGATAGTGAGAGACCCAGCTTGGCCGGCCGGGCCTAGGTGCCAGTGGCCAGTGTGGCCCGGGCGAACGGGGCAGCCACGGGAAAAAAATTCCCTGCAGCGCGTCTGTAGACCGCATCTGCTAGATACGGTTGCATCAGCGTCGCACGCTTGGACACCAATGTCTTTGTACACCATAAAAAATCATCGATGCACTTTCAGTACTCACATGCAGCTCCTTCCCCCCACTGCGCTCACCATCTTACCCTGTCCTCTTGGCCGAAAATTTTTGACAGCATCGTTGACATCGACAAAGCGAAAACAAAACATGTCCATTCCAGCTACCATAGCATAAATTTGAATGAATTGACATAAGGCGTAACATGTTTTGGCTGCTGTGATTATGCATATTGGCTATGGATGTCCTACGTGCTATGTGCAACTGGTTCATCAATTTATCGATAGACAAGCATGAAAAGCTCAAGATCAGTGTAGCTGACATCATTTCACCTTCTTTTGCGAGAAGTTAGTCACAAGAGAAAACAAACGTGGTCATGGCATGGTCGATAATAGTGTGAGAGTGGCATGGTAGCAGGTCTCAGACTAACAGCTCATTGCCATTAGCGATGGTTCCATGCATGGTTTTGGAAGCCTTAAGGCGCCTGTGGATGTTGGTACGACATCAGGCCATCCAACGCATGCATGCTTGAGCCAGAAAATGGCACCAACAGAATTGAGCTCCATTATGGTTAACACCATGATATTTTATAGCAAAAAGAAAACTACAGATCTCTCCAAGATTCAAAACATTAAATTTTAAAAGAGAGCTAAGGAACTTGGATAGTTATTTCTCGAGGAATGAAGTTCAACAAGAGATAATTCAAGACTTCCCTGATTATACTCAGTAGAAATAACTATATAGCCACAAGATAGGAGTGCGGAAAAAAAGGAATAGAAGAGAGAGACACAACTGGATTCAGGTTCTTTGCCGAGTGCCTGAGGTACTCGGCAAAGGCCAAATTGCACTCGGCAAAGCCTTTGCCGAGTGCGGCACTCGGCAAAGAACACACGGCAAAAAATTGATCGGCAAAGCCCTCTTTGCCGAGTGTCTTTTATCGGGCACTCGGCAAAGGCTTTGCCGAGTGCCCCGGGGACACTTGGCAAAGAAAAGCGACCGTCACGTCGCCGGTCCCGTTGACGGTCACTTTACCGAGTGGCAACCCTGCAGGCACTCGGCAAATATTTTTTTAATTTTTTTAAAAAATTCTTTGCCGAGTGCCAACCCATGAGGTACTCGGCAAAGATTTTTTATTTTTTTAAAAAATTTCTTTGCCGAGTGCCAACCCGTCAGGCACTCGGCAAAGATTTTTTATTTTTTTTAAAAATTTCTTTGCCAAGTGCCAACCCGGAAGGCACTCGGCAAAGAGCTTTAATTTTTTTTGAAAATTTTCTTTGCCGAGTGCCAACCCTACAGGCACTCGGCAAAGTGTTTTTCTTTTTTTTAAAAAAATTCTTTGCCGAGTGCCAGACATCGGACACTTGGCAAACGTTTTTCATTTTTTTTAAAAATTTCTTTGCCGAGTGTCCCTCCGGAAGGCACTCGGCAAAGATTTTTTTTTTTTTTTTTAAAATTCTTTGCCGAGTGCCCTATGGCCGGTACTCGGCAAAGTTTAATTTTTTTTTAAATTTCTTTGCCGAGTGTTATGGTCACAACACTCGGCAAAGCTGGAAAATCTGTTTTCTGGTCGCCCATTTTTCCAGCTTTGCCGAGTGCTGTGACCATTGCACTCGGCAAAGGGGTCCATTGCCGAGTGCAACACTCGGCAAAGTGACCCAAAACGGCAATTTTTTTACATTCCATCATGACAAATACATTCATACAAACATATATCACATATATATCTCATCCATCACATATGTATCTCATCCATCCACACATCCATCCGCCCATATCACATCCACCACAATATATAATAATAAGTGCTCAAGTCCATCCAAATAAGTCCACAAGTCCATCAAAGTCCACAAGTGCATCACAAGTATATCACAAGTCCATCACCAAGTGAACAACAAATGTAAAAAATACAACATGCACTTATCTCGGCCACTGTGACTGTGGTGAAGGCCCAGATGCATCATTCGGAGGTGCATGAGGTGGATTATTCGAACCACCGTCAGATGGAGACTGCACAAAGGAGAAAAGATTGCATGTGAGACAAGATTATTTTGATAGCTAATCTAGGACGATAGAGGCGATACAAGCAAAGCACAAGAGAAAGTAAAAAACTTTGATACTCACAGGAGTAGCTACAGCTGCAGGACGCGGAGGCGGAGGTGGAACCAACAGCCCAGGTGGCAGAGACAAGCCCATACGTTGCCCAAGCCCTGGTAGGAAATCCATAATGTCCATCAGCCTCTGCGCCTGGGCCTGCCGCTCGGCCCGCTCGGCCTCCAGCTGGCCCCCTAGCTCCTGACGTTCCTTCATTTCTTGTTCCAGCCGGGCCTGCAATATTTCACTCCAATGTTTCAGTAATGCAAAGCTAATTAAGGTGTGTAAAGATCAATGTATGACGAGTAAAACAGGAATAACCTCGAGTGCGTCGACCCAGTGCTGTGCAGCGGTCGGACGTGTGCGAATGGCCGAGCTCTCGCTCGTGCTCCATGCTCGGATCTAGGAGACAGAGGGAGTAGAGGCCGTGTCGATGATGCCGTCGCCAAGCCAGAACCGCCCATGCTTCTTGCCTTGCCCCGCCCTCATGACGGCCTCTCCATCGAAGTCCTGGGTGCTCGGATCGTGGTTTGACCCATGGAGCGACCTCGCCACCTCCGTGTACTCACTATTGCGGGAGTGGACGCTCGGGTTCATGTATTCCTCGGGCGGGTCCTCCAGGTTGAAGGAGACGTCGGACGTCGCCTTGCCCTTGTGGGCCATACACCATGCCTGGAAGTCCAAGCAAACCTAGCCACTATGTGACACTGACCGCGAGAAAGACAGCACGATGATTAGAAATCAGGCAGAACTGAGCGTGACAATAGATAAATCAATTCGCGTACCCATGCTTGTTTGTATCCGGCGAGGTTGCGGCTGCCTTGATGGTGTGCTGGACCTTGCATCAGCAAACGACGGTCCTGAGCATCCATGTGCATCTTGAGGTACTCCTCCGTGAACTACCTCTCCACCATCATCGCCCAGCACTCGGGATATGCTTGGCACCACCAGGGAATCATCTACACGTCATCAAGTATTGGACATATAAGAAGATCAAATTAAACCAACTTAATCTCAAAACGAATCAATATTGATGTTCTTCATTTACCTCAAGGTACTGCTCCCGGGTCAGCTACATCTCTCTTGCGTCTTTCTTGGTTTTCCTCTCTCCAAGCTTCGACCCGTAGTAGGTTACGATGGCCTAGATGCGCACCTCGTGATGCATGTCGATGACGAGTTTTTTATAGGCTTTGGTAGTCACCTGCTCTGCCCTGGCCTCAAATCCCTCCTCGCATCTGTAATAAGTCTGCATACAAAAGTGATGTATCCATTCATTATTTCAAGAAAAGTCCAATGAATGCGACGTATTGAGCAATGTTGTGCGAGGGAGATTTACCCAAAACTCTGCCTTCACCCGTGCTGCCTTGTTGGGGGTACTCCGCATCGGAGGCGATGATGTAGTGGTCAAACAAGTAGGCCGGCTCCGTCTTCAATGTGTACGTGACAATGCCGGGGAAGTGTTGCCTGCATAGAAGACCCAGGATGCCGTTGACTAGCCGTGCGCTACCACCCGACACAACCACCCAGTTCCTGCACAAGTGATTAAGAAAAAATATTAGTTTTTTTCATCATATCATATGAAGTTGGTGATAACATATACAGTTACTTACTTTTGTCCTTCGGGGCGAATCACTGGGCGTTGGTGAGGAAGCGGAACCTGTGGGAGGCTCGTGGGACCTCACAAGTAGACACTCGAAGAGGAGTTGGAGGAAGCAAAACCCGTGCCTGCCGCCTCCCCTCCCCTCCTCCTCCTCCTCCTCCTCCTCCTCCTCCTCCTCCGCTGCCGAACCAGCTCCTTGTCTGACTTGTCCACGGACGCCACCTCCTCCTGCGGCTGGCGGTCCTCCTCACATGGTGTGGGAGGAGACGGCCCCCTCCTACGGCCGGCGTGGTCTTTGGTAAATTGAGTTCACGGACCTATGATGGTCGCCCGCCACCTTTGTTCAATCACCTGCAATAAAAAAGAAAAACAAGACGTAATTAGAAATAGGTGCAAAAATGAACAAAACATAATTACAAAAAACATAGTAATACATGTATTAGAAATATATGCAAAAATGAACAAAACATAATTACAAAAAACATAGTATTACATGTATTAGAAATAATCTTCATGATTGAGATTAGCTGGATCATAGGTCTCGTCATCACTATCAATATTGTCAAACTCATCAACACTATCCGAAGGAGGAATGTTGTCTTCATTGTCATTGCCTAAACGTAATCGCTCAAGCATTTGTATGTCCTTCAGATTTCACACCTCGTCTCCAGTGTCCTTGTCATCATCCCTTTCATTGTCTACTTCTATTCCTATCTCTTCGGTTAAGTCTATGTCAAACCTCCCTTGTAGCCCCTCTTCTTGATTGAACTCTCCATCATATGTGTTTGGGTTGAAGTTGTAATCTTCATCGTTTGGGACAGGTAGTTTACCGTGTAGCGATACCTTGTGCACAATAGACCAACCCTTAAGATGCTCGGCGTCTTTGCACGCGTATGACGTATAATAAACCTAGACGACCTGTTGAGCCACAATGTAGACATCTTTTCCTGGATAGACGGAATCCTGTTGAATCTCGACTAGCCCAAGCTTAGGGGTCTGTCTCGTTACACCAGGATGAAACCAGTGGCATTTGAATATGACAGGAGTAAGAGGTTTGGAACCATAAAATGATAGTTCATAGATTTCTTCAATTCTTCCATAATAGTCGAGTCCATCAGTGCCGGGCGTAACAACTCCGCTGTTTGTGGTTTGTCGATTGGGCTGACTCTGCTCGTAGCTTGTTGTGTGAAAATGATATCCATTCATGTCATAACCGGTAAATGACTTGACCCTAACGGCACAGCCGTTTGCAACCTGTCTCAACTCATCACTTATAGGCGCATCAGTTTGGGCTTTCTATTTGAACCAACAAATGAAATCGGGGCTCCCTGGTCCCGCACCCCGTGAAAGAAGGGTATCATTTTCTTGCGGGGTAGGTTGCCTTGATCCATGCCAGGATTGACAAAGAAATTCCCTGTACCAACGAGAAACAAGGGGGTTGGACGAAGAAACAAGGACATACAGCGAAATGAAACAAGTTCGTTCAGAACTTACCCGATGAACGGTTGCACCTCGATAAGGTTGGTCAACACATATAGCATGATACTGCGCCACTCTTCATTTTTCAATTGCTTAGTGGTCGATGCACTTGCGCTTCTGAGTTGCCCTTGTAAAAGGGTGAGGTTCGATTCATTTTTGCCAGCATTGTAACGAGGGGGTGGATTATAAACGTTAGGAAGTTTCTCAGTGTAGTATTTCTCTGTGAAGTTCGACACCTCCTCTAGAATGTATGCCTCTTCAATGGAAGCCTCAATTCTAGCTTCATTTCTACATTTTTTTGCGAAGAGTCTTCAGACATCTCTCGATTGGATAGCACCAACGGTTCTGCACGAGCCTCCCATCCGTGCCTCATATGGGAGGTGCACAATCAAATGCTGCATCGACAAGAAGTAGGTGGGTGGAAAGATCTTCTCCAACTTACACAGCAACATGGGTGCCGCTTTTTCCATGTCATCAATGACGGTCCGAGAGAGCTCCTTGGCACAAAGCTAGCGGAATAAGTAGCTCAACTCTGCCAGCACTTGCCAAACATGCTCCGGGACATAGCCTCGAACCATCGCCGGAAGAAGCCGCTCAATCCATATGTGGTAGTCATCACTCTTCATCCCATTGACTCGTAGAGTGCCTAAGTTAACTCCCCTCTTTAGATTCGCTGCATACCCATCAGGGAACATTAGCTTCTTGATCCATTCAAGTACTTCCCTCCTTTGGTCCTTTTTCAAGACGAAATCGGCCTTAGGCCTTCTCCAAGTCTTGCCACGACTAGGAGGTTGCATCTCTTGATTTGGTCTATCGCACAACGTTGCTAGGTCTACTCTAGCCTTTGGGTTGTCCTTAGACTTTTCAATGTCCATGAGTGTTGCCCAAAGTGCCTTAGCGACATTCTTTTCAGTGTGCATTACATCAATGTTATGTGGTAGAAGAAGGTCATCGAAATAGGGGAGCCTCGTCATGCCCGAGATATGAGTCCACATATGCTGCTCACCATATCCCACAAAACCACCTTCTTCATTGGGCATGAGAGCACCTATCTAAGCATGAACCTCGGCACCAGTCATCATCCTCGGTGCAGGGTTTGTCACTTTGACACCTTTCATAAAGTTCTTGATGTCTTGTCTGAATGGATGGTCAAGAGGTAGGAATTGACGATGTCTGTCGAACGACGAATACTTGCCACCCTTCTGCAACCAAATAAACCTCACACCTTCCTTGCATATTAGGCATGGGAACTTCCTGTGAACACACCAGGTGCAGAATATCCCATACGCCAGGAAGTCATATTGGGAGTAGTGGTACCAAACATGCATTTTGAAGGTGGTCTTTGTAGCTCGATCGTATGTCCATACCCCTTCGTCCTAAGCACGGACCAATTCATCAAACACGGGCTTCATGAACACACCCATATTACTCCCTAGGTGTCCCGGAATTATCAACGACAAGAATATGTTATGTCGTTGAAAGGAGACACCGGGGGGGGGGGGGGGGAGATTATGGGGGATAACAAAGATGGGCCAACATGTGTATGGGGCAGCCATCATTCCATAAGGATTGAACCCATCTGTTGCCAATGCGACACGTACATTACGAGCCTCATCTGCTTTGTCACGATGTTTGTCATTAAAACGGATCCAAGCTTCACCATCGGATGGATGTACCATCTTATCAGGATTGTATCGTTTGCCATTTTTGTGCCATGTCATCTGTTTCGTGGATTCCTCGGTCATGTATAGCCGTTGGATTCTCGGTAGGAACGGAAGGTACCGTAGGATTTTCATGGGGATCGTAAGTTGCCTCTTCTGGCCATCATCAGAGTCTACCTCTAGGTACCTAGAGGATTTACACTTTAGACAGAACTTTGCATACTCGTGTTCTTTCCTAAATAGGACGCACCCTTTTGGACAAGCATGTATCTGCTCGTACGGCATCTTAAGTGCTCGAAGGAGTTTCTGTGACTCGTACATGCTCTTTGGTAGAATGTGGCCCTCCGAAAGCAGGGTGCCAATCACGGCCAACATCTTATCGAAGCCAGGTCGACTCAAGTTTAACTCAGACTTCAACCCCATTAAGCATCCAATGGCATCCAGTTGAGACACCGTTGACTGATCGTGAAGGGGTTTCTGTGCCGAGTCCATCATGTCGTAGAACGCCTGTGCGGTTGCCTCCATCTTCTCCTTCTCATGTCCCTCATCGAACTGTCCTTGGTGAAAGTCATCTAACATGTCTGCTACCCCGGCATCAGCATCAAAAGCCTCCACCCGTGGTCTCACCACCTCCTCTCTCATACGATGGGCTTCACCATGGTGGACCCACCAGGTGTAGTCCGGCATAAATCCATTCTTCACAAGATGTTTACCCATTTCCACCTTGTTTACCCTTCTCCTGTTTCCACATTTGCTGTAGGGACACAAAACTAGGCAATGTCCTTTAGCAGCGTTGCCAAATGCACTGTTCAAGAAAGCATTGGTCTTGTTCATCCATTTTGTGGTGTAATCACTCTGACTTCTCCAGCCCGTGTACATCCACTGACGGTCATCCATCCTCTAACATATGTATCAGCGAGTAATGTAACCATCAATTGCATCTACATGGTGTTCCTACTATCTAATAGGTGAGGATAGGTCCTAATCCCACCCGTAGATGCATAGATAAAGTTAGTTTCCATGCTCTACTCCTATCCGAGACAGAATTTCGACAGCACCTCCCTGCTATTCTCCAGATACACGTACCGCCAAAGAAGAGTGCGTATTCGGAGAACAACAGGGAGGTGATGCCGAAACTCTGTCTTGGACCAGAGCAGAACATGGGAACTAACCCATCTACGCATCCGTGGGCTGTCCAAAAAGCGTGGATAATCCAAAATAGATACGGTCATAGATATGCAAAGATCTGCATACCTCCAACCATATCTCTTTCGAACGGGAGACGCCTAACTGGGTTACGCGATCTATGACCATGATACAAAAAGAGGGGTTATACCTAGGGTGGCGGCGGAGTCAGGCTAGCAGGGCCATGGCGAGTCGGTGTAGTGGCGAGACGACGTGGTGCAGGCAGACCGGCACGGTGGCGAGAACTCCGACGGGCTCTTCTCTACAAAAATGGAACAAAATACTGTCATTTACAAAAAATTTTGGCAGAACCTCCCCTGCACGATGAGGTTTCCAAAACCTGCAAAAAACAATGGCACGATGGCCGACAAGCACATACGGCTCAAGAGAAGCCATGTAGTTTGGATATCAATCCATGCAGAAGAATATATCCAAGTAGTACCACTACTTGTACTACTACTTCCACTATTGCTATTACTACTACCACTATTGCTACAACTACTACCATTAGTTGTACTACTACTAGTACCACTACTTCTACTACTACCACTAATTCTACTACTAATACTACCACTAGTTGTACTACAACTACCACTAGTACAACTAATACTACTACAACTACCACTACCTCGACAATAATAAGTGAGAAGGCATACCTGACGGGCGCTGGGGTAGGGGCGGGCGGCGTCGGGATCGGGCGGAGTCGGGGTCACCGGAGTCGGGGACTGGGTCGGGCACGGACGACGTCGGGGCGAGCGGTCCACGGGGCGCGGCCGGGGCAGGGCCGGCCGGGGGCAGGGCGCGGCCGGGAAAAGGGCGCGGCCGGGGCGTAGGGCCGGCCGGGGTCAGGGCAGCGTGGCCGGGGGAAGGGCCGGCCGGGGGCACGGCGCGACCGGCGGCAGGGCGCGAGGCAAGCGCAGGCAGCGGGCGGCGCGGCCGGGGGAAGAGCCGGCCGGGGGCACGGCGTGGCCGGCGGCAGGGCGCGCAGGCAGTGGGCGGCGTGGCCGGGGGAAGGGCCGGCCGGGGGCAGGTCCAGCCGAGGGCACGGCGCGCAGGCGGCCGGGTGCGCGGGCGCGCGGGCAGCGCGGGTGGCCGGGCGGCGCTGGCGCAGGCGCGGGCGTGCGACCGGTGGCTGCGTGGGCGAGCGGGGCCAGTGTGGGCGTGGCGTGCGGCACGGAGGCGGGGGCGGGCAGGCGTGGGCGCAGGGCTGGCTGGCTCTGACTGCCCGACCGGCCCAAAATGCTTAAGTCCTCGCGGCTTTGCCGAGTGCCGGATCAGGGAGGCACTCGGCAAAGATATGATTTTTTTTAAAAAATTTCTTTGCCGAGTGCCCCAGATCTGGCACTCGGCAAAGATTTAAATTTTTTTTTAAAATTCTTTGCCGAGTGTCTCAAATCTGGCGCTCGGCAAAGAATTTTTTTTTTAAAAAAATACTTTGCCGAGTGCCCCTGGCGCGGCGCTCGGCAAAGATTTAATTTTTTTATAATTTCTTTGCTGAGTGCTCCTGTGGATGCACTCGGCAAAGAGGAATTTTTTTAAAAAAAAATTAAAACACTCTTTGCCGAGTGCCTTATGCCTGGCACTCGGCAAAGACACCCTTTGCTGAGTGTCATGCCCGACACTCGGCAAAGTTTTTTTGTTTTTTTGTTTTTGGCCTCCAATTTTTTTTGTGCAGCCCTTTTAAAGCACCAGGAACTCCCAGTTACAATTTGAGGATTTTTTGTGGCTTTTTGATATATTTAGTTACTTTATTTCGTTTACTTGATTTTTTTCCGAAAAATAGAAATTTGAACTGCACGTGGTACGAATAATGGAGTTTAATGATTCAAAAATTGATAGTCATGTTAGTGAGTGTTGTGAGAGGCCGTATCCAGGAATGGACCCGAAATTTTGGACATCTTGTTCACGAAACATGTCCGCGAAATTGCGTGTGAAGGGCCCGTTCCTGGATACGGCCTCTCACAACACTCACTAACATGACTATCAATTTTTGAATCATTAAACTCCATTATTCGTACCATGTGCAGTTCAAATTTCTATTTTTCAAAAAAATTAAAGTAAACGAAATAAAGTAACTAAATATATCAAAAAGCCACAAAAAATCCCCAAAATGTAACTAGTAGTTCATGGTGCTTTAAAAGGGCTGCACAAAAAATTGGAGGCTAAAAACAAAAAAACAAAAAAAACTTTGCCGAGTGCCGGGGCATAGCACTCGGCAAAGGGTGTCTTTGCCGAGTGCCAGGCATAAGGCACTCGGCAAAGAGTGTTTTAATTTTTTTTTTATAAATTCCTCTTTGCCGAGTGCATCCACAGGAGCACTCGGCAAAGAAATTATATAAAAAAAATTAAATCTTTGCCGAGTGCCGCGCTAGGGGCACTCGACAAAGTATTTTTTAAATTTTTTTTTCTTTGCCGAGCGCCATATCTGAGACACTCGGCAAAGATTTTTTTTTTTAAAAAAAATTAAATCTTTGCCGAGTGCCACATCTGGGGCACTCGGCAAAGAAATTTAAAAAAAAAATCAAATCTTTGCCGAGTGCCTAACAGCAGGCGCTCGGCAAAGAATGCCGTGACCGAACGCCGTTTCGCGGGCAGCCTATGCCGAGTGTAGAGATTTTGCCGAGAGTCTGGCACTCGACAAAGAAGTCCTTTGCCGAGTGCCCGGCACTCGGCAAAGAAGGTCTTTGCCGAGTGCCCGACTTTTGACACTTGGCAAAGAATTTTACACTTGGCAAAGTCTCTGTTTCCGGTAGTGAGACAACGATAACTTAATTTAACCCAAGAAATTATTTGACGATAACTATACAAAGTTTATGCCAATAAATGCGGTGGGTCAAGAACAATTTCAAGTAACAAATAATAATACTTGCAAAGTATTTTAAAGGAACATGATGAGGTACTTATTACATTCAAAAGCAGTGTGCCAAAGATCTCCGGGCATTGTCAATTTGTTGTCTCTGCAGTCGCGAATGATCTGAGGTCATTTGGGCAGGACAGTTGTGATTGTCATGCTGGATTGAGTGGTGCTGCTATTGACGCTTGTGACAGTGGTAGATGTATAGTAGAAGGCATCAGGTGGTGGCTCATAGGTTGCCACCGGCATCCTCGCCTGCAGATTGGGCAGTGGCATCTCAGACCGCAGCACGCTGACGGCCTGCCGGATGGACGGTCGGAGGCTCCGGTCAGGGTGCGCACACCAGAGGCCGACGACCATCACGGTCTCCATCTCCCGGGCCTCCAACTCACCCTTGAACCGTGCGTCGGCGGCGTCGAGGATGGCTCCTCTGCTGTGGTACTCCCACACCCACTGCACGATGTGGATCACGTCTTCTTCGCCGTGGCGACGCACCAGGGGCCGCTGGCCGCAGGCGATCTCTAGCAGTACGATGCCGAAGCTGTAGACGTCCGACTCAGCGTTCGCCCTGCCGGTGATCATGCACTCCGGGTCCATGTACCCCATGGTCCCGGCGAGCACCGTGGTGTGCGAGCCCTGGCCGTGATCGACCAGCCTCGCCAGCCCGAAGTCGCCGAGCTTGGCGTGGAAGGACGCGTCCAGCATCACGTTGCTGGGCTTGATGTCCCTGTGCACAACGCACTGCTCCCACTCCTCGTGCAGGTAGAGCAGCGCCGACCCCAGTCCCAACACGATCTCGTGGCGGAGCGGCCATGGCAGCAGCGTGTCGGTGTCGTCGCTGGTGGTGTAAAGGTGGTTGTCGAGGCTGCCGTTGGGCATCAGCTCGTAGACGAGGAGGAGTTCGCTGCCGCCATGGCACCAGCCGATCAGCTGCACCAGGTTGCGGTGCCTGAGCCGGCTGATGATCCTCACCTCCGAGGCGTACTCTTTCCTCCCCTGTTTGGAGCCCTTGGACACCCTCTTGATGGCGACGTGGAGACCCATCTCCTTGAGGAATCCCCTGTACACTGATCCGAACCCCCCTTCCCCGAGCTTCTGTGTGTCCGAGAAGTTGTCCGTGGCAATGGCGAGCTCGCCGTAGCGAAACCGCTTTGGTCCGGTCCCTCTCTCGAAGTCGTCTTCCATCTCCAGATCCTCGTCGAAGAACCCGCCTTCTCCCAGCTCTTGCTCCCTCGCTTCCTCAAGGATTCTAGCCTGCCTCCTCCGTCGCCGGCGAAGGAGCCATATGGAGAAGATGGCCAGGATGACCATGATCGAGACGGAGCCGACAGACACGCCAATCACGATCCCTGTCGATGGTTCTGTGGAGGGATGCAAAAGACCGCGTCAACGTTGTTGCTCTGCATCAGTCGATGACGATAAACGGATAAAGGAAGCCGCAGCAGGAGGATGTATACCTAGAGTTGGCGGCGAAGACGTAGGTGGCGCCGGCGCCGGCGCCGGCGGCAGAGTGCTGTCTATCAGGAACGACACCTGGTAGCGCAGGTAGCAGCTGTAGCCCTTGATGGAGCATCCCGTGTGACTGGGAAACAGCTTCCCCAGCCTGATGGCGTAGCTCCTGATGCAGGTCGAGCACTCGCTGCCGTTGAGGTCCCTGGTGCACTGTGCCAGCCCGTACATCTCCATCTCCTGCGAGCCCGTGCTCGAGTACGGCATGCTGCTTCTGAAACTCCGCGACGTGTCAAAGGCGATTCTGCTTGAGAGGGCGATCATCAGCGGCACCCAGGCGTCCAGCACAGCTTCTGAGGTCAAAGGCATGCCGATGGTGGTCAGCGGCTCGGCGAATACGTAGCCGAGGTCCGCGGTGGCGGGGATCGGCGCGGCCGAGTACCGGAGGACGCACGCGTCGTACGCCGCGCTCACGTTCCGGCTGCCCGGGCACGCCGTCGTGATCACGGCTGACGCCGTGGAGATACAGTAGAGGCAATCGGACGCGTCGATGTCCGCGAAGCACATGATGAGGCCGAACACCGCGTCGGGCCCCGACCCGGCGCTGCCCTTGTAGAACCAGCCGTTGTCGCCGGCCGTCGTGGGGAGCGCGGCCAGGAACTGGTCCAGGTTCTTCTTGTACTGGCTGCCGTCGGTGTAGTTGTTCGACTTCGAGCAGGACAGATTAAACGGCTTCGAGATATTGTTGCCCTCCTGCCCTGCTGCTGCGACGAAGAGAAGGGCCAAGGTGGCGAGGAGGAGGAGAAGACGGGAAGCCATAGCCGGCCGGCAGCTCTCAGCTGCCCTGGGCCCTGGGACGCCGTTGCTTGCTGGTTTTGGACATATATGGACACCCTGTGTCCTCCTCTGCGTTGCGTTGCTCTCTTTCTGACACCGTCAGCTGCGACTGCTGAGGATTTGTAGTGGATCAGGTCGGTTTCGAGCTATTCTTTCAATTATTCTTCGTTCTTTGCACGATGTAGGATCAGGACCCGGCGACCGGCGTCATGTGTTGTGTCCTGACCGATGTGCACATGCAGAAACCAAACTGTCATGTCATAATAAAGAAGCTAGAAGTTCAGAGAGTCACCCTTCCATAGTAGTCACTAGTCGGCGTCATGTAAGAAATGACATTTTACCAATTTCTTGCCGATTTCAGGAGTGATTTTTAATTGAGAAAATTTCCCCCTTATGTATGAGGAAGTTCAGCAGGATTCTTTCATAGTGGTCACAAGTTTCGTAGGTTAGGAGTACTGATTTTCTGCTTTGAATGGATATCTCTTAGCTCTTCCCCTCAAATTAAAAGATATCTCTTAGCTTCTGAAGTAGCTGATTGATAAGCTCACAAGGGTGGTCACAAGTTCCATTTGGATCTTTGGCAGTTGCCGGCCTGCTTTTGGCTTGGGTCCAGTCTATTATCAAACCTATTGTTGGTTCCTGTCAAAGTTCCTGTCAAAGCACAAGTCTGCTCTCGTAAATCGTAATTGTGGCAAGGAGAGAAGACGATTCAAGGGCAGATGTCATACTATGGACGATACCGTTGGAATCACTCCCTCTGGTTTGTTGTTGGAACTTGGAACCACTCCCTCTCACTTGTGGTGTTTATCACAAACACTTACACACTCACGTTACGGTGGACACAAAGCACACACATACAGAAAACGGTACAAGCTAACAAGCTTTAGTTTTACGTAAGCCACACAACTCCCATCGTTTTCCATTCATATATATAGACTCAAGTACATGCAAGAAACAGGCCGCTGGCCAAATCACTCAGCCAAGACTCACGCCACATCTCGCAACGTGCAAATGTGCAAGCACCAAGCAGCATGCAAGCCATGGCCTCCTCGCCGGCCACGAATAGTTTGAGCTAAAAATTAATTGAAAAATAAAGAGTCTATATAAATTATAAATAGCTAACTTCAAATTTTAAATTACAAAAATAGTAGGTACATTCAAAATTTAAATTACAAACAATAGTAGCATCATTTTCATATGTTGAAGAAAAACCTAAAGAATTTTTTTTGTGTATTACTATACTGTAAGTAAAGTTTTTTTTGCTGTCAACACTAGCGCAGTTGGCACGGCAGGGGGGATTACAGATCCGCTGCGCGGCCCACTCTCTCTCTCTCTCTCTCTCTCTCTCTCTTCTCCTCTGTCTGCGCCGGCCCGAGCATTCGCCGCCGTTGTCCCTCTCCGCCTCGGCCATCTTCAGCGCTCTTCCTCCCTCCATGACTCCCCTCGGCCTCCCTCTCTCACTCCGCCGCTGGCCCTCTCTCTGTCAGGCCCCTCACGGCTGTGCCGCCCGCCGCGTGCTCCCCACCGCCAGGGGCCAGCGGCGGCCCTCTCCGCCGGCCGTGCTGGGTGTGGGTGAACCCCCGAGGTTCCCCGCTTCGTAGGACAGGTAATCCGCTCTCGATTTCTTGTTGCAATGTTGATTTCAACCTCGATTTCATGGTAGTTAGGATTTGTATAGTTAGATTAGTATAGTTAGGGTTGAATGGTAGTTAGATTAGTATAGTTAGTTTAGTATAGTTAGTTAGATTAGTATAGTTAGATAAGTATTTGTAATATTTGTTAGTATACTTATTTGGTATAGTTAGTTAGTATAGATAGTTTAGTATGTATCAGTTATATATAGTTAGGTTAGGTTAGAGGTTAGATATTTAGGTTAGGTTAGATTGTATTAATATTTTGTTAGGTTACTATGTATAGGTTATATGTACTTAGTCGCCCCTGTTTTATTCGCCAGAACCATTTCATAGACTTGATGAAGTTTGTTCAAATGTTTTTGTAGATGTATTGTTTAGCCCATTTGTTTTATGGAGGAAGTGTTAGAAAAGAAGATATGGTGTTTGAGGATATTGAACATGAATTGGAAATGTCTGATGTGCCTCCTAGCTTCAGTGACCTTTTCTTGTGTGTTAAGGAAAAGTTTGATGGTGCTTTCACATCGAGGGGGAGGTTGATAGTGGGAAGATAGGGAACACTTCGTCTTAATGCCCTTGCCCAACGAGGGTCATTGGTCGCGCAAAAAAGGTATAATCGAAGGGTCAAATGTGACCATGCATGGCTGAGGTGGTGGTGGAGAATGGATATAGGAAGGAGGATGGGCCATCCTTTGATGGCGTTGGAGGCGATGAACAACAATGGGGGTCGATGTGGACCCAACACTAGGGAATATGGTATTGGACAGTTAGTTGACGCATGAGCAACTTCAGTCCTCTCCAATGGCAGTTGATGAATGCAGGTGGGTTTTAGTAGGCTGTTTGAACGACGACTTCGATGTGGGTTCGTACGAGCAGGACGAGTCAGAACAAGAGGAGGAGGAAAGGATTGGTGATGAAGTTAGTAGTCATTCAGAGGGTTCGGACCATGATGAAGGAGCCAGAGATGTGCCAGTTGACCCAGGTAACCATTACCTAGGACCGGTTGAGGAGAGAGTAGTCAGAGATTTTCCTGTTCATGCTGAAGTAGAGGAGGCTATGCCTGTTCGTACTCACGTAGAGGATGCTACTCCATATGATTCATGGGTGAGTGTTGGCGGTCCTTAACGATCAATTTGACCCACCAATTAAGACATAAAAAGAGAAGAAACTAGCAATCTTGTGCACATATGCATTTACTATTGACCAACTTCCACATGTATTTGGAGATTATGTTTTGGAGGACATAAACATAAATACATGGGAAAATATACCAAAAGGCGCATTCCAGCAAAGCGCAACTCTGAATTGCGCTAAAGGATTAATAACAAAGGCCCATCTACCTAGATTATTTGAGCGAAACACCACCCAAGGAGCAGCCCAGGCTCACTCAAGAGTCCACCACACTAAGGCGGTGGCGACCGGAGCCGGTCAGGGTGCGGCCGCACCCCTCCTGGCGCCTCTTGGCCACTCCTTCGTATGGCAGTGTGTTACGGCGTTGCCGCCGAGGAGTGCGCAGGGGGAACGGAGGAGCAGCTAGGATTGAGAGTTGGAACGCAATGGATACCGAGGTAGTTGAGCGGAGGGTTCGTCGGCGGCGGCCACGGCTGAAACGCCCGTGGACACCGATGAAGGGAGAACCCACCCGCTCCAGGGAGGTTCTATTTCCTTCGATAAAACTGATTACATTCCTAAGTGCATCCTTTATAGTCTAGGTGCATTTCCTTCCTAACAAACAATGGTCCAGATCCTAAAAACCCTCCCTGATTATTCTCTTACTAAAACTGAAAACGCCTTAGTCACTGCTGGCCGTGGCCCTCCTCATCCTACGCCTATAGTGGCGACCTATGAAGGAGTCCACAATATTTCCCTCCTCCCCAACAAACAGCTCGTCCACAAGCTGAAACGCCGGGTAGCGCTCCTTGAAATCAGCGACCGGCTCCCAAGTGGCATCAGCAGGGGAACATCCTGCCCACTGCACCAATAGCTCCCAGTGACCTCGGTTCAGATGAGCTCGAACCACCTAAGAAGGAGTAGGCACAACACGACCACGAAGAATGGCCGGTAATGGCATGTTTGAAGCAGGCGGATCACCTTCATACTTCTTCAGCAAGGCGATGTGAAAGACATCATGTATGCGTGCCTTTGGAGGGAGCTGCAGACGATAAGCGACCGTGCCAAGCTGCTCGATGACTTGATAAGGGCCAAAGTAGCGTGGCCCAAGCTTGGAGGGGGAGGCAGCCGTTATGCCCACCGCTGTGCACTACTACAAGCGTAGCAGCACCCAGTCACCAACAGCAAACTCCACATGGCGATGTTTCTGGTTCTGGTGCTCCCTCATGGTGTCCTAAGCCAAGATGAGACGCTCTTGAATCTCAGCTAGGAAGATATCACGGTCGCGGAGCTAGCGATCAACAGCAGCCACATGGACTGCACCCATCGTGTAAGACATCAGTGCTAGAGGCGGTCTGCCATAGACGACCTTAAATGGTGTAGTCCGAAGGGCAGATTGGTATGAAGTGTTGAAGCAAAATTCTGCCCAAGGAAGCCACTACAGCCATGAACGGGGCCGATCACCAGCGAGGCACCACAGATACATGACATTGATGCGGTTGGTTACCTCAGATTGACCATCCGTCTGAGGATGGAAGGCCGAGCTACGCAGGAGCTTCACCCCAGCCAGCTTGAACAATTCTTCCCAGAAGTGGCTGGTGAAGACCGTGTCACGATCACTGACAATCGAACATGGAAAGCCATGGAGCTGGACGATGTTATCGAAGAACGCCCGAGCCATGGACTATGCGGAGTAGGTGTGGCTCAAGGCCACAAAATGAGCCATCTTGGAGAAGCGGTCGACGATGGTCAAGATGACTGACTTCCCGCCGACTTGCAGAAATCCCTCCACAAAATCCATGGCGATGTCACTCCAGACATGGGTCGGCATAGGCAAGGGCTGAAGAAGGCCTGCCGGGTGGAGATGTTCCGTCTTGTTCTGCTGACAGACAGCGCAGCCGCGTACAAAATCACGGACAAGGCGGTGGAGGCAGCTGTTGTAGAACGGAGCTCACAGCCGGTGAAGAGTCTTCTGGGCACCCTCATGACCGGCCTCATGAGCATCACGGAGCAGCTGTGGCCACAAGCTGGAGCCCTCTGGGACAAAGACACGGCTGTTGTAGAGCAGCAGGCCATCAACAAGCTGCCATCCTACAGGAGCTGTGCCCGCAGCAAGCTGACGGTACAGCTCCTGAGTCGCTGCATCCTCGTGTAGCTCAGCACACAGGGTGTCGTAGTCGGTGAAGAGGGGCCTAGACAAGGCCAAAACTACAGCCTCCATATCACGGCGAGACAGCGTGTCGGTGATGGTGTTGAACTTGCCAGCGCGGTACTCAACTGTGAGGTCATAGTCAAATAGCTTGGAGACCCACGTGTGCTGTGGAATGGTCGTTAGGCGCTGGTCGAGGAGGAACTTGAGACTCTAGTGGTCGGTTCGGATGGTGAACGCACGACCCCAGTGGTAAGGCCGCCAATGACGGACAGCCTTGACCAGCCCAATCAGCTCATGTTCATATGCTGGGAGCTTGGCATGGTGAGGAGCGATCGACCAGCTGAAGAAGGCAATGGCGCCGTCACCTTGGTGCAGCACAGCGCCAAACCCAGCGTCAGACGCATCGCAGTCGACGATGAAACGCTTGGTGAAGTCCGGCAGCTGAAGCGACGGCGCGGTGACTAGCGCCGTCTTGAGAGCGATGAAGGCAACTTCCGCGTCGGTCGACCAAGTGAATGCCTCCTGCTTGAGGAGGGCAGTGAGAGGTGCTGCCACGCCGCCGTACCCAGCGATGAATTTCCGGTAATACCTAGTGAGGCCGAGGAACCCTTCGTAGGGCACGTGCGGTATGCGGGCGCGGCCAAGCTTCCACTGTTGCAACCTTCTCAACATCCAAGGTGACTCCCTCGGCGGAGATGATGTGGCCGAGGTAGGCCACGGGCGGTTCACCGAAGTAGCACTTGGATCGTTTGGCGAAGAGACGATGATCACGCATGATCTGCAACACCGCTTTAACATGCTATAAATGTTTAGCCCATGAGGGGCTGTAGACTAGGATATCATAAAAAAAACCAAAACAAAGCGGCAGATGAACGGCTTCAGCACATCGTTCATGAGCGCCTGAAAAGTTATCGACGCGTTGGTGAGGCCGAAGGGCATGACGAGGAACTCGAAGTGCCCCCGGTGCATCCGGAAGGCGGTCTTGGCGACGTCATCTGGGTGCATGCACACCTGATGGTACCCGCTGCGCAAATCAATCTTGGTGAAGAAGCAGGCACCCCTCAGCTCATCCAGGAGTTCATCCACCACTGGGATTAGGAAATTGTCCTTGACGGTGGCGTCATTGAGAGCGCGGTAGTCAACGCAGAAGCGCCAACTGTTGTCCTGCTTGCAGACTAGGAGCACCAGGGAGGAAAATGGTGAAGTCGACTCCCGAATGATCCCTTGGCCGAGCATGTCCTCGCACTGCCGTTCGATTTCATCTTTGAGGAGCTGTGGGTACCGATATGGGCACACCGCCACCGGTGGAGAGTTCGGTAGGAGATGGATCCTGTGGTCGTGGCGGCGTGGTGGTGGTAAACCACGGGGCTCCTCAAAGATGTCACCGTATGACTGTAGGAGCTCCTCCAACACAGCATGAGAATCGGTGATAGCGCGAGTCGCCAATCCCCTACTGTTCACGCTGGTCCAGTGGTGAGAGCGGTCGTTGTACCAGAACGACATCACTAGGGCGCGAGGTCCCAAATGATCGGCCCCAGCGTCTAGAGCCATTAGACGCCAAGGACCAAGTTGAAGCCGCCCAAGTCAAGCGCGAAGCAGTCGATGGAGAAGGCCTCGCCACTAATGGTAACCGGTGTAGCGAGATAGACGCCCGGGCTGCGCACCCGATCGCCATTGGCCACCATGACGTTGAGGCCGGCGCGTGGGGTGACGGTAAGCCCTAGGCGTTGTGCCAGCGTAGAGTGGATGAATGTGTGCGTGGAACCCATGTCCACCAACGCTCGTAGCTGGACACCACCGACCATGACCTATAGCAACATGGAGTCAGCGGAGTTGAGGCCGATGAGCGCATGGAGAGAGATCTCCACGTCATTGATCTCGCTGAGGGGGTCATCCTCGTCGTCCGCCAAGTCCATGAGGAAGACGCCCTTGCCGGCGCACTTGTGCTCCTTGTTGTACGGTTCTGGGCAAAAATAGCATTGCCCATTCTGGCATTTCTCCTGCATCTCTGCCGGTGTGAGGCGACGAAAACACGGTCGCGGCCCTTCTGATACTATGGCGCCTGACGTAGCCAGGGCGGCCGATGCAATAGCGCGGCGACCCAAGCCTTTAGGTGCTGTAGAGCTGTTGACAGCAGAGGTCTCCGCCTGGCGCTGCTCAAATGCCCGCGCGAGGCTCATGGCCTTCTAAAGATTGGCCGGGTACTACATCTCGATGTCATGGGCCAACGGCTGCCCCAACCCGCCCATGTAGAGGTCGATCACCGTCCGTGTGGTGAGGTTGTCACAGCGCGAGAGCAGGGCCAGGAAGCACCATGAATAGTCCTCCACGGTGCTTGTGCGGACCAAGGCCTTGATCTTAGCGATGGAGTTGGTGCAGATTGGCGGCCCAAAGTGGAGGTTGATGAAGTCGATGAACCGTGGCCATGAGACCATACCGAAGTCACGTTGCATCTGGTAGTACTAGTCAGCCACGGTACCGTCGAGGTATAGGGACGCCATCCACACCTTCTCATCTTCTAGAACACACTGACCATGGAAGAAATTGTCGCACTTGTTGAGCCAAGTTTGTGGATCAGACTCGCCGTTGAAGTTGGGGAAGGGGATCTTGGGTGGTCTGTGTGGCTTGCGTGGTCGATCGAGGACTCGGCAACCACCGTAGGCGAAGTCACGGCCATGGTCGCAGAAGCTGCGCCCGTACTCATGGCCAGCACTGTCAAACCTGCGGCCCGTGCGCTCCTCGTAGCCGCGGCCGCGGTAGTCATCGTAGCCGTGACCGTCACAGCCCCGTTCGCCCCGGCTGTAGAAGTCCCGATTCGAGGCGCACGAGTCAAAGCCGCGGTCAAACCGCTCCCGCTCATGAAGGGCGCACTAGAGGTCGGCCGCGTCGGTGTCCACGTTGTCGTAGTAGGTGGCATCGTCAGCGCTGTATTCGTCTTCCCCACCAGCGCCCTTTCCGGCGTCGGGTTTGCTAGTCTCCACACGAGCGAGGCGGGAGGCGTGGGAGTTCAGGCGGTTGTTGATGGTGGTGATTTGAGCCAAAATTTGATCGAGCTTTGTGTCCATGGCCATAGGATCAGGCACGGTGCTGGACATTGGTGTCGATGCACCAGAAAGGGTCTCTGATACCAAATTGTTACGACGTTGCCGCTGAGGAGTGCGCAGGGGGGAACAGAGGTGCAACTGGGATTGAGAGTTGGAACGCAATGGATACCGGGGCAGTTGAGCGGAGGGTTCGTCGACAGCAGCCACGGTTGTAATGCCCGTGGAAACCGATGAAGGGAGAACCCACCCGCTCCAGGGAGGTTCTATTTCCTTCGATAAAACTGATTACATTCCTAAGTGCATCCTTTATAGTCCAGGTGCATTTCCTTCCTAACAAACAATGTTCCAGATCCTAAAAACCCTCCCTGATTATTCTCTTACTAAAACTAAAAATGCCTTAGCCACTGTTGGCCATGGCCCTCCTCATCCTACGCCTATAGTGGCGACCTATGAAGGAGTCCACAACACGGTGTCCGGGCGACATGCGGAGGCGGTGGAGACCGGGGTTCCCGCCAAATATCTCCTCCACACCGTGTCAGCCCCTCAATTTGAGAGTCCTCAGTGCTTCCATATTTGCACCAGGATCACACACAAATACGCACTAATCATAGGAATGGTACACAGATATATTATAAAAGGTTCTGAGCTTTATTGATATCTAAAATAAGGTCTACAACAGTGGCCCGAAGGGCATTGTCGTAGGCTACAGAGTTGGCAGAAAGCTACGGCCATGAAATGACATTATTGGTGGTCTCTAAAGTGGGATTATTATACAACAAAATGACATCCTATTCCACAGGCAACCAGAGCGTGGACAAAACCCTAGCCTCGATGTCACATTCCTATGAACGAATCTCCTAATGGGAATCCTATTCCTCATGATACGCTTCATCTATGAAGTCATAGTCTTCTTCTATGCTGAGGTCTGTGAGTTGACAATGGGTGAGTACATACGTACTCAGCAAGTCCCAACCATGGGTGGAAATAAAAGTGTAGTGGTGATTATAATTTAAGGGTGAGTCCTAGCGGAGTATTACCATTCCCACTAGTGCCTAGGTTAATCATCAATTAATTACCAGTTTCATTGCACATAAAAGTAAAGCTAATCATAGTATCCCATCCTAGCATTTGCCAATTCCAAGGACGTGGCTATTCGAATAGATTTAATAAAACTCTATAGAGGTGTATAAATTTCCCCACACGATAGGTGCAACCTCATCCATGATCAATGGACAAAATAGACCTAACAAGATCCCGTACCCGCTTAGAACGCTAACCTAGATTTCTATATAATCTCTACCACGATTTCACAGGGGTTGGAACACAAAACCGGAAAGATACGAAATCTCCCCCAAATGTGATGATACCAAATTATCACAAAAGAAAAACATGGCTCAAACACAGCCAAGAAAACAGTGGTTCGAACGCATCCTCAAAACCTAATGCTTAACGTGGAAGATCACATAGCATCCACACCAACCAGACACGGAAGAAAACATATCCCCTGTGCCGGCTCCTGATCTTCCGTTGCCTACACTGGCCTCCTAGTAGAAACTATACTTCAATCTAACGGGGTGTGGGATCAAGCCTACCCATATAGACATGTGGCTATACGAAAAGACTCACTAGGCGAGAGGGACTATGAACCGGTACTTATGTGACCGAGGCGAGTATCTTCCACAGGAACCCTATCTAGGCATTCCCGCGATGACAAACTACCTCCATAGTTTACCACTACTCGCCCCATGTCGGGGTTTAGTTCAGGTTTAACATGTTTTAAGTTCCATTATTGTTCCTATATCTAGTCATGGTGTGGAGCTCATAACAAGATAACCATTTATCTTAATTATATCATATTAACCGAGCTCATTTTCTAAGGTAATAATCTCATAGTCATGTTTTAGCATTTCGGTGGTTTTAAGCAAGATGGTAGGGAGGGGAGCTAGGACTTGCCTTTGTTGTCGTCACCTTCCGGCACGTCTACGTAATTCGGGTCTTCGTCCTCCTGACGATTATTGTCGTCTGTCGGACGTATCGGTCGCATAAGACTACTGCTATCCGCAAAAGAAAAAGGACCCAAGCAAACATAGAACTATATGGTGGCACTAAGTGCATATGATAGGGTTTGATTTTATATGAGTTTTAGAAGTGGTTTCATGCAAATCGGAGTTATGGTTTAAAAGTTATGAATTTTAGAAGTTTATCCTATAGCTAATTAATCTAGGTGGAATTTTATATCTATTTTCTAGTGCATAAAAATGGATGCAAACTACATAATTAATTTCCTTATTTCCTCTAGTTTATTTACAAATTTTCTAGGAAATTTTCTAAGCTAGGAAAATGTATTTATAACACTTTGTGTACACTAGCCGGGTGTACCTAGCATTTTCTTAAGCGTACCCCGCGCTGTGTGTGTGTGCTGTGTGTGTGATAGGTGGGTCCCGTGATGGCGTTAGCAGCGATGGCGGCGTCGGCATTAAGGTCGTGGGCCCATGTGTCAGTGAGAGGAGGGAGAGAGAGAAGACGGACGGGGATGGAGGGGGATGGTGACGTCGTTCCCTTCCGGTCCCTCTTGGCAAGGACAGAGAAGAGGGGGAGAGGGGGACAGTGATGGTTGGTGGTGACCGTGCCAGCAATGAAACAGGGGGGGCTCGCCAAAGTGGCTTACGCCGGCGGCGTTGGCCCTTGAGAGAGGTGGTTGAGGGGTGGACGGGGTCCACTGGGGCAAGCCACGACCAATGGCGAGGTCACCGTCGGCAGTGGGCGCCTGTGGCGGTGGTGGCAGCTCGCCAGGGTGGTTGCGGCGGCACCGTGCTCTAAACTCGGCCCTAGTGGCCCTATCCTAACTATCTATCTCCGCGTGCATGAAAAGGGATGAGAGGGGAGTGGAGTGGGGGTGACGGGGTGCTCCGTGGTGGCTTCACCGATGATGGCCGACGGCCATGGCAGCTCGGTGGAGCAGGCTCATGAGGGTAGTGCTACACAGAGGCCTGCACTACCTAATGCCTAATGGAAAAGAAAAGGGGAGGGCTCATGGACTCACCGGTCACTCCAATTGGCCAGAGGCGTAGCTAAGAGGAAGGAAGGAGTAGGCAGCGCTAATGACACCAGTGAACTCCCAAAAGGGGAAAATGAGAAGGAGGGAAAAGAGGAGGGGAAAGGGGAAAAAGAGGGAGAGATGGAGTGTTCCTGTCCACGATGGAGCTAATGGTGGAGAGGGCGAGGCGAGAGCGTCGCTAGCCGGGCCAATTTATAGGTCGGCTAGGCCAGTGTCTCGATGGTGACATATTTTGCTCAGTCGTCCTTATCCATCACATGGCCATGCCATTGACCTCATCTGGTCACATCGCCATGGCTGGCGCTTTCCTATGCGCACGCCGGAGTTGCCTTGGAGGCTACTCCGGTGGCTCTGCACGTCGGTGACCATGGCGTAGTCGTTCATAGTGTGGGGGAAGAGGGAGGAGACGAGAAGAGAGGGGCATCGTGGGGTTTCGATGTTGCCGTGCCTCCGTTGACCTTCGCTGGCACCGGGGTGGCTCTGGCGAGTGTTGACGACAGGCGGGGCCGCGTACGGCTTGCCGGCTCAGGGTGGACGATGAAGCTGACAGGCAGGCCCGGGGCATCAATGGGAGAGAAGGGGAGAAGGGGTGAGCGAGCGAGGCTGGGCTGAGCTGGGTTGTGGCTTGCTAGGCTGGCTCACGCGTGGGAGAGAGGAGGGTGATGAGGAAGGGCTGGGCTGCGCCTTCGGGCCAAAAAGGAAGAATGGGAGGAAATGAGCCCAAGTGGTTTTTTCTATTTTCTAATTCCCTTTTCTATTTCCTATCTCTTATATGTATATGTTTGAATGATTTCAAATTCAAATCTGAATGCATGTGGGTGTAAATGGGTGCCACCATAAGTTCAACAAGCCAAACAAACATTCACAAACAAAGTTGCACACCTAAGGTTTTATATTCCTATGTGGTTTTATTTGTAAAAAAATTGTTTAGGTTGGTTATATATATTATTTGCTATGCAAATTTTAAAAAGTTCAAATTTTTAGTGGTTTTTAAAACTATGCCAAATTTTAGGGTGTTACAAACCTACCTCCCTTAAAAAGAATCTCATCCTCGAGATTCGAGCTGATCCTCGAATAGATAGGGAAATTTCTTTTTGAGGTTATATTCTCTTTCCCATGTGGCTTCTGTTTCTGTATGGTTACTGCATTGTACTCGACAAAACCTCACTGCTGTCCTTCTAGTTTGTCAGGTGACTGTATCCAATATCTTAACTGGCCTTTTCTTGATACTGTAAATCTGGCTGTAAATTTGTGGTTTCCATAGGCACTTGCTCTTCTAGCACTCTTAGGCATTTCTTTAGTTGTGATACATGAAACACATCGTGTACATCTGACATTTCTAGGGGTAACTCCAAACGGTAAGCTACTGCTCCAATCCTTTCAATGATTTGGTATGGTCCAACATACCATGGGGATAACTTCCCTCTAACTCGAAATCTTTGAGTACCCCTGATGGGTGATACCTTCAAGTAGACGAAATCTCTGGGTTGGAGTTCCAACAGTCATCTCTGAGTGTCTGCATAGCTCTTTTGTCTACTTTTGGCGGCCTTCAAATTTTCTCGAACTTTGGCCACTTGTTCCTCAGCTTCCTTAATCATGTCGGGGCCAAACAGACTCCTTTCTCCAACGTTGGACCACATTAATGGGGTCTTGCATTTTCTTACATACAAAGCTTCGAATGGTGACATCTTCAGGCTGGCTTGATAAATGTTGTTGTATGAGAACTCTATGGACAATAGGCTCTTTTCCCAGTCTTTTCCATAGGTCAATGCGCAAGCTCGTAACATGTCTTCCAATATTCGATTCACTCTTTCTGTCTGTCCATCTATTAGTGGGTGATAGGCAGAGCTATAGTCCAGTCGTGTTCCTAAGGCTTTACGTGGGCTTTTCCAAAATCGGGCAGTGAACTGAGTTCCTCTATCCGAGACTATTCGGCTTGGTACCCCGTGTAATCTAAGGATGTTGTCAATGTAAAGTTCTGCTAACTTTTACCTTGTAGTCAATCTTTATATGAAATCCATACCGATCTCTTCCCATTTCCATACGGGAATATGCAATGGCTGCAGTAGTCCTGCTGGCCGTTGATGTTCTGCTTTGACTCTTCTACATGTATCACATTGGGCGACGTATTCTACGATATCTCCTTTCATTCCAGTCCACCAGTACTTTTGTCTGAGGTCCATATATATCTTGGTTGATCCTAGGTGGATAGAGTAGGCTGAGTGGTGTGCCTCGTCCAATATTAGTCTTCGAAGTGCTTCATCCTTTGGTACGCATATCCGATCGTCGTACCATAACTTCCCTTGCTCGTCGACTCGAAATCCTAAAAGTTCCTTCCTACTACTTTTCTCCTTGAATTGTTGTATTTCTCCATCCTTGTCTTACGCTTGCTTTATCTGATCTACCAAGGTGATCGTACTTGTAGCACGTTTAGAGTGCCTTGCGGTACGATTTGCAAATTCAGTTGGCGGACTTCTTGCGCTAACTCTGGTCTTCGGTTTAAGGTGGTCATGTAGTGGCAATATGCCTTTCTGCTTAGTGCATCTGCTACTACATTGGCTTTTCCTTGGTGGTACTGTACGCTTAGGTCATAATCCTTGATAAGTTCCAACCATCTTCTTTGTCATAGGTTCAAATCAGGCTGCGTGAAAATGTACTTCAAACTTTTGTGATATGTAAATATCTCACACTTGTTTTCGATCAGGTAGTGTCTCCATATCTTTAATGCATGTACTATGGCTGCCAGTTCCAAATCATGTGTTGGATAATTCTCTTCGTGTTTTTTCAGTTGCCGGGAGGTGTAGGCAACTACCTTATCATCTTGCATCAGGACACATCCTAGTCCTTGTTGTGACGCGTCACAATATACTACAAAGCTTCTGTGTATATCGGGTAGCGTGAGTATTGGGGCTGTGGTTAACCGAGTCTTCAACTCTTGAAAACTCTTTTCGTATGCTTTTGTCCACTTGAATTCTTTTTCTTTCTATGTCAGGGCTGTCATGGGTCTTGCGATCTTCAAAAATCCTTCGATAAATCTTCGGTAGTATCCTGCTAGTCTAAGAAAACTGTGAACTTCCGTCACGTTGGTGGGTTGCTTCCAGTCTGATATGGCCTTAACCTTCTCTAGATCTACTTTTACTCGTTCAGCGGTGATGATGTGTCCAAGAAAAGTGACTTCTTGTAGCCAAAACTCACATTGCTGAACTTGGCATATAGCTCATGTGCTCATAGCTTGTTCAAAATTACTCTAAAATGTTGTTCATGTTCTTCAGCACTTCTTGAATAGATGAGAATGTTATCGATGAATACTACCACAAACTTATCCAATTCCTCCATGAACACCTTGTTCATCAGATTCATGAAATATGCGGGGACATTTGTTAATCCAAACGGCATTACGGTGAACTCATACTATCCGTAGCGGGTCACGAATGCGGTCTTCGGTATGTCGCCGAGCCGAATCTTCAGTTGATAGTAGCTAGATCTCAGATCTATCTTTGAGAAATACTTAGCATCTTTCCATTGGTCAAACAGGTCGTCGATTCTGGGTAATGGGTACTTGTTCTTGACGGTGACTTCGTTGAGTGACCGGTAGTCAATACACATCCTAAGACTACCATCTTTCTTCTTCACGAACAAGACTAGTGATCCCCAAGGGGATGAGCTTGGTTGAATGTATCCTTTCTCTTGTAACTCTCGTAACTGCTTCTTCAATTCTTCCAACTCATTGGCTGCCATCTGATAAGGTCTCTTGGCAATGGGTGCAGTTCCAGGGATTAGGTCAATTGTAAACTCCAAATCTCTGTTTGGTGGCATTCCTAGTAATTCTTTAGGGAACACATCTGGGTATTCACATACAATTGGTACCTCTTCTATACTTGTTGCTTGTATGCTACAAACCATTGGTTCTACTCTGGGGGCTTGAGGGTGGCATTCTACCTTTAATCCTTGGTGGTTTATCAGGGTTACTGCTCTATCACTACAGGATATAGTGCCATGGTGTCTCCTTAACCAAACCATTCCTAGTATTATATCCAAACCTTCTGTCTTTAATACTACCAAATCTGCTTGAAATTCTACTCCGTCTATCATGATCTTTCCTCGAGGGCACTTGAGGGTGCATTTGAGGATAGCTCCAGGGGTTCAAATTAATAAAGAGGTGGGAAGTAACACGGTTCTTAAACTATTTCTAAACACAAAACAAGCAAAAACAAACGAATGTGATACGCCGGAATCAAACAACACGGTTGTAAGAGTGGAGTTTACTATAAACTCACCGTACACGACATCAGGTAGTGCATGTACTTCCTCTGTATTAACATGGTTCACACGGCCTTGCCCAAAATTTGTGGCATTCCGTCTGGGCGGTCCAGAGTTCTGAGGAGCTGAGCATCCAGTTCCTGAGGCGGCTGTCTTATTGCTGGCTATAGACTGAGCAGGGGCAGAGTATCTATTTTAAGAGGGCATTGGTCTACATGGTGTCCTGGTTGTCGGCATCCAAAATAGGTATCTGCTGTTATGTTGTTGTTGTTGAGATGGATGTTGTTGTTGCCGCTGTTGTTGCTGTTCTTGTAGTTGGAGGTGGTTTGTGAAGTGTTGTTTCCGGATGTACTATACTACATAGTCGGTTGATATCTTGTGGGTGTGGTTCTTCTTGTACTGGCTGCCGTCGGTGTAGTTCTCCGTCGTCGAGTAGGACGGATTAAACGGCTTCATGATCTTGTTGCCCTCCTACCCTGTGGCTGCGATGAAGAGGAGTGCCAAGGTGGCGAGGAGAAGAAGGTGGGAAGCCATTGCTTGCTGGTCTCTCCTCTGCGTTGCGTTTGCTCTCTTTCTGACACCGTCAGCCGCAGCTGATGAGGATTTGTAGTGGATCAGGTTGGTTTCGAGCTATTCAATTATTCTTGGTTCTTGCACGATGTAGGATCAGGACCCAGCGACCGGCGTCATGTGTTCAGCCTGTTCGCTTGTTGGTTTCAGCCAGCCAATAGTGTTTTCCTCTCACAACAAATCAGCACCAGTCGGGCTTATCAGCACAGAAACCAACCAGCGTCGTTGTATCCTGGTGTGCAGACTGCACATGCAGAAACCAAACTGTCATGTCATAATAAAGCAGCTGGAAGTTCAGAGTGTCAGCAAGGAGTAGTCACTACTCACTAGTCAGCGTTCTGTAACAAATGACATACCAAAATTTCTTGCAGATTTCAGGAGTGTTTTTTTTTTTGAGAAAATTTCCCCCTTCCGTGTGAGGAAGTTCAGGAGGATTCTTTTGGATGTTTCACAAGGGTGGTCACAAGTTTGGTAGGTTAGGAGTACTGATTTTCTGCTTTGAATGGATATCTCTTAGCTCTGAAGTAGTAGCTGATATCTCCTAGCTCACAAGGGTGGTCTCAATGCTAACTTCCCTGTGGTTCGTTCGCAGTTGCTGGCCTGCTTTTGGCTTGGGACCTTGGGTCCGGTCTATTATCAAACTCACTCCCGTCACTGTCACTTTAATCCGATTATCACACGGAAAACGCCGGGAGAGCAGAATTACAAATGGTGACAGTGTTGGTTCCTGTCAAAGTTCAGGCACATGCAAGATGGGTCTGCGCCAGCGCAAGCCTGCTTAACCAACGGGAGAGCTTGTAATTCAGGCAAGGAGAGAAGAACATTCAAGAGCACGTGCCATGCTATGGACGATATCGATATGCAGAAGGAAAGAAGGTTTCCCACTTTCCCAGTGTGTGTGTTGTACTGCTGGCGTTGTTTGGAAAGGTAGGCATTGGGACGCCGTGATGTCGACATGTCGTCAGTTTTGGTCTCTGAAGAATGGATACTCTGATTTGGTTGCCATCAGCAGAGTTAACCTGAACCTGAAGCCTTCGACATTTATCACCGCTGAGTAACAGGATGCCAAAGCTTTCACTGCAAACTTGTTTATATCTTTCGAGCTCCACGCTGCAGATTACATGAAGAATACAAAGTTGGAGGTAGAGAGGAGTCTAGTCGAGGCGAAATTGGGCTCCCGACTCTGATTGGTGATTTTTTTGTTTAAGATAATGAAACAAAGTTCTAGCCTCTACCATACTGGAATGGTACATAGTTGTGCTCGGTGATTTTGATACATGCTTGCTAAAGTACGTTTGTATATGGCTCTATGCATGCAAGCAAGTATGCCCAAAACATCCTTTTGTTTTAAGTACTCTTATTTTTCTAGTTTTAGTTATTGAGCAAGCCTTTTGTCTGTTAGCTGTATGATCGACTTTTCTCTATAAACATCTACACTTGTGTTGGTATCTTACTATTACTAATTAGAGTCTCGAGGCCCGACGGAGGCACCACGTTAACTCTCACCAGACGCGCTATGAAAAAAGATAAATCCTAGAAATTCTCACAATAATCAGAAACATCTGGCTTTTACTTTTGTAGACTCTAATCATCATCTCCTATAATAACCATTGGATCTATTGTGATTTATCAAAAAAATTACCCACGTCTGCCATTATGAAAAATACTTAAAGTAACCCATAATTTTGCATATAAATTACCCACCTCTGCCATTACGAAAGACAATTTAAAATAACCCCCTAAATTTGTATATAAATTACTCACGCTTGTCATTATAAAAAATAATTCAAAGTAACCCCTAAATTTGTATCTAAAATACCCATTTTGTCATTATGAAACATAATTCACAATAACCCACTCACATTGCATCTAAATTACCCACCTCCCTTAAATCTATATGTAAATACTAATATATGATATTACAGAAAAATCAATATTCATAAGGTATGAGACATATATATTTCTAAATTACAAACTTCTAGAACTGTGAAATTAAATAATCACAATGCTATGTTTGACCATGTATATATGAGACATATATATTTCTAAAGTACAAACTTCTACAACTGTGAAACTAAATAACCATAATGTTATGTTTGACCATGTATACCAAGTAAACATATATGCATTAGGATAAATATTTATTTTAATAGCTTATAAGCATGGAAAATGTTTAATTAACAAACCACGTAGCAATAACATAACACAGGCAATTCCCTTTGAATTATACTAATACTCCCTAATAGTGAATTTTATAAGTTGTTTTTAAATAACTTTATACATTTTAGCTGAAACATTATGTCATCTCAATATCGGTAATTTAATTTTTTGCACTCTATGATATATAAAATAATACTACACACTTATAATTATGTGATATAACAAATTCAACAAGTTCGGTGCTAGGGTGCAATCTGAGTCGTTTCAACTTAATTAACATGCATAAAACAACACTACTAAGACCTAAACTCTTTTTAATAAAAATAAATATTGAATAAAAATAAAAAACACTAGAGTTTCTACTTAACATGTGGAAAAAATTGTACTACATGGTTAAAAGTCGAAAGCTAAACTATAATTCGAGAAGTCCCTGTAAGGGATGCAACAAGAGTTTATACATCTTATGATTAGGTTTAAACTAAATGCATGTCATGCTACAAAAAAGATAAACACTAGAAATGCTAACTAGATATCCTTAATGGAGTCTCCACGTTGATCCTCATGAGACACAATAGGAAAATCAAAGATAGATCCTAGAAATTCCTCAAAAAAATCTGAAACATTTGACCATCAATTCAGTATAACCTAATCACCATTGATAATAATAGTTATTGGATCTATTCTATTTTATAAATAATTACCCACCTCTCTGCTAATACATAAAACAACATAAAATAACTCATGACTCTATATTTAAACTACGCACATATGCATTAAGAAATATGATCTAAAGTAGAACTAAATTTGCATCTAATTACCCACTTCTATTGCAATAAATAGATGTAACCCAATTTTTATCTCATTACTAAGGAAATTAAATATCCTCTCAAATCTACATCTAATAGGTAATCAATATCTTCTATTAAAAATTGTTTAAACAACCATATAGCTTGTAGATGTTTGTACATTACCCACTTCTATCAATATTAATATTTTAAGATTTGATTAATTTAAGCATACACATTGTGTTAGGATGCATGAGCGATAAATATATATGTTATGTTTCAGCAACAAAATATTTCCTTAACAACTGATATACTATGATGCTAAAAGTTGTTTTAAAACCATATTAGTAACCATGACATAATTTATATAGGTTGTTACTTTATCTATATTTATATTTATATTTATATTTTTTTAACTAAATGTTTGAGACCTCTATCTTGATAGTATAACCATAATTGCACGTATAGTTCCTTGATAGGAAAATTCAATTATCTTAAGAATTGTGGGCGACTACTGATGGCTGTGTTTTTGGGTCTGTCTACCCTAAACTCAAGTGTTTCAAAAGCATCTGACACCCGAGTGTTTGATGGCCTTAAAACACTCGAATATGGTCAGTGTTTCTATCCTCTAAAACACTCGATTTTCATAAGCTCCATATTTTATGAACAAAATAAATAAACAAAAAAACAAAAAAAATAGCGACAATAGTTCTATGGACGTAAAATTTCAAAGGAAAACCGAATAAAACATATAGAAAAACAAAGAAAAGTTATGAACAATCAATTTACACCCATGGAACCCAAAACTTACATCCAAATCTGAATAGTAAAATATGGCTCACAGAGATGTAATCTGCCGGGGTGCAGGGTCGCAAAGGTGCGTCGAAATGCGGTGGTGTGGTGGGCGACGGCAGCACCGGGATGGCAGGGGCCGTAGGGACGAGCGGCGCTGGCGCACCGGGGTGCAGTCACAGGTGCGCCAGGGTGCGGTGGCACAGACGCCGGGGTGGGGTAGGAGGCCGAGTGTAACACCCTAGTGTTACGATCTTGTTTAGCACCGCGATTTAGACCTAAGAGGTTTTACCGAAACGATTTTCTCGGGCTTTAAAATTTCACTTATGTTTAAAAGAATCACTCATGGCGAGTTATATTGAATTAACTAGTTGAGTAGTTCTTGGATGTTAGTTCAAAACTAAAAGTTATAATTTTCTAAGTCGGAAACGTTAGACAATGACGTGTTAGCATTTAAATTCTAGCAAAATTTCTTAAACCCTAACTTTTAGATTCTTGTATCGTTAGTTGCATCATGGTGAGTACTTTGGCGTGGAGTGGTTCGTAGAATGGTCTGACGTAGCGGGGCTATCCTAGAATTGCTCGAAACTCGTTAGAACACGCGAAGAACCACGTTCGGTGTTCTGCTCGTGAACGGGCACGCTGCGCGATGAACCCATCTTGGCCTTCTCGTATCTTTTTTCCCTAGTCACTTTTTGATCGCGCCGAATGCTTCCCTAGCAAGCTGGTGGTGTGGACTTTGAGTTAGTGAGGTTGGTTGAACCTTAACCGCACTGTTTGGTAGCTTTGGTGTTGCTTTAAAAAGCGTACACGACACTTGTTTCGGCCGATCAGCCTGTGGCCGCGGTCACCACCTCTACCACATTGCGCTGTCGCATTCAGGCACCCTTCACGCGTGTGCCGCGCCTGCCCTTGCTGTTGCCCTGGGGTCGCCTCGTGGGTGCGCCATCACCGATTGGCCGGCCCGTCTGAGCGCGGTCGCTGCCATGGGGTGGTGTGTGCGCGCTGCTGGCGGAGCTAGGCACGACCAGGCCGGTGCCGTGATAACAGCCATCGGGTTGACGTGGCTCCCGCCTCGCCACCCAATCCAACTACCATCGAGCTAGTTACCCCGCGGTAACTGCCGCGCTCCGATGTCTCGTCGAGCTACCACCTTGCCAAGTGGTCCCATCGAGTGGACGCCGTCTCCACTGTCCCATAGCACAATCGTCTTATTGCCCTCACGCCATAGCATGTCAAATCGCCCTGTGACGTGCACAGCTGCCCGCTATGCTCTGCCACGCCCTTGTGCTGCTGTCAGCGGGCGTCGTTCAAATTCATGACGCAGGGGCCGTCTCAGGGCAATTTTTCACGTAAGTAGTTAGGTCGCGGAGCTGGCCAACCGCCCGACCCGCATTTAGCCACAGTCGTTCGTCAGCGATGACCAATTTGGGAGATCCGTCGTCGCCGGTCAGTTCATCGCTTGAGCAGAGCGTGATTGGGGGTAGGGCCCTCACCATCGGTAATGGTTCAATTGATGGCATCAGTAGTTGTGATTTGATCCCCTCTATCAGGTGCTCACTTTCCTTCGGCCAGATTTCTCACCGGTGATGAGCTGACACGACCACGCCACGCTCAGAGCGCCGCCGCCCTTCACCGCACACGTGGCCATCCTAGCATGGGATATTTCAGCTCCTGACAATACCGTAGCCGTGTCCAGGGTAAGGTCCTGATGCTCCCCCATATTTTTGTTTCCGTCTCCGAGGTCATAGGTTGCCGGAGCGCGCACGCCATCGCCGTCATCTATGTCTGCACGCGGGCAGACGTGCCTGGCATGCCACCACGGGCCTGTGGGGTCCTGTGTAGTCGCGCTCACCCCCCTGGTGGTCCTGCGCCTCTGGCGGTCACCCCTCCGGTGCCACCGTGCCCTCCCCGGCCGGTTTGGCCGCCGCTGGACCGCCCCCTGCCGGTGCTCTGCTATGGAGTTCTTCGTGGACCGGGGTTTCTAAATAGGAGTAAGTGTAGGGGGTTATGGTGGAGAGACAGTGAGAGTAATAAATAGTGTAAACATGGTTTCACAATTAGAAAAAGGATCGAGGGTTTTATGCAAAAAGCACCTGCGACTTGGGCTCGCCTGCGCTGAGCCAGCCTGCCGCTGCTGCGTGCGCGCCTGGTGGGCCACCGGCCTTCGCTAGGCCACCGTGCCCGTTCCCACGCTAGGCCGGTACTACCACCGCTGGCTGATTGGGCCGCTGGCCGCGCGCCCGTCTGGGCCGTCGGCCGTGTGTCCTGCCTGGGCCACTAGTTATGCGCGCCTATGGGCTCGCCCGAGCTGGGTCGGTCGGCCTAGTGCCTTCCGGGCCACGCGCCCACGTCGGGCTTACTGGGCCGCTCGCGCGCCGCACCCTGCTGGGCCAGTTAGTGGCCACCGGCCTTTCCAGGTCCGAAATACTTTTTCTAAAAACGGTTTCTAGTTTAAATTGTAAAATCAATATAAAATGGTATAGGAGTCCAAAAATAGTGAAACTAGTTTTGTTGAGTTCCTAAAATCATGATCTACCTATTAGTCTAGTTTGTTCACATAGGGTGATACTATTCTTGGAAGCTATATAATTAATTTAAGGTACTTAATATTGAAAAATATAAACATGTAGGAATTTCCCTGATAAGTTGGTAATATTGTTGAATCTAAAATTTGTACAGTAGGCGCCTAACAATATTAGGTACCCGTTGTAATTTATTGGTAGCTCCAGAATAATTAGTTTGCTAAGTAGATCATGATGTCCTATTCCGAATAAAGATTAAATAGATAGAATGAAATAAAGAAACAACTTGGGTTTATATATAACTAAAACAATTGTTGGGAAATAACGCCTTAGTCGACAACATGGATATGTAGCGTAAGTACAGTCGTCGTTAGAACTAGCCCGTTAACTTGAGAGGCGTAAATCGTATTTTACGAGTCACGATTGCAGTCGATTAATTACATCTTTGCATTGCATCGTATTGCATATCATATAGGTACGATGATGGACCAACGGATCAATTGGAGGATGATTGGGAATCCGAAGATGGTGTAATGGTATTCTCTCCAGAAGATAATGCAATGGGCTTTCTATTCAGATGATGGTGGATGGTCTAAAGATGCAGATACTAACTTTCTAATATATATCCTACCCAGGCAAGCCCCGGTGCATAACCCCTACTTTTCTGCAATTTAAATTATATTTGTGCATTAAGTTTTAAGGAGTTGAATGAAACCCACTTGCATATATATATATATATATATATATATATATATATATATATATATATATATATATCTTTATCCTATGAGTCTTACTAGTATTACAGGATCGTGTAGAATGCTATGCTACAAGACTCATGTAGAAGTCGAGTGATTGCCTATCACTCGCGAGAGATAGAAAATATATTATTGGATTATTATCACCTGGAAAAATATAAATGGTGAAAAGGAAAAATAGTGACCGGGCAGAGATATGGTTTGGGTATTGGTGGGTGTAAGAGGTTGTGTCGCCGTGGACGCGGGGCATGGCTTGGTTACACTGTTTTCCCTGTCTGGTCGGTTAAGGACCGATCGTTGCATAAGCCATCGAGGCAAGTCACAGACTTATCATCCCGAGCACATACTTGGGTATGGGCGCTTGGAAGACTTGTCGCTCTCTTGTCGCGGATCTGGCTCTTTCTAGACCGACTGTTAGGGTTTTATTTTGGTGGAGGAGATCCTTGCACCGCACTGAGTCCGGGACTCAGGGGCGGGGGCTTGGAGTCCTAGTTTGGATAGGGACCTGAACACCCGGGACAGGAGAGTGATGGGTTGGTCCTGCTTGTGCCTCGGGTACAAGCGGAGCGTGTGTTTTTGGGGTACCCAGCTGGGGGCATTGATTCGCGAATCGCCGGGCAATCCGGTATGGCTTGTTTCGTGTTTAGCACCGTAGTAAGAACTGAAAGATGAAAGATGGAAAAAGGAAATCTGATTGCTTACCACCTGCTTGAAAGTAGCACAGGTGCTTACATAGAATGGTTAGCTAATGAACCAATGCGGCTATTAATAAAAATCGAATATAAGGACACACATTTAGTAATGCTTCCTGCAATTGCAATAAACCCACAAGCCAGATAGCCTTGTATATCCTTGGAGTCTTTTATTTTCTCCTATCGAGTAAGTCTTGATGAGTATAATTGAGTACTCAGGGTTTTATTCCCCCTATTATAGGTGACTGGTGGATGCTAGAGCTGACCCTTGTGTGTGGATACCTCCTGGTGGGCTCAGCAAGGATTCCTTTACGCTGCGATTGTAGTTTTATTACAACTCTCACCAAATGTTTTTTTATAAATGCAAGATTTATAATATGTTGTCATAGCTTGTATACTAATGCTTCATCATGCCATGAATATCTATTTATTACCGCCGTAAGTCTGATCACATGTTTATATTTCACCGTTAAATTAAATTATTCATAACTCTGATAATATTATTACTTTTCATTGTTATACTAATAAATGTTATACTCTGATGTGTATTAAAAGTGATGTAAGAAATGGTTAAGAATGATGTAAGCTTTATTCTCTCATTTGTGATCCTGATGGCAAAAATGTGGATTTTCGGGTTCTCCCCTGGGGTGTGCCCGATGGAACCGAGTAATTTAGTGTTCTCCCCTGAGTGCTTAGTGTCTAATGGAAGACGAGCACTCCTGGGAGACATTAGATTAGACGGTTCTACCACACCGAGATAGGGACGAGCGGCGTCGGCGCGTCGGGGTGTGGTGGTGCGGACGCCGGGACGGGGTCGGAGCCAAGGAGGAAAGAGTCGGACGCTGGAGCAGGGCGGGGTTGGAGGCAAGGACGAAAGATTCGGGGCACGGGGCGAGGTTGGACGCTGGGGTAGGGTCGAGGGCGTGGACACCATTGACAGATTAGTTGACAGAAAAATCGAGCGTCACACGACCGAGAAACACTCGGGTGACAGATAGAATTATCTCGGGTGACAGATAGAATTAGCGATGTTTTTTCGGCCCGTTAACATTACTCTAGAGTAATTCGATCATTATAAGGCTTAATAAGATTTAAAATTCTCTTGAGGTTAGCATTGCTACCCCATCCGAAATCCCATTTCAAGCTCTATCACTTATCTTAGCTGACATGGTGCAAGCTTCAAATGATTGCATATGCTATTGTAGTATTTAGGAATGTACTATACGAGCCTAAAATCCTTATTTTAAAACAGTCCAAAATAAGAGTTAGTCAAAGATACAATAAACACAAGAGTTTTAACTTGAGGAGAAAAATTGTAGCGGTCAATGAAAGTGAAGTTAAAAAAATCAAAATTCAGATTCATGACTTAATATATGTGATGCAACAAGGGTCACCATAGTTAATGGCATGGTTTCAAACTAATTGCATATTAATATATGCAATGTGCCATGTAAATAAAAATATGAATATGCATGAAAAATATATAAGCCAGTCCCTTGCAAACAAGTAATTAATAAGTTTATAATCATTAGATATAGACATCAAAGTATCTATTATATCTATTTTGTAGAAAATAAATGAAGAAAAAACATAAACTTTATATAAGTAATGTTTTATAAATCAAATATATTAATAGTACATCTTTTAAAATTCTAGCCTGTGTGCGGATTGATGGACTATATATAGTAACACTAATTTAGCCCCAAAACCTTGTACTCAGATTCTGTTGGCCAATGATGATTTGGCCTTAGTTAATGCGTAAAAAAAAGGCCATATGTCGCTGCGCGCAATGCACCCAAAGGCATGCACAGTGGCAGAGTCAGAGACTTTTCATTGTATAAAAATATCTCCTTCTCCTACAACTAAAAAGAACAAAACTAAGACAACCGAATCATGCGACAATTGTTGGGGTCGTCGCTCCGCTTCTCCCCGTGCGATACCGCGCCGTGGCTCTGTGCGCCGGCAGGTGGAAGGGTGGGAAAAAATAAAGATTAAGAAAGGATTCCTGATGCAAATGTACAAGAGGGAATGAATATATAAATGTGGTTTGGATAATTTAGAAATAGTATAGGATTCCTTATGTAAAAATTGTCTTCCTAAACTCAAACGCCGCATATCACGCATGTGATCCGTGGTGTCGCCTCTTCCTTGGCTCACCCACGCAAGGGGGGGGGGGGCGCCGTGCACATCTTGGCGGCGCCGATAGAGCGTGCTGCACACAGGGCGAGAACGCCGCGCTGCTGACGACCTCCTCCCACTGCCACTTCCATCTGCCAGGCCTCTCATCCCTGCGTCGTCGGCCCTTAGGGCGCCTCCGTCTCCCACTGCGGCCAGCCCTTGGGGCGCATCCAACTCGTGCAGCGGCCGGGTCTGCGACGCACGAGCAAGAGGCGGCAGCCCTCCATCGTCGCCAGCCGTCTAGCCAAGCGGGAGAACGGACGTCCCATCCTTCTCCAGGTAAGAAGACCGAGTACCTTCATCATACCCTCCTCAAAGATGGCACCCTCTTCACTCCCTTCTCATATGATAAAATCAGATCGACACTCTCCTCCAAATCCTCCTTCACTGGTGATGAACAGATCGACCATGTCGTACTTGTATTTTTTTACCTCAGAATTAACACATGCACATGATTAGTTGATTTTTTTTTCTTTGTGAACATATACATGATCTGTATGTTGCATTGCAGTGACTACCATCTATGCTTATTACGAGTCATTGAGATGAATAACTTCTAACTTAGTAATTTTTTTATTTAGATGGACAAGAGGGCAAAGATTTTAATATATATAGCTGCAGCACAGATGTTGCTTCCAATGATCGCTGCCTAGAAAAAGAAAAAGATGTGAACCTAGAGAAAGAAAAAATTAGCTATGGTCCAATAGATGAGAGAGAGAGAATGAGAACTGAGCATCCAGAAGTTTTTTTTTTTCTTTCAACCAGGTCCAGAATGAAAATACCCTGAGGTTGCGGATAGTATAGAAAGTGGTATTGAAGATTTATAGTACAAATGATGGTAAATATTTTTCTTCATTATTTTGATAGACATATTGATCATTCACTGTTTTTATTTTTCATCCTATTTCTGCCTGCTGCCTCGGCATGCTTTTGATTTTTTGTTCTTTCTGTCCAATTATATTTGTTGTGCAAAAATGGACTAGATTTTGCTCTTTATTTTCTGTTTGACAGGAACAAAGGTTGGTCTTTACTTAACATACAAATGAAAAGAAAACCAAAATATTTATGGAATTTTCAATAGTGACATAAAGCAAGATGACATCTTTACTATCTTTGTTCAAACATTCTACAATCTTTTAACCACACATACTGGTCATACATTGATATTTTCCGTGTTTTATCTTCTACAGAGAGCCAGCCACATGATATTTCTTTCTCATTTTTGTGTGTGTGTGTGTGGGTGGGTGGGGGGGGGGGGGCAGATAGACTGAAATTTTGAAGAAAACTAACATATTGATGTATTTTTTTTTCATAGCCATGGACTTAGGTTTTGGATAAAACTGATACCCCTTGTATCCTGAATTCCATTCAATAGATCAGGAGCTACCAATTTCTGTTCATTTCAACCTTGTTGTTCTCTAGCATTCTTTTGCTTAAAAACTTATTTGTTTCTCATAACTTGTGAAAATAACATTCCAACCTTGTCATTTGCTAGCATTCTTTTGCTCAAGAACTTCCCAATATTCAAGCCCCAAGTTTAACTGTGCTTTGTTCTATATAATCACTTTGAGAATTAAACTTTGCTTCTGGTTTTTTATTTAATATAGGACTTGTATATTTACTACTTCTGCATTTAAAGTTACAACTGTTTAAATTGATATAATATGGGTAACGTGTGCTTTTTACTATGTCTTGCTTCTAAATTTTTGCTGACCATTCACTTTCCTGTATGTCATGCTTCAGATTTTCTCTCGACCATGTAGAAGGATCGACCTTCGTTTCGATTCCAAAAGAATACTGCAGCATGCAGCCCCTTAACCATGGTGATTTGATTTCTAATTTCAAATATCATGTATATACTGATTTCCCTTTTTTAATTGTTTTCTATTCCTATTGTCTTTGGTGTGTGCCACTTTTACCTGATTTCTGCGGGTTGATTCACCATGGTCTGAAGGTGGGTGAACCGAGTAAGGAATTCATTTGAAACCTGCTTTTAACTCATGTTTATGTTGACTTGGAGTGGATATGGATCAGATGGAGGCAATGTGTTGCATCAGTTTAGGCTGCCCGAACTGTTTAACATTGTCTACCGACGAAAAAAATTAATGGTTATCTGAAATAAAGGCTAAAACATAGAAAACCTACTTGAGATTGCTTCGGTACCACTGGAGCCCTGTTAAAATAGTGAAGGATCTGTAGATTTTGCTTCAAAAATATTGCCTCATATTGTCCATCAGAGACTATATCTATTATGCATAATCAGATGCTTCTGTATCTCACCATGGTCCAATTTTTTTATGATTCAATATGATATGCTAATTGTTGAGATACCAGGATATCTGGCAAATAAAGGAACAAAAAATCTATTCATGCATTAACATGATGTCTAATGGTCTTTCAAATTTCCTTATATTTTCTGACCTGTCAAAAGAATTCGAGCATTCATCAGTTCTCACGTTTAACATGATCCCTTTGTGGGATTTATGTTGTCTAATGGGGCATGACAAATTAGTAATTTCTGTTCTCTTCCCTGGTTCATACAGATAACAGATCAGGGTTGCAGTTTGTTCCAGTGTGTTGCATCATGAGAGTAGTCATGAATCATAGTCAACAATGGTTAATATGATTTTTTATCACAAAAATGTGTCACCGCTGATACATAAATTTCATCCATCTCAATGCATGAGCAATCACGATATAGTCACGTGTGTGTTGCACGCGCATGTTTACTATTTACTTCATCTTTAAGAAACATAGTCTTTTTGTTGTTTACCGTAGCGTTAGCACGGGCATGGAAAAAAAATCATATGGTAATTTTCATGCGCATCCTTGAAATGCCGCCATAGCATTAGAACGGGCACTCTACTCGAACTTGTGTACAGGATTGTATGGAGATGCGGCGGAACTTATTCGTAGATTTTTTGGCGCACGAAAGAAATGGATATCGGAGATTGCTTCCTGCCGATATTAAACATTATCTTAGCTGCATCACGGAAAGGTCTATAAAGTAGAGTTTGTGAGCATGCGACGCGGCGCACTCCGTGACCGTGTTAATTTCACAAACTTTGTATTTTTTGGATTAAATGTTACTTTAACATTGGTATTTAATTTTATAGTATTGTTATCGTATCGTGCGATCCGTGTGTTTTTAGTACAAAAGTTTAGCTGTCCCGTAGCAACGCACTGGCACGATACCCAGTTTACCTAAAAAGATAGTGTTTCTCTTTGATACAGAAAAGTTTCCTCTGTACTTCTCTGAGAAGCAACGGCAGACGCCTAGGATGGTGGCTAGTGGCTTCGCCACTGAGCGCGCATGACCGGTGATGTAATATCCTGATTTTCAGATTTTGCAAAAAAAAAACTTTGGAACTTGGTTTTATTCTATTATTTGGAACTTTCAATTTTTGTTGGGAGGTAACATTTATTTATTTTCTAATGCAACTATAAAAGAGTTATAGTTAAGCAACAAATTTGATGCATTCATGCAGTTGCATTATGTTTTACTAGTATAGTGCCCATGCTAACGCCACGGCTTTATTTTAGAAATGCACATGAAAACATCCAAACGACTATTTTTCCGTAGTTCAACTTTCACATAATTGTATCTGACCATGTATATAATCTGAAAAATACTTATGAATAACAAGGCATAATAATAAAGTTCTCAACACTGCACATTGCGGTGTGGCTCAACACTATATAACTTATGTAGTGTTGTATTTCTCACTCAGTAAAATATAAACCATAGCGTTAGCACCGGCACACTACTATATTTCTCAAACACCGTACATAATTACATACTAAGGCTCGGCTTGTATCATGGTGGTGGTGGATGAATTGTTAGGCGCCTCAAGCACGGACACCGGGCTCGAGTTGGGCTGCGCGTCGCACTCCGCGGCCGGCATCCTAACGCGGCCCACTGACTCTACTTCACTGTCGGCGAACGCAGCCTGCGGCCGTGCCCGTTCCTCCTTTGCTTAATCCCAGCCACGACCGACCTCACCCTTCCATCGCGCCTCGTGGCCTCCGCGGCGGCGAGCAGGAAGTCGAGCTCCCGGTTCGGGTCCTGGTCCTCGGGGCTGAAGCTAAGGAGCAGGAGTCGCTCTCGTGCCCTCAGGTACGCCGGCCTCTCCCGCAGCGACACGATGGCGGCCTGCACGAGATCAGAGACCGTGTGCGTCTAGGAGAGAGGAGCTGATGTGGCTACGAGGGGCTCGAGAAAGATGAAAGTCGTGTTGACTGCGGACGTTGTGCCTGCGTCGGGGCAGGGGCGCTGATTCGGCGCTTCGGCAGGGATGGGAAAGGTGTGGGGGATGCAGGGACCGACCAACCTACGGGAAGAGACGACGATGGCGATGAGCGCAAGGCCTGCGGCGGCCGTGACCCCGATGGCAACGGCGGTGTTCTAGCAGCCACCACTGGCGAGGGGGCCGTCGAGGAGACCCGCGATCATGCGCTCGACGCAGCCCCATGGCCACATCGGCTGTAGATGTCTGCCGGATCGCTACATTTTTTTGGTGAAAAAACAAGAATCGCATGTGCCGGAGATCGAACTCGTCCTCGAACAGCAGCGTGCAGCGGTGCGACGGCAGTTTGGCGGAGCTTCTGGGCGAGCGGCCGCCACAAAGAAGGAAATATTTTTTTTTGGAAGGAAGCTTTTTTTCCGTTTATTTGGGGATTCGATAGTAGGTTGTTAGTTGCAGACGCCGTGTAGGGGGCATGGGGTAGGGCACGGGGGTGAGAAGCCTGGCATCACACATCGAATCGTGGCCATTGAACTTGGTTTAGGTGTTTTACTAGCCCTTGATTTTAATGGAGACGAATTCTTGTGTGTATTTTCCTGAGTGCATAATGGTTAGAGGCTCTCAGCGGAGGACGTTTTCCTGGGGAACCTAGTATAACTTTGATTGGTCCATTATAGTAGAGATTATGTGGTTATAAAATTTTTTCCGGCTTTTCAGTTGCTTGAAGAACCTTTTATCTGAAGTTGTATCCAGAGTTATGGAATTTGTGAAAATAGAAAATGAATTTTCGCTATTATTAGTCTCTGCACAAACACCCCGTCGCCCTGCCCATAGGTGTGCCTAACATGGGCTTGGTCCGATCTTCCTTTTTTTAGAGCTTTTTACATGGATGGCTCTAGAAAAAATGTCTCTTTCTTGTATGACCTTTTTTTTACTTACCTGTATGGCCCCAAAACGAATTTTTCTTCATTTTATAGCACTTGATGTTATTAAGTCCGGGGTAAAATGACCATTATACCCCTGGCAAAAAAAATAAAATGCAGAGTTTGTCCTTGGCGAAAAAATGCAGAGTTTAGTTTGTCAGATTTGGAGTAATATTGCGCAAATAAATCACACATAATAGTACATAAATTGTTCACACAAAAATTGTTGACACATAAATTATTCTGCAGAGAAATAAACTTAAAACGAAAAAGAAAACACTATCTAAGCTAGGTGCACCCGGTCTATACACCCTAAGGGGACTGGTAGCCGGGCCCTGGGCCAACCCGGCCCCACCCGATAGCCAGACAAGGCAGGGGTCACCGGCGGCGGGGATGGTACTGGCGAGATTGCCCCGGTCTCCCGCGTCAGCCTAGGGGTTTTGCTAGTCTAGCCGTAGCCCTAAACGATGGTGGCGGCAACAAAGGCGGCGCGCTGGCGCTCAAGGCGGCTCGGCGACGCTGGCGTGGCGAAGATAGGCCATCTTCGGCGACGGGAGGGGCAGGTCGCGCTGGGCTAGGCCCGGCCACGCGTGCTTCACGAGTTGAGCGGCGACGCCTCCACCACGGCGGCCGAGGGTTGGAATGGGTCCAAGCGCAGCTGGATCAGGTGGATCTAGTGGGTGAGATCCCCACGGCGGCGCCCTGGCTGGTGGCAGCGTCGGCGGCACCCTCCCCCATTCACTCGCTCGGTCGGGTCTCGGTCGGGGTCAAGAGTTTGCGCTCGGTCTTGGTTCAGTGAGATGCAAAACAGGCACAAAAGACAGAAGGGCTATTTAGACATTTCACGTATCTACAAGTGGGGAACCTAATAGAAAATCCTAACAGAGTTGACGGAAGGCCACAGAAGTAACAAAATTTCATTTTGGGGCCATTAAGCTAAGTTCAAAAAAAGAGGCCATACAAAAAAGATGCATTAAAAAATCAATGGGAATGCTTAACCTACTTGATTATAGAAAAAGGCAATGTTTCGACCGTTCACATAACAAGAAATTCAAGACAAAAGGATGAACCGACACGTGAGAGAGAGGGCGACCGGGGCGGCGACGCCGAGGGGGAAGGCCTTCCCACCGGCGAGCTAGCTTCTGGAGACACCAGTCAGGAAGAGGGGGACGCCCCATGTTCCCATGCATCTCTTCAGGATAGTGGTCCGCCTGTCAACGCCCACAAGGAATTTGGGCGACGTGGAGGCACGCAGGCCACATAGGTGGTGGCTTCCCCGCCATTGATGTGGCGGACCCAGGTCTCCCTGTAGCAGGGTGGGGGATCTAGAACCCGGTACCTGGACGAGGAAGAAGACAAGATCCAATGCTTTTGGGGACAGCTATGGTTCGTTCCATCTACTACTCTTAAGCCGACCAAAGCTAGTGTTCTAGACAAAGGGGGAGAGAGCCTTGTCTGGATCTGCAAGGATCTCTAGGAGGCGAGATCTTTTGAGGCGATTGATTGTTACCCAGTTGGAGAGGGGGATTCATTGACCAAGCCACTGTCGAAGCTCAACTTCACTGAAGACATCTAGGGTAAGGGGAGGAAGAAGTGCTTCAGCAAGGTTCTCAAAGAAGTTATGGTGGGGCGAGGCAGAGGTCATGGACCGAGACCCAAAAGTGCCAAGGAGGACTGGGAGGGGTGGGGATGGGGTGGATTGAACCAATATCCCCCTACCCACTACCGCAGCCACCATACCCATTGCTGCCATAGTTTCCACATCCGCCTCCCCCTCAGTATGGTTTCTTCCCTAGTCCTCGGCATTTCCATCAACCTCCACATCAATCGCAGCAGGGGAATTTCAATCGGTTTGAGGGTCAAGGTCCGAGGGGAGGTGGATTCCAAGGCGGAAGCCGTGGGCGTCAGCAGCTAGGGCGCCAGAATCCTAACCCAGCTCTGAATCAAGGCCCAAGTCTGATGTGGCAGAACCCCCTGAAATAACACATTTTAGGAGGCGCTCGTCTTCCACTAGACACTAAGCACTCTGAAAGTTTGCTACATCGGACAGTTCCATCGAGCACACCCCACGGGAGAACTCGAATAAATCCATGTTTTACCTCCAAAATCCAATAATGAGTTTGAGCTTACAATACTTAGTCCATTTCATACAACAAGAGTTCTTGGAAATTATTTATTACAATACCAGGGTTCAGAGTGCGATAATTAAACAACAGAATGAAAATAAACATCTAGCGGAAATGATACAAGGATCCATCTGTGCCCACCAAAAGAATCCTCCACATAAGAGCTACTCCTCAAGCTGCACCTGCAACAGGGTAAAATAAACCCTGAGTACACAATGTACTCGCAAGACTTACCCGACTAGTGGGAATAGTTTCCCAACTCCAAGGGGTATGATAGGCAATATGGGTTTGCTATTTTCTTTTTGTTTGTGAAAAGCATTACTAGAAGTACGTCCTTAAGATCAAGTTTAATTAGCAGTCATGATTACTTCATTAGCTAACCATTCTAGGTAAGCACCTGTTCTACTTTTAAGCAAGGGTTGAGCAATCAGAACCAATTTACCATCTTCCATGTTCATGTTCTTACTATGGTGCTAGACCATAGCCAAGTCGTATTGTCTCACGGAAACGGCGATTCATGAACCAATGTATCCTAGCTGGGTACCTCAAAACACACACCTCGCTTGTACCCTAAGCACAAACAAGACCAACCCATTCCACTCATGTCATGGTGTCCTAGTCCCTGTCCAAACTTGGACTCCAAGCCCCCACACTTGAGACCTGGTCTCAATATGGTGCTTAGACCTCCACCTTTCTCCGCCTCCACTTAGTCGGTCCAAAAACAGCCGGAACCCACGATAAGAGCGTAACGAGCCTTCCCACTCCCATAAGCAAGTATGTGCTTAGGATAATAAGTCTGTGACTGGACTACCATCCATAGCAACGGACGGTCCTCAATCGACATGGACAGGGAAAATAATGTAACCAGGCTATGCCCCATGGTCACAGGACTCAATTTGTTACACCCACCAATACCCATTCCATATCCCTGCCTAGTCTCCATTTTCCTTTCATCATTTTATTATGAGAGCGAGCTCGAGCCTGGTTGGCTAGCTCGTGTTAGAGTTGAGCTAGCAACCACGGTTTGAATCCCCGTGTGCATAGCATTAAGCCATCTCATATGGTTGGGGTTTTGACCCTATTATTTTTTTAATAATAATCACCTATTGTGAGCAACGGCAGGTTACTCACGCTACCGATCACCTAAGCATAGCAGCTACTCGAACCTATACTAGTAGGACTCATAGGATAGTTATATCTATGCAGGTGGTTTTCATAAGATTCCTGTAACGTAAATGCACATAACATATATAAGGTGATTATCAAAAATAAGGGGTTATGCACCGGGGCTTGCCTTGGGCAGGCGTAGTGTCAGCCGAGTCAGTCGGTGGTGGCTCTAGGACTTCCTCCCTCACGAGGATCTCCTGCTCGTACTCCTCGATGATCTCCTCGAACTTGCGATTGTCTGTGGTCACTATCTCCACCAACTCGTTCTCTACATGCATGCGATGATGATGCAACAACTTAGTATTTAGGCAACAACAACTCTTAAAATAAGAATACGCATACCAAGCTACTAAGCTTGCTCTAATGACTAAGATACTAAGCTAACTATCATCTTCATCAAGAAAAGTGTTGGGTTCAACTAACAAACACGTAGCTTTGCAATTTAAGGGTATATCTTTAGTTCCACTAAGGATTTAATGTATATTGAAACAAAGAGCATTTAACTACCCTAATGCTTAGTCTATTCTAAGGCTACAAAAATTATAGTGAGCACATAATAATACAATGAAGCTACTATAAAAATTTCAAGACTAAAGCTATCACCAATTTACCACAAAAATTCCTACAATGATTAATTTTAATAATATGAAGCACTTTCAAACGATTTAATAGCTCCTGGTATCAACATGTATATATATGAACTAAATACACTAACAGATAGATCACAATTTTAGGAGCTTAATAAAATTTGTTTCATAATTTTTGGACACCTATATGATTTTATATTAATTACCAAAGATCAGCTCAGAAATGAAATTAGAAAACTATTTACTCGTCCCTTGGAAAAAGAAAATGGATTCTCCACATGGCCCACAATGTGCGGCCCGTGCTACGCAGCGTGCGCATGGTGGCCCACTGAAGCGGCCCACATGAGGCCGACCTGCAGCGCGAGACGGCCCACAGCGGGGGAATCCCACGCGCTGGCATTTATGCAAAAGTGGCCTCGAACTTCTTCCAAATCACAACTAAGAACTAACACTATTTCCCCCTCTCGCAGGACTTCTCACTTAACCCCTCGACCTTTCCCTAATTCACCCACGTGCACCCTAGCAACTCAGAGCATGGCGGCGCGGTTGGCAGTGGCATAGCACGGCAGCGCCGGCCACCTGGGGCTCACGTCGGCCAATCAGTCGGGCCGACCTTCAACTACAGTCCAACCGCCTACACCAAGCGGCAACACGGGGCGGTGAGATGCGCTGGAGCGAGCTGCAGTGACACGCGGCCATCCACGGTGGTGGCGCACCCGCTTCGATGAGCTAGGGCTGCTACGGACCTAACTGACTCCCGCGTGATCATCAGGAGGCTACCATGGACCAGGACGAAGTGATGTTGGGGTGGAGGATGGCGAAGGAGGGGTGGCCTCATGTAGCCAAGCCATGCGATGGTGTGGTCTCATCAGCGGTGATGGGGAGGTGGTAGTGGTTCCACTGACATGCGCAAGGTGAAGAGGGAGGCGAGGCGAAGCTAGTGGTGTAGGTGAATTAGATCGGGGTGGACAGTAGGGGGCTGCCCTCGTCCACGACCGAATGCGGCTTTATCGACACGGCGACGAGGAAAACTCCAAATTGGAGCTTGGCAGTGCATGCTTCATGGCTAGGTGGGGTTGGGCAGTTGGAGAACTCATTAGCAGGCCATAGATGGGGGGAATTGATTGGAGATGACCTCTCACTGTCTAACGTGCTGGCGTGGCTCTGACGGTGGCAGCAGATCGAAATGGAGAAAGAGAGAGAGAGACAAGGCGCGGCAGGTGGCTTAGCTCGGCCTTGCCTTGGTGAGACGCGGTCGGCATGATTGTGGAGGCCCATGCGCAGGCACTATGGACAAGAGCACGCATCCACGACCGGGCATGGCCCATGTGACCACAATGCCATAAATGGCAAGGCAACGACGAGTTTGGCCATGTGCGTGTGGCATCTAACTGGGCCAGCGGTGTGGTATAGGTGCAGAGGACAGGCGTGGACGCGACGGTGATGCGATGCCGATGCGACGACTGTGTCGCGGCACGAGGTGGGTTGGCAGTGCGGTAGCGCGGTGGGGCAGGCGGCAGCTCTGCTCGAGCGTGCGAGCAGCAGCAATGCAGCACGGCGCCATGGTGATAGGAACCTCACGCGGCAGTGGCCGAGGACGACAGTGGCAGCGACGACGTCACGGTGATAGATGGGGCGGTAGCACAGTGGCATGCAGCGTCAAACCACATCCAGGCCATGGCCCAGCCGAAGGTGGCCTTGGCCAACCGCGTGCGGCAGTGCGCGTGCGCGCGTGGGGCGAGCCAGTGAGGCGACGTTGGGCCCCCAGGACATGGTTACCACGCCCACCCGGCCAACCAACCCAAGAACGTGTCGCGCACGAAATTTAAAGCGCCTATAGCAACTAAATGGTTGCTCTTGAGCCTCAACCATCTTCACCATACTCAAGAGAGCATATCAGGCTACCAACCCAAGCTAAAACACGACACCATCTCTTAACTCAATTTCACAAAATACATTGCCAAATATGGCACTGTCTTGCTATAAATGTATACTTAAATTCTTCTAAGTCCTTGAGCTGAATTTGATTTCAAGTTCCATTTTTAGGCTATTAGAAATGTTTGCTAGCAATGTTATTTTTCCACAGCAAGGATTTCATTGTCATCTACAAAGTTCATACTCGAAACTTTATTTAAGTGCCACGTATATGTTCTATAGCATTTTTGTTCATAAAAAATTAGTTTTAAACCCTACTTGATATACATGAGTTATGGAATAGCTTTTCATTTAACATTTTTATTGATCATCTTAAGTTACAAAAATCTTGTCCACACATTCCACCACATGCTTTATCACATGAACATGATGCTTATGGCATGGTTTAGTAATTTGTTTAGGGCGTAACACCGAGGGTGTTACAGCTCTTCTCCCTTAAACAAAATCTCGTCCTGAGATTTCATGTGAGTGCCTAGTGTGGGAAAAGGGATAAGAAGTAAACTTTTAAATTAAACCATTACCTCAATACTTTGGGGAGAAGATGGGGATAGTGCTCTAGAATATAACTCTCATGTTCCCAAGTGGCTTCATCCTCCGAATGATTTTGCCATTGGACCTTATAGAATTTAGCACTTTGTGAGGGTGGACCGCCCGCAGATGGCCTGTCACATCCTCAATGGTGAGGGTGGACAGGTCCAGCATCGTCTATATGGAGAGAGCGATCTAGATGTACTTTATCGGCATGGAGTGGAGGTACTTGGAGACCGCCTCCTCTTCGTCGATGGTGAAGCCGTGGCTCTTCAGCTTGCTGATGAGCGTCTGCAGGCAGAGGAAGAAGTCCTCTGCTGTTTCACCATCCTTGAACTTGAGGTTGGCGTACTCCTACTTCAGAAGCTGGGCCATCGCCTTCTTTGCACAGTCGAAACTGACACACATCGCCGCAATAGCCTCCCATGCCTCCTTAGCAGAGCTCTTCGCCCCCAATGGCTCCCTGTACTCTACCGGTACAGCAGCGAGAATAGCCTCCAACGCTGACATGTCATCTTCCTCATTGTCGGTGCCTTTGTCAACAACATTTCAGAGCTGTCGGGCTTTGAGCTTGACTTTCATGGTCACCGACCACTCTCTATAGTTGGTGCGAGTCAGCGTCGGTCAACTGGTGCCTCTGACATCCCGCACCGTGCGAACAATGACCTCCTGTCATGGTTGTGCAGCCATAGCAGTGCCACTACTGTCGCCCATTTCCGAACCGCCTATCATCGCCAGCGGTTAGTCTGGCGACGACGCTTGTACGGCTCCGATACCACTTGTCAGCCCGCAGAATCACCGGCTCAGGTGAGTAGACCACTCACCAATCTTTGCCGAGCATGGCCGAGCACGACAGACGTTGTCCGATCACACACGATCACACACTATGGTCAGAGGTAGAAGAGGGAGAACAGAGCGCACACACACAGTAGAAGCACCAGCGTTGGCCGGAGCCCTGTATAGAAGATAGCAAATCTGAACTCTCTTTGAGTTGCAGTGGCAAACTATATATACAACTCTACTCATCTAGTCCTAGTATAGCTCCCCTGCTGTAACAGTGACTAAATAACACAGCAGGACTGACTTCTGCGCCTGTCCCTGCTGTGGCTACAGTGAGTCAAGTGAGCCGTTCGGCGCCTGCCCCTGCAGCGGCTATAGTACCACAGTAGGGAGCCTCATCGGCGCCGCCTTCCCTTGCTGTGTGTTCACACAAGAAAGCAGTAGAGTATCTAACATTATTAATGAAAGCATCTAGGCCCCTAGTTGGATTTCGGTGATTAATGTCAATACAAGATTACTATGACTAACGTGTGTTTTGCAGAGACAATTAAGTTAGGTCATGGTAATAGAGATCGATTGGGCAATCGAGGTTGTCATGCCCCTACGATGGAAATCGTTTTGGTTTTCAAAGGATGGACGACAAGGTTAAGGATAACTAGTTCTAAGTGTCGATTGAAGTTGGAAAGACACTTAGAGTAGTTTAGGACTTTGTTTTTCCTTTGGCCGTACTATGAAGGGGGGTATGAACGGGTAGCTTGACCTAGTTGAGTCTAGTGAGTTAGGTGTGGTGCACACTTGTTAAAACTAGCTCTAGGCAGCTCATATGAATGCCTAAGATCCTTTGGAGCAAACTTCATTCACATATGTTCGGAAGTTGGAAGTGAATGGAGGGTCAAATACTGACCGGACGCTGGCTCCGGTGCGACCGGATGCTGGCCGCAGGGTCCGGTCAGTTCATTTGACCGAGAAGATCAAGTCTGGTGTGACCGGACGCTGGGAGGTCATGTGACCGGACGCTGAGGGCCAGCGTCCGGTCGACTCCAGTAAGGGTCCAGACTTGGAAAAGAGTGACCGGACGCGTCCGGTCAGTGTGACCGGACCCTGTGTATCCAGCGTCCGGTCGTTTACAGTAAGCATCCAAGAGCGACCGGACGTGTCCGGTCGGTACTGACCGAACCTTGACAGCGTCCGGTCATCACTTAAAAACTGGTTCGCGGGTTGAACTGACCGGAGCGTCCGGTCATCACGACCGGAGCGTCCGGTCATCCCGCAGAAGCTCATAATGGTTCGTTTTTTAGGCTGGCTTATAAATAGAAGCTCCACTCGTGAGTGGAGCATCTTTTGCTCATTCCAACAGCTGAGAAACACGTTTGTGAGTGCCAAGAAGAGCAAGGTCCTAGTGAGGTGTTTGTGATTCAAGAATCCAAGAGAGTAGCCTCACTAGCAAATCAAGAGTAGCAAAGTGTGCATCCATCTTCTCATTAGGCTTCGCGTGGTCAAGTGAGAGTTCGTGCTTGTTACTCTTGGTGATCGCCATCACCTAGATGGCTTGGTGGTGATTGGGAGTTTGGTGTTCACCCGGCGGAGCTTGTGGGTGACCCAACTCAAGTTGTGAGCGGTTTTGGGTGATTCGCCGCGACGGAGTGTCGAAGAATCAACCCGTAGAGAGCACTTGATCCTTGCGCGGATCAAGGGGGAGCTACACCCTTGCGCGGGTGCTCCAACGAGGACTAGTGGGGAGTGGCGACTCTCCGATACCTCGGCAAAACATCGCCGTGTTCCTCTCTCTCTCTATTTACTTTGAGCACTTACTTTGAGCATTTACTTTGAGCAATTCAATACTTGTTTTCATTTCCATAAGAATTGCTTGCTAGAGTAAGTTTGGAACTTAGGTTGAGAGGTTGTTGTGCATTAGTTTGATATAAACACTTTTCTAGGCACAAGGGGTTAATTGGGCTATCCGTAGGATTTGATTATTGCAAGAAAATTTAGAATTAGCCCAATTCACCCCCCCTCTTGGGCATCTTGATCCTTTCAATTAGTATCAGAGCCTCGTGCTCACGTTTTTAAGCTTAATCGCTTAGAGCAAGATGTCTCATGGGGATGGTCCTCCTCCTATCTTTGAGGGAGATGATTTTCCATATTGGAAAATCCGCATGGAGGCTTACTTAGAAGCTCTAGATGTTGGAATTCTTAGAGCCACCTCTCAAGGGTTCCCCGCACCTAGGAATGCCGCACAACTTCAAGGCGATGAAGTAAATTATGAAAAATGGAATGCAAAGGCTCGCAACACCATCTTTAGAGGCCTTTGCAAAGATGTGTTCAATCGTGTAAGGAACCACAAAGACGCCCATGCACTATGGTCGGATGTTGGTGCGCTCCATGAGGGAACCAAGAGTGAGCATGAGGAACGCTATCATCTTGTGATTAAAAAGCTAAATTCTTTTGAGATGTTTCCCAAAGAAAGTGCTAATGAGATGTATTCTCGATTAAATGTTCTTGTAGAGGAAGTCAATGGGCTTGGACTCACTCAAATGTCACCATCCGACGTTGTGAGAAAAATCTTGAGTGTCCTCCCCATTGACAAATATGGGCACATTGTGACCGTGCTACATCAAGGTGATCTTTCCGCCGCTACACCGACACAAATCTTGGGAAAGATCAATGCTCATGAGATGTACATGCACATCACACCACAAGATGGCTCATCCTCTACAAAGAAGAAAGAGAAAGACTTAGCATTCAAAGCTAGCCAAGACAAGGGCAAAGCAAGACTTGAGTATGAGAGCTCAAGTGATGAAGATGATGAAGAAAGCCTTGCCCTCATGGTGAAAAAGACCACCAAGATGCTAAAAAGGCTAAACAAGAGTGGCATCAAGTTTGATGGCAAAAAGAAGAAGTTCTTCACTAGCTCAAGAAGAAAGCCAATCTCCGAGATGGATTGCTACAATTGTGGCGAACTTGGTCATCTAGCTCATCAATGCACAAAGCCCAAGAAAGATAAGTTCAAGAACAAGGGCAAGAAAGATGATTCAAGTGATGATGATGAAAAGAAGAAGAACAAGCCATACAAGAAGAGAGATGGCAAAAAGAGGGAGTTCTACAAGAAGAAGAAGAGTGGCAAGGCCTATATTGTCGGTGATTGGCTCACGGACATTGATTCATCAAGTGGATCATCCGATGATGATAGTGATGATGAAAAGGTGTCCGCCATTGCTATTGATCTTGCATCTTCACCACCACCATCGCCATCATCCTCTACACACCTATGCCTTATGGCCAAAGGTGAACGCAAGGTAACTAAGAGTGATGATAGTAGTGATGATGAACATGCTAGTGATGATAGTGATAGCGATGATGATGGCTCACCTACTTATGATGATCTTGTCAAAATACTTAGAAAATATACTAAGATCATTAGAAAGAGTAGAGCTACAAATGAAAAGCTTGATGCTAAAAATGATTCACTCTTAGCTAAGTGTGATACATTAGAAAAGGCTAATGATGAGCTCAAGGAAACAAATGATTCTATATCATCCAAACTCAAGGAGCTCAAATCTTCTAAGAAAGAGCTTAAAGATAAAAATGATAAACTTGAGTGGGTACACAATGAGCTTATCACTAGTCACAATAAGCTAAAAGATGAATATGCAACTCTAAAGATCAATTATGATACCCTTATTATTGCACAAGAATTCTTACCAAATGAGCCACATGATGCTACTAACCATGTTGTTAAGATTGATATAGCTACCTCATGTGATGATTTAATTGATGAAAGCATTGAGCATGGATCTAGTAGCAAGGGCAAGCAAGTGGTTGAATGCAATGACTATAATGAGTATGTCAAGCTCAAGAGTAACAATGAGAAGCTCATGAAAGATCTTGAAGAGATGAAAAGTCACAACACCATTGTGCTAGAAACTCTTGATCATGACAAAGAGGTGATCCTTGAGAATGAGAAATTAAAAGAAGAAATCAAGAAACTCAAGGAAGAGAAGAACAATGATATTCTCAAGGAAGAGAACAAGAAGCTCAAGATGGAGAAAGAGCATCTCAAGGTGGGATTGAGCAAGTTTGCTAGAGGCAAGCATCTCCAAAGTGAGCTACTCATGAATACCGTCATGAAGATGGATAGAAGTGGCATTGGATATATGGCAAGTGTAGAGAAGAAGAAGGCTCAAGCTCAACACCAACAATCAAAGCCAAACCCAAAGCCAAAGAGATGTTTTGAATGTGGACAAGAAGGCCATTTTGCTCATGAGTGTCAAACTCCACCACCATAACCCTTGCCCAAGCATGCTAGACCCTTTGCTTTCAATGCTCACTACATGCTTAGAAAAGATTCGAGTGGAAAGATGAAAGTCATGTTCTTAGGTCCCCCCAACAAGAGTAGGCCTAAGAAAATTTGGGTGGCTAAGTCACTTGTTGAGAAGGTGAAGGGCCCCCAACAAGCTTGGATCCCTAAAGCTTGAATCTCTTGTGTGTAGGTGAACTACAAGACCGGTGGAAGTCATTGGGTTATTGATAGTGGTTGCACACAACATATGACCGGTGATCCTCATATATTCACCTCACTAGATGAAGAGGTAGATGGACAAGAGAAAATAACATTTGGAGATAATTCAAAGGGCAAGGTCAAAGGATTGGGCAAAGTGGCAATATCAAATGATCATTCCATCTCAAATGTGCTCTATGTTGCTTCATTGAGTTTCAACTTGCTATCCGTTGGTCAATTGCGTGATCTTGGCTTCCAATGCTTGTTCACCGAGAAGGAGGTGGTTGTATCTAAGGTAGATGACAATCAAGTTATATTCAATGGATTTAGATACAACAACTTATATCTAGTTGACTTCACCTCTGAAGATGCAAACTTGAAGACTTGTCTATTCACCAAAACAACACTTGGGTGGCTATGGCATAGAAGGCTTGCTCATGTTGGGATGAGCTCACTCAAGAAGCTTATGAAGAATGATTTGGTGAGAGGGTTGAAGGATGTGAAGTTTGAGAAGGACAAGCTTTGTAGTGCATGTCAAGCCGGCAAGCAAGTTGCAAACACTCATCCAACCAAAGCTTTCATGTCAACCACAAGAGTGCTAGAACTCCTACACATGGATTTATTCGGACCAACAACATACAAGAGTTTGGGAGGAAATCTCTATTGTCTTGTGATTGTGGATGATTATTCAAGATATACATGGGTGTTCTTCCTTCATGATAAATCCGAAGTTGCATCTTGTTTCAAGAAGTTTGTCAAGAGAGCACAAAATGAATTTGAAGTGAAGCTCAAGAAGATAAGAAGTGACAATGGCAAAGAGTTTGACAACACAAACATAGAAGCTTATTGTGATGAAGTTGGAATCAAACATGAAGTCTCCGCAACCTATACTCCTCAACAAAATGGTGTAGTTGAGAGGAAGAATCGGACTTTGATCACTCTTGCAAGGACAATGCTAGATGAGTACAACACCCCCGAAGCTCTATGGGCGGAAGCAATCAACACCGCATGTTATGCATCCAACCGCCTATTTCTTCAAAAGTTCCTTGTCAAGACACCATATGAGTTGCTCAATGGGAAGAAGCCGGACGTCTCCTTCTTTAGGGTGTTTGGTTGCAAGTGCTACATCTACAAGAAGCGGCAACACCTAGGGAAGTTTCAAAGGCGTTGTGATATAGGTTTTCTTGTTGGTTACTCATCGAAGTCCAAAGCATATAGAGTATTTAATCATGCCACCGGCTTGGTTGAAGAAACATATGATGTGGAATTTGATGAATCTAACGGCTCCCAAGGAGCACATGAGAATCTTGATGATGTAGGTGATGAACCATTGAGGGAGGCTATGAAGAATATTCCGGTGGGAGACATCAAGCCAAAGGATGATGGAGATGATGTACAAGTCATTAATCAATCCTCTTCATCAAATGTACCACAAGATGGTGATAAAGTTGGGAGAGTAGAAAATGAAGATACTCACATCTCCCATGAGCAAATGGTGGTACAAGCACAAGATGTTGATGCTCCACAACCTTTTCCTCAAGTGGTCAATAGAAGAAATACACCTCTCCTACAAGATCATCCACAAGATCTCATCATAGGGAGTCCAACAAAGGGGGTGATGACTAGATCTCAAAAACTTACCTCATTTATTGCTCATCACTCTTTTGTCTCTTGCTATGAGCCTACCAAGGTAGAAGAAGCTCTAAAAGATCTGGATTGAATCAATGCCATGCATGAAGAGTTGAACAACTTCACTCGCAATGAAGTATGGAATCTTGAAGAGCGACCAAAAGGTGCAAGAGTGATTGGAACAAAGTGGGTGTTCCGCAACAAGCAAGATGATCAAGGTGTTGTTGTGAGGAACAAGGCAAGACTAGTGGCAAAGGGGTTCTCTCAAGTTGAAGGTTTGGACTTTGGAGAAACCTTTGCACCGGTTGCAAGATTAGAAGCCATCCGTATCCTTCTTGCATATGCATCACATCATGAAATGAAACTATATCAAATGGATGTGAAAAGTGCATTCTTAAATGGCTTTATTAATGAACTAGTCTATGTTGATCAACCTCCCGGGTTTGAAGACCCTAGATATCCTAATCATGTTTATAGGTTGTCCAAGGCACTATATGGGCTTAAGCAAGCCCCAAGAGCTTGGTATGAGCGCCTTCGGGATTTCCTTATTGAGAAGGGCTTCACCATTGGGAAGGTCGACACCACACTATTCACCAAGAAGCTTGATGGGCATATCTTCATTTGTCAAGTATATGTTGATGATATTATCTTTGGATCATCAAATGAAGACTCATGCAAAGAATTTGGTGAATTGATGTCTAAGGAGTTCGAGATGTCAATGATTGGTGAGCTTACATTCTTTCTTGGTTTTCAAGTCAAGCAAATGAAAGAAGGCATCTTCATCTCTCAAGAGAAATACACAAAAGACCTTCTCAAGAGATTCAAGATGGATGAATGTAAGCCAATCAAGACCCCAATGCCTACCAATGGACATCTCGACCTAGATGAGGGAGGTAACTCGGTTGATCAAACTCTCTACCGCTCTATGATTGGTAGCTTGTTATATTTAACCGCATCTAGGCCCGACATCATGTTTAGTGTGTGTATGTGTGCTAGGTTTCAAGCTAGTCCTAAGGAAACACATTTAATTGCCGTAAAAAGAATCCTTAGGTATCTTAAGCACACTCCAAGCATTGGCCTTTGGTATCCCAAAGGAGCTTTATTTGAATTAATTGGCTATTCCAATTCGGATTACGCCGGATGCAAAGTTGATAGAAAGAGCACATCCGGAGGGTGCCATTTGCTTGGTAGATCACTTGTGTCTTGGTCCTCCAAGAAACAAAATAGTGTGGCTTTGTCCACCGCCGAAGCGGAATACATTGCCGCGGGTGCTTGTTGTGCACAAATATTATACATGAAACAGACTTTACTAGACTATGGAGTAGTTCTAGAGAAAGTACCTCTTTTGTGTGACAATGAAAGTGCGGTGAAACTTGCAAATAATCCGGTTCAACACTCTCGCACCAAGCATATAGATATCCGCCATCATTTTCTAAGAGATCATGTAGCTAAAAATGATATATCACTAGAAGGTGTAAGATCCGAAGATCAATTAGCGGATATCTTCACTACACCGCTAGATGAAGCTACATTTTGTAGATTGCGGAACGAGCTCAATGTACTTGATTTTAGCAACTTCACAAAAAATTGAGCTTGTGTTGTCCCTTGCATTCATTGTAATATACAACATGTCTAATTTGTGGAAATGCATATAGGGCTTGTCTAACATGGTTAAGATAACCACTGAAAAGCGTGTGAAGAAGCTTAACCTTGGATCAAACTTGACAAGCAACTAGATTTACTTACAAGCATTACATATGCATGAATGTTGTTTTGTCGTTTTGTTCCATTTGCCCTCTTGTTGCATATTTTCTTAAAAAGAATTATAGCCTAAGGCAAAATACTTTGAAAAATATGAGGGTTTGAGAGAGGTCACTCACATCAGTCCCAATTGGTGTTTATTTGGATCTTATTCAAGTTGGGACTTGATTGGGAACATGCAGCGCGAAGGAAGTTTGAAGATTTATTGGAAAAGGTGCACCGGACGCTGCACCGGACGCTGCTGTCCAGCATCCGGTCAGTTCACAGGAGGTGAACTGCTGTTGAAGGAGTGACCGGACGCTGCGTCTGTGCGTCTGGTCAGAAAGGGTTCAGCGTCCGGTCGATCGAAGGATGACCAAGTTATTCTGACCGGACCCTGCCTACGTCCGGTCATGGACCACCGGACGCGTCCGGTCACGATTTCAGAGGATTTGGACCTCTCTGGAATCGACCGGACGCTGGGTGGTAGCGTCCGGTCGCTACCACCGGAGCGTCCGGTCAGTGGATCTCGTGCGTCTTAAGGACTCTTTTCCCCGTTTCCTTTTTGGTCACGTCTTGGGGGATTACTTAACCCGCTTCCTCCCGCCTTGACCTAACCAGCGCCGCCGCCTCCACGCGCCCTATCTCGCGCCCGCGCTGCCGTGCCCTAGCCCAAGCCGCCGCCGTAGCTCAGCCGTGCGCCACCTGCTCCGGTCAGCCTGCGCCCGCGCCTCCATGCGTCTGCCTAGCTGCGCCGTCGTGCCTTCGCCTCGCCGGCCACCTCGCGCCCTAGCTCGCCGCTCAATAGTTGCCAAGGCTGCCGGTCTTCGCCGAGTGCTCTTGCCCTATCCTCCCATTGATTGGTATGGCAATTTTCGCATTTTCAATCTTGATCTCCAACTATAACCTAGATCAAATTCTAAATGCACTGATTCCCCATTGCATTCAGGGCGTTTGACCTAACCCTAGCCCGGTTCCGAGGATCCCCTGCGTGACATCTTACCTCTTCCCGGTTCGCTGATCGTCAGGTAGAAAGCCATTCGATTCAATTTCGCATCTACATTGCTTTCTCTGCTAGGGTTTCGCATCTATTAGACATATGGTATTTATTTGTATATCCATCTATTCTATCGTGCAGCGAGTCGGTTCCGTTGTGGTTCAATTGGCAGTTGGCAGTCAACTCGGAGCCAAGCTCGCGAGTAAGGATCGAGGCCAAGCCTCGAAAGCGACAGTTTGACAGTTCATCTTCATCAGCGTCAGTTCACCATCTTGTCAGTTCAGATGGCTCGCACCAAGAATGTTGGTGGTGGCCCAGGTGATGATGATCGGAGGCCCCCGCCTCGTCAGCCAGCCGGATCTAAAGGCAAGTCAACCAAGCAGGTAACATCCAAGAAGCAGAAGTACCCCGACGCAGAGACAGCTAGAGCAGCAGCTGTTGCAGAGGCCGCAGAGCGTGCCGAGAGAGGTGGCACCCGCAGCGAAATTGTCATTGCAGATCAGCCAGTTTCACCCGCAGTCAGAGCTGCGATTGAGGAGGTTGAGCGTCGTCACGGTAGTCCAGCTGGGACTGCCACGCTTGCAGGATGACGGGTTGCCATTGAGGAGGGTCCGTCAGCACAGCAGCAGCCTCCACCAGTAGAGCCTCAGCCAGCCCAGGAGACTCAGGAGAGTCAGGAGACCGAGCCGGCACCTCAGCTACGCCGCTCGAGTCGTACCAGTGCTGCAGTTCCACCGAGGCCAGCTACACAGCGCAGGAGTTCACGCCCTCTGCCCAGACCACAGGGTCCGCCTCCAGTGGTTCACCTCGACTTGAGGGCCGCTACAGCCAGGCAGGTTCAGCAGCTATGGTTTGTTGAGTTTGAGGTCTGGTTTCCTCCAAGGAGGGATGAGAGAGCAGCTGAGGGGTTCTACACGCCACTGCAGGAGGATTTCTACAATGCATATCTAAATAGTGGGGCAGTGTTCAGATCATAGAGGGTCTGTCCGATAGAGTCCATTGTGGCAGCAGCCGGAGAGGGGATTCGGCAATATTTGTCATATTTGCCAGGACTGTCAGATCTGATTGGACAGAAAGGGATATATGTACCTTCTTGGGTTCGTCAGTTTTATGCCTCGCTCTACATCGATCCTCATCACAGATTCATTCACTTTGCCTTCAACGGCAAAGACTATAGAGTGATGAGTAGCAGGGCCAGAGAGATACTGAGACTACAGGAGCAGCCTGTAAGGATGCATGAGGTTTGCTATGGACATCAGGAGCCTCCCAGGCGTCCTCATGGAGGGTTGGTGCCCCCTACAGACTTAGTGCGCCATTGCTTCAAGGAGCCGTTTGGTGAGGGGTCGAGCAGGAACCCCAGTGACTTGACTCCTACAGCGAGGATACTAGAGGCCATCATTAGGAGGACATTGCTTCCCAGGTTGGGATACAGGGAGGGCCTGACTCGCTTACAGCTCTGGCTTCTCAATGCCATTATGCAGATGATAGTGTTTGACATCTGGGACCTCCTTCTTTCAGAGATGGAGGATACTATAGCTAAGGGATTCAAGGGTCGCAGGTAGCTTCCCTATGCTCACTGGATCACGTTTCTCATCCGCAGAGTTGTGATTGATAAGCCCCCTGGCATGATGGATGAGTATACAGGTGCCACTACGGAGTTCCCAGCTTACAACCTGTCACAGAGGATCAGACACGCCACTCCTCCGGCACCCAAACAGCCTAGCCGTCGTCCCGACGTGCCAGAGTCCGCAGCTCAGCAGGACAAGATCATCAGAGGGATTGCAGCCACTGAGGAGGCGGAGCTAGAGGCACAGCAGGAGGTGAGTGAGTACAGTGACAGCTCCGACGACGACTACCAGCCTATACCTCAGATGCCTCCACGCAGACACGATGCAGAGGCAGGTAGCTCCAGTTTTGCTCCACCAGCTCCACAGACAGACCCCGCTCTCATTGCTATTCTTGAGCGGATGCAGCAGGATCAGACACGACAGGCACAGGAGACTGCTACAAACTTCGCACAGTTTCAGGCTCGTCAGGACGAGTTTCAGCGGTAGCAGCAGCTCCTTCAGCACCAGCAGTTATGCAGCAGCAGCTCATGGGATTCATGCAGCATGTAGTGACAGCCATTGGGATCCCACTGCCACAGACTTCGCCCCAGCTTGCACAGCCTCCTACCACTTCGACGACTCCAGCAGTACAGCCTATCGGGCTTCAGAGTCAGGGACAGCCTCCAGCTCAGTTTCCTTCACCTCCTGTACAGGTGTCCCAGTGGTTAGCCTCACCTGGTGTAGCCCCGCAGTTCACTCCTTATCACACGGGTTTCTCACCAGAGCAGACGTCCTCACTATTCGTGCCTGAGTCGTCAGTCTCCAGGAGTCTTGGAGCATCATTCAGTGAGTTGACCGGCATGCCTACTCCGCCTCACATGCATACTGCCGGTCCGTCTACAGCAGCTCCAGCTATCATGACTACTCAGCGGCTCCCCTCGTCTGTCGCCTCGTCAGATCCTACGACAGACATACTTGCAGCTTCACAGGCAGCACCAGCTCAGACCTAGACCGCTTCAGCGACACTTCCTGCTTCAGAGGGTCAGTCAGTTCAGAGCTCAGGGTCAGATGATGATGGCGCCTAGTTCCATCTTGCTCCACGTACTTCAGCGCCCGACTCGTCCGCTGCAGCCCCGCCGTCCGACCCCTAGGTTTTGGTGTTTGACGCCAAAGGGGGAGAGGGTTTGAGTATGTAGACTTAGGGGGAGCGAGTTTCAGGGGGAGCTAGTTATCTAGTATTTGCTTATTATATACTTTTGGAGTTTTATTTGTGTGATACACTATTACTTATGCATTCGTGTGTTTACTTTCATGCGTATTCTTATTTATATGTGATAGTGCTATCTACGTGGTTGTGATATTTGACATGTGTGACTTCTACTTTGCTTTATCTCTATGTCATATCACTTGTGGAATGCTCATTTGCTTTTGCTTCCGCGTTTACACTTCGAAGCAAATGAGCTTTGTTATTGGTACTCATGCTCAATTCATATCCTTTGAGTACATTGTTTTGGCTTGGGTCATATAAGCTTGACTAACTCTTTTGTTCTTATTGACAAAAGCTTATATGAACCAAGCCCGTCAAAAACCTCACTCCATAACATACTCGAGGTGGTATTGTCATCAATCACCAAAAAGGGGGAGATTGAAAGCATCTAGGCCCCTAGTTGGATTTCGGTGATTAATGTCAATACAAGATTACTATGACTAATGTGTGTTTTGCAGAGACAATTAAGTTAGGTCATGGTAATAGAGATCGATTGGGCAATCGAGGTTGTCATGCCCCTACGATGGAAATCGTTTCGGTTTTCAAAGGATGGACGACAAGGTTAAGGATAACTAGTTCTAAGTGTCGATTGAAGTTGGAAAGACACTTAGAGTAGTTTAGGACTTTGTTTTTCCTTTGGCCGTACTATGAAGGGGGGTATGAACGGGTAGCTTGACCTAGTTGAGTCTAGTGAGTTAGGTGTGGTGCACACTTGTTAAAACTAGCTCTAGGCAGCTCATATGAATGCCTAAGATCCTTTGGAGCAAACTTCATTCACATATGTTCGGAAGTTGGAAGTGAATGGAGGGTCAAATACTGACCGGACGCTGGCTCCGGTGCGACCGGACGCTGGCCGCAGGGTCCGGTCAGTTCATTTGACCGAGAAGATCAAGTCTGGTGTGACCGGACGCTGGGAGGTCATGTGACCGGACGCTGAGGGCCAGCGTCTGGTCGACTCCAGTAAGGGTCCAGACTTGGAAAAGAGTGACCGGACGCGTCCGGTCAGTGTGACCGGACCCTGTGTATCCAGCGTCCGGTCGTTTACAGTAAGCATCCAAGAGCGACCGGACGCGTCCGGTCGGTACTGACCGGACCCTGACAGCGTCCGGTCATCACTTGAAAACTGGTTCGCGGGTTGAACTGACCGGAGCGTCCGGTCATCACGACCGGAGCGTCCGGTCATCCCGCAGAAGCTCATAACGGTTCGTTTTTCAGGCTGGCTTATAAATAGAAGCTCCACTCGTGAGTGGAGCATCTTTTGCTCATTCCAACAGCTGAGAAACACGTTTGTGAGTGCCAAGAAGAGCAAGGTCCTAGTGAGGTGTTTGTGATTCGAGAATCCAAGAGAGTAGCCTCACTAGCAAATCAAGAGTAGCAAAGTGTGCATCCATCTTCTCATTAGGCTTCGCGTGGTCAAGTGAGAGTTCTTGCTTGTTACTCTTGGTGATCGCCATCACCTAGACGGCTTGGTGGTGATTGGGAGTTTGGTGTTCACCCGGCGGAGCTTGTGGGTGACCCAACTCAAGTTGTGAGCGGTTTTGGGTGATTCGCCGCGACGGAGTGTCGAAGAATCAACCCGTAGAGAGCACTTGATCCTTGCGCGGATCAAGGGGGAGCTACACCCTTGCGCGGGTGCTCCAACGAGGACTAGTGGGGAGTGGCGACTCTCCGATACCTCGGCAAAACATCGCCGCGTTCCTCTCTCTCTCTCTCTATTTACTTTGAGCACTTACTTTGAGCATTTACTTTGAGCAATTCAATACTTGTTTTCATTTCCATAAGAATTGCTTGCTAGAGTAAGTTTGGAACTTAGGTTGAGAGGTTGTTGTGCATTAGTTTGATATAAACACTTTTCTAGGCACAAGGGGTTAATTGGGCTATCCGTAGGATTTGATTATTACAAGAAAATTTAGAATTAGCCCAATTCACCCCCCTCTTGGGCATCTTGATCCTTTCAATTAACTCTGGGGATAATATCTGTTTTGGTAAGAAAAGGTTCAGATTTGAAAAATGGTGGCCGGAGACATAGTCTTTTAGAGACATGGTGGAAAAGGCCTGGAATACTCCATGTAGCAGTACTAAAAGTATAGACAGATGGCAGTTTAAGATAAGGACCTTTAGAAGAATGATTAGAGGGTGGGCTGCCAATGAAATTGCCCAGCTTAATAGAACCAAAGCAGCTCTATCTGAGGAATTCAGTAGACTTGAGACCTTAGCCGAAGATGGAAATTTTACTTTAGCTGATTCCCAAGCTCTTCATTCTATAGAAAACCAATTAGAAAAATATGGGCCCTGGAAGAAATTAAATCTAGGCAAAGATCCAGAGATAGAAATATCCTGGAAGGGGATAAGAACACAGCTTATTTTCAAGCTGTGGCAAATTATAGAAGTAGGAAGAAGAGAATTGATTGCCTGCAAAAAAAAACTGGACCTGCGAGGGTATGACCACCCCAGGCATTGCATTAAGAAGAAGACCTTCTCACGCAGGCACAGAAAACCCCCGAACCCCTGCCCCACCCTTACACAGCGGCACCGTCGCCCTGTGAGAACGGGCCGATCCTTAGACCTGTGCTTTGGCGTGGGACAGACGAGGGGATTTTTTTTTAACCCCAGCCTGAAATTCGCTCCCACGGGGAGTCAAACCTAGGACCTGAGGAGTGCCGCCGGGACGCTCTAACCAGTTGGACTAGAGGCCCTTTGGCCTGCTTGTTTGGTTTATGACCAAAAGGGTATGATGAAGGTGGCAGTTGACTTTTATAAAGAGTTATTTACCAAGGAAGAGAATTCAGGGGTTAGGTTAGGTAGCTCTTTTTGGGAAGATGTGGATAAAGTGACTCCCGAGGAAAATAGTTCCTTAATTGCACCTTTCACAGAAGCAGAGATCAAGGAGGCTGTGTTTAGCTGTTATGCTGAAGGAGCCCCAGGCCCTGATGGTCTCTCCTTTCTTTTTTATCAAAAATTCTGGAATTTAATCAAGGCTGACCTCATAGATATGTTCAATGATTTTTTCAAAGGTGACTTGGACCTGAGTAGGCTTAATTTTTCTCTTGTTACTTTAATTCCTAAAGTAGGGGATGCTACTAATATGAAACAATTTCGACCCATAAGCTTGCTCAACTGTAGTTTCAAAATCTTCTCTAAATTGTTAACTATCAGATTAGGCCCTATTTCCCAGAGAATTGTGAACAATAGTCAGTCAGCCTTTATTAAGGGTAAGTATATTCTAGAAAGTGTAGTAGTTGCCCATGAGTTGGTTCATAGTTTGAATAAGAGTGGAGAGCAAGGAGTTATTTTAAAACTAGATTTTGAAAAAGCATACGATAGGGTTAGTTGGCAGTTCCTTTTTGATATGTTAAGAGATAGAAATTTTGATCCCCTTTGGATAAAGTGGATCCAACAGATAGTGGTAGGGGGTTCTTTAGGCATCTTAGTCAATGGAGAAGAAAGCTCCTTTTTCAAACCTGGAAAAGGCTTGAGACAAGGAGATCCACTCTCTCCTTTACTGTTCAATTTAGTGGGTGATGGGTTGTCTAGGATGGTTGATAGAGCTGTAGATAGAGGTTTAGTGAAAGGGCTTCTAGGTGATTTAGGAGGGGTGGGATTGTATCTCTGCAGTATGCAGATGATACAATTCTATTTTCAAAAGCTGGGGAATCGGCTCTTGAAAATCTTAAGTGTATTCTAATGTGGTATGAACAATTGACTGGTATGAAAGTAAACTTCCATAAGAGTGAATTAGTTCCAATGAACCTAGATTTAGATGATGCCCAGAGATTTGCTCAGATCTTTTCCTGCCCTGTTGGTTCTTTTCCTCTGAAGTACCTAGGTGTGCCTCTACATTTTGGCAACCTGTCCAGGGATGACATTCAACCTTTAGTAGACAAAATCCTAAAGAGGATAGCAGGTTGGAGGGGGAAATTGTTATCCCTTGCTGCTAGGGCTATGCTTATTCAAACTTGTCTTGCTAGTATTCCTGTATATTTACTTTCCTTTATTAAGTTCCCAAAGTGGGCTGTCAAGCTGTTAAACACACACATGGCTAATTGTTTGTGGAATGATTCAGTAGATAATCATAAGTATCACTTAGCTAACTGGGAAATGGTTTCTATGTGTAAAGAGTTTGGAGGATTAGGCATTCCTAATTTGAGAGATCTGAACATTTGCTTGTTAGGCTCTTGGCTTAAGAGATATAATTCAGATAAGGAGAAGCTTTGGAAAGAGCTTATAGATTTTAAATATAATACTCAGAAACCAAATATTTTCCAGTCTAGGTCAAGTGGGGCTTCCAACTTCTTTAAGGGTTTTATGTGGGCTCCGCAAGCTGCGAAAATGGGTTATAGATGGAAGGTAGGTAATGGTAGGAAACTTAGACTTTGGGAAGACAGTTGGTTGGGTTCCTCTAGTCTGGCCATCCAGTTTTGGCCTCTGTATCGTATTTTCAATGAAAAAAACAAGTCCATTGCTGAACTGTGGGATGGGCAAGACTTGAAATGCACTTTCAGAAGAAATGTTAGTGAAGATCTTTATCAGGTTTGGTTGGAGGTAGCAGCTTTAGTTTCAACCATTAATCTGACTGATGAAGAGGATGAGATGGTTTGGCTTTATAACTCCTCTGGAGTTTACTCATCTCAGTCACTCTACAAAATCATTAATTTTAGGGGCATCAAAACTGTACATGTATCTGCTCTTTGGCACATCAAAATACCTCCCAGAGTACATTTTTTCTTATGGCAATTGATAAACAATAAAGTCTTGATCAGAGATAACTTAGCTAAATGTAGGAAAGTTAAGGACCCTAGCTGTCTCTTATGTCTGGAACAGGAATCAGTTCATCATTTATTTTTTGAATGCGTGGTTGCCAAACAGTGTTGGAAGGTCATCTCTGATGCTGTTGGCACCATAGTTGGGATTGACTTAGCTGTGATTGGACAATTTTGGCTTAGTGAAAAAAGACATGGTATTTTGAACATTGTTACTTCTGCTGTTTTTTGGAGTATTTGGAAACTCAGGAATGAGATTCTTTTTCAGAATATTGGCTGGAGAAGTATGGATATACTCCTCTACAGGATGGCTGGGCTCTTGCAAAACTGGGCGATACTGTGTCCACCGGAGAAGAAAGACTTGATGAAGATCATTGTGAAGAAAATCAGGGCTGCAGCCAAGATGACGTTCTGCTTGCCAGAAGCAGGTGTCTGAAGATCCCAAGAAGTGATATGAACAAGATGGCTGTTCAAACTGACCCTGATAACAAGATGCATGGGAAACCGGTTTCCTCTCAGAATAGTAGCCTGATGACTGCGATGGAAGTCATTGTCTGAATGCAGTTTCTCCTATTGTTGGCGGTCTGTGTGTGCCGCTTTGCATTTGCTTTCTCTCTATAACTTTGTAGTCTCTAGCTTTTGCTGGTACTTTGGTTTCCTCCACCGGCTGGTGTGGGTTTTGGAACGGCTTAAAACTGTGCTGTAATTGACTCTGGGTCTTTTGGCTATATATATATTTTTTTAGCAATTTTGGCTATATGGTTGGAAGGCCGGGGCGTTTTGGTACTTGAACGCTAAAAAAAAGATGCATTTTTTCTAGAACCATACATGTAAAAAGCTCTTCTTTTTTACCCCTCTTCAGCTATTGGGCCATGGCCCATTAGCGCAGCTTGCAGCAGCAGTGCCCCACCGCTCTGCTCCCTCCTTGTGTCTTTGTCGACTCACGCACGTGCATGTGTCATGTGCCACCGTTTGCGCGCACGACGAGATGGTTGGGCAGCGCAAAAGTCCTGGGCCCTCATCGCTTTTGCTTCAGTCACACATCAGCCCTGTGCAATCTGTTGCCAACATACAAATCCATGATATGCGAGCACCACTCACCAAGAAGCCACCATGGACAGCCCAGCACACGGCTGCTTTGGCCCCTTTGGCTTCTTGGTTAATCAACGATGATGACCGAGCTCAACGGACAGCTAGATCTATTTAGGATGGCTCCAATCCTCTGCCATCCTTATCGGCGACGTAGGCCAAACTCCCAAAGTTGAGAACCTAGCCGGGGGCGAAGGCGCCGGTCGTGACAAAGATCTCGCCGGGGAGGCGGACGCCGCTTTTAGGGGCGACACCGCCTGCTCCAGCGACGAGGCGGGTGGCTCCAGCCACCGTAGAGCCGAAATCAAACCTGACGCGCTCCCCTACCTGGCGCACCAGCTATCATGGGTTCATGACCGCGACAAACATATCGCTGTTCGTCAGATGTGAGAGGTGTGGGTCTCCGGTGGCTCGGGTACTCAAGAACACAAGAGAGACATGACGATGTATCCAGGTTTGAGCTATCGAGGCCCTACGCCCAGCAGTGAGATGTTCTTCGTATTCAAGACCACCCAAATCGGGGGGCTATAACGAAGGGGAAAGAGAATTTGGTAGGAGATTGCTCGGTGCTATCCTACGGCTCGTTGGCGGTGATGTTTCTTCCTCAGCGAGTAAGGGAGTTTGTCTCCGATAGGTATAGCCCCCGAGTAATCTTGATGGATCGGTCGGGGGGTTTGTCTATTGGGAGCCTATCTGTCGGGGACTTAACATACCACTATGTGTTGACTCTTGTCCGTTAGCACGGGCATATTACTAGTATATATAAAACTACACAAGCATGCTGCCATTTTGGACATGATTTAATTAACCCTTACGGTATAAAACTACAAACATCAAAGAACTTTTAAAGCATTTAGTTTCAAGGATTTTCAAGAAACACCGAGAACTTTTAACCCTCATACATGCAACCAGGTGTTCTAGGCAGGTGAATCTCTACGTCTGCACGTCAGCGATCCCCACACGCAAACAAAACAAATGGAACTAACATGACAACCAAGAAAGAATACAACACAAGAACCAGCCCAACTCAACTATTAAGCACATGCATTCAAATTTACACAAGAACCAACCCGACATATATAAGATTTTTTATTGTGCAATTGTTTTTGGCCAGATAAACTCATGTGCCTATTCTTATAATACAAAAAAGACCTTGCTATTTCGGCACACATTAATAGTTCATGAGAAAAAAAAGTTTGACCAGTTATTGGTAGGCTATAAGCCTCATCTCTGCACCTCTATAATATACACCAAAATTTTCTTTACTATAAATCCACCCTGCTCAACCATCCCCGTAATCATGCCTAATCTAAGTCCACCCTAATCTGTGTACCAAAGTAATCCAATTTCATACAAATGAATGACTAGGGTATCTTCTCAAACCATCTTCTCTCTTACTCATTCGAGATCCTAAGGCCAAAATCATCCGCGTCATGCACGTCATTGAAGCCAGAACCCCACCCAGCACCCACGCACACGCTCCCCGACGCTGCCTCCACCCTGTGGTACCGTTCTGCATTTTCCTATGTTTGTCATAAAAAATAAATTGCTATTTTTGCGGTTTCCTATTTTTGCCGTAAATTGCGAGAGGACGTACGTGAACGTGATTTCCGGTTAATTTCCTCTTTTATTTGTGGTTGCAGGAGGATCGTACCTGCGCCTAGCTAGCTATATATATCTCTTTCTTTGCATTATACTAGGTAGCGTGCCCATTGGGTTCGGGATAACTAACAATTTATACTAAAAACACACGGATCGCACGATAAGATAATAATAGTGTTAAATTAAATACCAACATTAAAGTGATATTTAATCCAAAAGCAAAGTTTATGAATTTAACACAGTCACGGAGTGCGCGGCGTCGCAGGCTCACAAACTCTAGAGCTTCTAGAGATTGGGTCGAATCCAACCTAGAGCCTCGGAACCTTACATCTTTTCCTGGATGGGCTTCACTTCGGATGCGCCGGTAGCAATATCAACGATCTCCAGTCGAAAGACCAAGTCGTATGGATCCCCATACAATAGCTAGAACATGTAGATTTTGTTCTCCTTGTACTTGAATACACTTGTTCCACTGAAGCTTTCAATGAAATGTTTAGACACGAACAGTGTTTGATCACCGATGTCCCTCACCCTAGACCACTCCGACGTACGGTCGTAGAGGTTGCACTTGTAGATCGCGCTGCTGTAGGTGAAGCTCTGTGTCTCGTGGAACGTGCTCACCATGGCACCCACAATGTGCAGCTCACCGTTTGATTCTAGGTAGCTACGGTGGCGACAGCGATGGCAGCAGCGTCGCGGTTGGAGTAGCGCCGACGGCGTTACTGCTGCAGACGAAGATTTCTCCAGTGCAGTCGATCGCCGAGAACTTGTCTTGGCAGTGGACGATGGACCCCACGGAGAACTCCAGTTTGGTGTCGAGCAGCGTCCATGCGCTGTCGACTCCAACCCGGCAGAACGCGACCTCCGTGGAGCACCCAAGCATGGCCATGGCCATGCACTCGCGGCTGGCGGCGTCAGGCGGCACCGAGAGCACGATCTCACGGAAGAACACATCCCTCATGTCTTCTAGCTTGATGGCTCTGCCTACGGCATCCGCGTCCCCGTAGCCGTTGGTGGGATGGAGGACCCACCGGCCGTGGACCCTAGACACGCGTTCCGATGAGGACGCCGCCGCGACATGTTCGCCTACTGGCGGGAGCTCAACGCGGGGGGCACGGGCACTGGCGAATGGATTCAGCAGCGTCACGGACGCCGCCTCGTCCATGAGCGCCAGCCACCCACACGAGGAGTCGCACGCCACCTTGCCACGCACGTTGGGCAGCGTGTTGGACAAGACCTTCTTCGGGAGGCAGTAGAAGCTGGCGCAGTCTGAGTCGGGGTCGAACGGGAGCAGCAGGAGCGGCCCGAAGATCGCGAACGGGACGGCGGCGCGCCATGGGGAGCAAGCGGATCGGAAGGACGCCGCGTCGTGGCCTGACGCGAGACGCTGCCCGATGGACTCGAGAAGATCCTCTGGCAGGCCGGATCTCCAGTCAAGGAGAGGTAGGGACCTTCTCTTGGGATTGGGAGGCTGAGCCATGGAAGACAGATGCCATCAACTACGGTTCACGCAAGAAACAGCAAGCGAGGGCGATGAACACGTGAGCGTGAAACCAAATGAAAGGATGAAAAAGCCGTCCCTTTTGCAAATGCAAAGAGATGAAGTAATTAAATGTAGGCAGATTTGGCAAGGTTCTCAGAAATGCAAAGAGGTTCCTTTTGTCTTAATTCTCTTTCTTTCTGTGTTAATTCTCTTTTCTTTTACTCGTTGCCATGTATGCTGGTGCATGCAAACATGCAATCTGTATATAGATAGCACAATAATTTTCTACTTCCTATTTTGCCGTGATTCCTCTATCACATGACAGACAATATTCAATCAAGGAGAATGGCACGATCAATCAGTAATTAAGATGTCGTAGGATCGCAGGCGTGGACAGACGGACGAACCAAAACAAATATCGCACCAAAAAATATCCACACTTTGTTCTTTTTAGTTGTAGGAGATTGCGTCGTATGTCCTCCCTCCACCATATCCGTCGTCATGGCTTCAGCAGCTGGTTCCACCGCTTCAAAGGTGGCCGCCGGCGCCTTGTGCGTCCTGCTCGTCCTCAGCATTGGCCGCCCAGCCTCCTTTGCGTGGGAGACGGCGGAGAGGAAGAAGTTGACGCCGGAGGAATGCAAAGAAATCTGCCAAAACACAGCTAACCTCCTTTGCGTGGACCTGGGGTACTGTACAGGGCCAGCGGATCGATGTCAAAACTGCAAGGACAAGACGGGGCCGTGCATCGACGACTGCCTAAACCCCAAGAAAAAAAGCGTTCCTGATGATGTATGGAAAGTGTGACGTGACCATGTAGCGATGCACATCGATCTGCCCAGCCGGTGTGTTTTCTACTTCTCTTTCGTTCTTTTACTATTTATTTATTTACCTCTGATATGATGATGACTAACAAATCGTAAACTATATGTATGCAGGGTTGCTTGTGCTGTTATATATTCTACCAAGTAATGTATGTTTTATGTTTGCTTTGGCCTTTGGCGTACGCCGTATATACGCGGCCTAAAACAAATAAGTGACGGATCGGATGCCGGCCAGCCAGACTTCATGTTGTTCAAACTTCAAACTATATATATGCCGCGTGTATTTATGTACGCAACAGTGGTGCATATTTCCTTACAGTGTTTCATATTTCTTCATGTGATAAAAATGTTTTGTTTTCTTTGTATCCTCGAGTTTAAAATATTTTGGGGATGGAGAAAGTCGTCGGTGGGTGAGTCAAATGATGCTGTCGCCTCTTCAAAGGATCAATCCTTATGTGACATTCATTATGTGACAAAAATATTTGATTATACAATATATGAGATGTGAATCTTAATGAATCGGATTATTTTTTTATTTTTTATTTTACAAATTTTATCTTGTTTTGTTTTTACCGTAGCGTTAGCACGTGTACATCTATCTCTACCTAATACTAACGAGGCAAAATTTAGGCCTCAAAGTTCGTCTGGATTACTTTTCGTCTGGACCATCCCAATCCGAAATTAAATAGGTTTTGTCACGTCTCCCAAATCTATACAACAATTTTTCAAATCGGCAAGCCCAAATCTACAAGGTGCCCAGGACCAAATTGAGTCCGAATCAAAATCCACAAAGCACAGCAATCCAAATCCAATACCAAATCAGACTAACTTTAGAAAGACAACTTATAAAATAAAAAAATTGGCGTTGGCAACCTCGGCGATGCAGTTGCTCACCGGAGCGCGCACTGGGGTCGCATCGGGAGCGAGCACGTCGGGCGCGCACGTCAGGCCTCACGCGCGTTCCCAAGCTGCCAACGCGACGGCGGCAGCACACCATGGTGTGGAGGCATGTGGCCATCAGGGACGCGGGCCATGCGGCTGCCAGGGCACCTGGGCTCGCCGCTCGCGACCGTTGGGACGCCTGAGCGCCACTATAGGGCGGCTCGAAGGAGCCGCGCGTGTAGCCACCAGGGACGCAGGATACGCGGCTGCCGGGGCTCCTGGGCTCGCTGCTCGTGACCGCCGGGACGCCTGAGCGCCACGGCAGGGTGGCTCGACGGAGCCACACGCGGTCACCGTTGCATGCGAGCTCCGACGAGCGGCCTGGCGGCGACACGGGTCAGCCCATTGGCGGACCCAGCACTAGGGCTACTAGGGTCGTGGCCCTAGTCGTGGCCCAAGTAACAAGGGAGCAATTCTTCAATTTTTTGGCCCATTAGACATGAGCCCAACCAAGAAGTCCAAGCTCGCTCGCGTCTGGACGGAGTCTCGCCGCCTCGCACGCTTGACAGCGTGTGTCGTGTCTGGAGTCGCGCTGCTCCGCGCCGTCGTCTGCGGCCAGGTGTGTCGCCCGTCGCCACTCGCCCCCTCTATTCTGCGTTCCGCCCCTGACCGGCTAGCCCCCTCTGCTATGCACTCCGCGGCTCCAACCTCGGCAGGTCTCCGGCCGCCCAGCCGGCCGCTGCCCAGCGCCCCAGTGGTGGCTGCCCGTCGCTAGCTGCCCAGCGCCCCAGTGGCGTCCGCCCTGGCCCCACTCAGCTGCCTGTCGCTCGCAAGGCAGCCAGGGGGCGCTGCGCCGCTGCCCGCTGGGCGCTGGCCAAATCAAGCAGGACCAGGTGAACAGAAAGACAGAAGCAGAGCCCTGGTTTGCATCCGGTTTCCCAACTTCAAATTTTCAACCCTTTGTTGCAGTTTGTATTTTGAAAAGTTTCTATTCCAGTTACATTCTAAAATTACAGTTTAGAAGATGAAGAGGACCGGACTTCAGCATCGTATTTCTATCGAGTTCCTGAACAAGAGGGGGCTGCTGAACAACAGACTTTCTTTCACTACTGGATTCAGGTTCTTTGCCGAGTGCCTGAGGCACTCGGCAAAGGCTAGATTGCACTCGGCAAAGCCTTTGCCGAGTGCGGCACTCGGCAAAGCACACACGGCAAAAAATTGATCGGCAAAGCACTCTTTGCTGAGTGTATTTTATCGGGCACTCGGCAAAGAAAAGCGACCGTCATGGCGCCGGTCCCGTTGACGGTCACTTTGCCGAGTGTCAACCCTGCAGGTACTCGGCAAAGATTTTTTTTATTTTTTTTTTAAAATTTATTTGCCGAGTGCCAACCCGTGAGGTGCTCGGCAAAGATTTTTTTTTAAAAAAAATTCTTTGCCGAGTGCCAAACCGTGAGGCACTCGGCAAAGAGCTTTTATTTTTTTTTGAAAATTTTCTTTGCCGAGTGCCAACCCGCCAGGCACTCGGCAAAGATTTATTATTATTTTTTAAAAAAATTCTTTGCCGAGCGCCAACCTCGAAGGCACTCGGCAAAGAGCTTTTATTTTTTTTTGAAAATTTTCTTTGCCGAGTGTCAACCCGCCAGGCACTCAGCAAAGATTTTTTATTTTTTTTAAAAAAAATTCTTTGCCGAGCGCCAACCCGGAAGGCACTCGGCAAAGAGCTTTTATTTTTTTTTGAAAATTTTCTTTGCCGAGTGCCAACACGCCAGGCACTCGGCAAAGTTTAATTTTTTTTTAATTTCTTTGCCGAGTGTTATAGTCACAGTACTCGGCAAAGCTAGAAAATCTGTTTTCTGGTCGCCCATTTTTCCAGCTTTGCCGAGTGTTGTGACCATTGCGCTCGGCAAAGGGGTCCTTTGCCGAGTGCAACACTCGGCAAAGTGACCCAAAACGGCAAAATTTTTTTTTGCATTCCATCATGACAAATACATTCATACAAACGTATATCACATATATATCTCATCCATCACATATATATTTCATCCATCGCATATATATCTCATCCATCACATATATATCTCATCCATCCACACATCCATCCGCCCATATCACATCCATCACAATATATAATAATAAGTGCTCAAGTCCATCTAAATAAGTCCACAAGTCCATCAAAGTCCACAAGTGCATCACAAGTATATCACAAGTCCATCACCAAGTGAACAACAAATGTAAAAAATACAACATGCACTCATCTCGGCCACTGCGACTGTGGTGAAGGCCCAGATGCATCATTCGTAGGTACATGAGGTGGATTATTCGAACCATCGTCAGATGGAGACTGCACAAAGGAGAAAAGATTGCATGTGAGACAAGATTATTTTGATAGCTAATCTAGGACGATAGAGGCCATACAAGCAAAGCACAAGCGAAAGTAAAAAACTTTGATACTCACAGGAGTAGCTGCAGCTGCAGGACGCGGAGGCGGAGGTGGAACCAACAGCCCAGGTGGCAGAGACAAGCCCATACGTTGCCCAAGCCCTTGTAGGAAATCCGTAATGTCCATCAGCCTCTGCGCCTGGGCCTGCCGCTCGGCCTCCAGCTGGGCCCCCAGCTCCTGACGTTCCTTCATTTCTTGTTCCAGCCGGGCCTACAATATTTCACTCTAATGTTTTAGTAATGAAAAGCTAATTAAGGTGTGTAAAGATCAATGTATGACGAGTAAAACAGGAATAACCTCGAGTGCGTCGACCCGGTGCTGTGCAGCGGTCGGCCGTGTGCGAATGGCCGGGCTCTCGCTCGTGCTCCATGCTCGGATCTGGGAGAGAGAGGGAGTAGAGGCCGTGTCGATGATGCCGTCGCCAAGCCAGAACCACCCATGCTTCTTGCCTTGCCCCGCCCTCATGACGGCCTCTCCATCGAAGTCCTGGGTGCTCGGATCGTGGTCTGCCCCATGGAGCGACCTCGCCACCTCAGTGTACTCACTAATGCGGGAGTGGACGCTCAGGTTCGTGTATGCCTCGGGCGGGTCCTCTAGGTTGAAGGAGACGTCGGACGTCGCCTTGCCCTTGTGGGCCATACACCATGCCTGGAAGTCTGAGCAAGCCTGGCCACTATGTGATGCCGACTGTGAGAAAGACAGCACGATGATTAGAAATCAGACAGAACTGAGCGTGACAATAGATAAATCAATTCGCGTACCCATGCTTGTTTGTATCCGGCGAGGTTGCGGCTGCCTTGATGGTGTGCTGGACCTTGCATCAACAAACGACGGTCCTAGGCATCCCTGTGCATCTTGAGGTACTCCTCCGTGAACCACCTGTCCACCATCATCGCCCAGCACTCGGGATACGCTTGGCACCACCAAAGAATCACCTACACGTCATCAAGTATTGGACATCTAAGAAGATCAAATTAAACCAACTTAATCTCAAAACGAATCAATATTGATGTTCTTCATTTACCTCAAGGTACTGCTCCCGGGTCAGCTGCATCTCTCTTGCGTCTTTCTTGGTTTTCCTCTCTCCAAGCTTCGACCCGTAGTAGGTTACGATGGCCTAGATGCGCGCCTCGTGATGCATGTCGGTGATGAGTTTTTTACAGGCTTTGGTAGTCGCCTGCTCCGCCCTGGCCTCAAATCCCTCCTCTTATCTGTAATAAGTCTGCATACAAAAGCGATGTATCCATTCATTATTTCAAGAAAAGTCTAATGAATGCGACGTATTGAGCAATGTTGTGCGAGGGAGACTTACCCAAAACTCTGCCTTCACCCGCGCCGCCTTGTTGGGGTACTCCGCATCGGAGGCGACGATGTAGTGGTCAAACGAGTAGGCCGGCTCCGTCTTCGATGTGTACATGACAATGCCGAGGAAGTGCTGCCTGCATAGAAGACCCAGGATGCCGTTGACTAGCCGTGCGCTACCACCCGACACAACCACCCAGTTCCTGCACAAGTGATTAAGAAAAATTATTAGTTTTTTTCATCATATCATATGAAGTAGTGGTGATAACATATACAGTTACTTACTTTTGTCCTTCGGGGCGAATCACTGGGTGTTGGTGAGGAAGCGGAACCTGTGGGAGGCTCGTGGGACCTCACAAGTAGACACTCGAAGAGGAGTTGGAGGAAGCGGAACCCGTGCCTGCCACCTCCCCCCTCCTCCTCCTCCTCCTCCTCCTCCGCTACCGAACTAGCTCCTCGTCTGACTCGTCCACGGATGCCACCTCCTCCTGCGACTGGCGGTCCTCCTCACATGTATTAGAAATATATGCAAAAATGAACAAAACATAATTACAAAAAACATAGTATTACATGTATTAGAAATAATCTTCATGATTGAGATTAGCTGGATCATAGGTCTCATCATCACTATCAACATTGTCAAACTCATCAACACTATCCGAAGGAGGAATGTTGTCTTCATTGTCATTGCCTAAACGTAATCGCTCAAGCATTTGTATGTCCTTCAGATTTCACACCTCGTCTCCAGTGTCCTCGTCATCATCCCTTTCATTGTCTACTTCTATTCCTATCTCTTCGGTTAAGTCTATGTCAAACCTCCCTTGTAGCCCCTCTTCTTAATAGAACTCTCCATCATATGTGTTTGGGTTGAAGTTGTAATCTTCATCGTTTGGGACAGGTAGTTTACCGTGTAGCGATATCTTGTGCATATTAGACCAACCCTTAAGATGCTCGGCGTCTTTGCATGCGTATGATGTATAATAAACCGGACGGCCTGTTGAGCCACAATGTAGACATCTTTTCCTGGATAGACGGAATCCTGTCGAATCTCGACTAGCCCAAGCTTAGGGGTCCGTCTCATTACACTAGGATGAAACCAGTGGCATTTGAATATGATAGGAGTAAGAGGTTTGGAACCATAAAATGATAGTTCATAGATTTCTTCAATTCTTCCATAATAGTCGAGTCCATCAGTGCCGGGCGTAACAACTCCGTTATTTGTGGTTTGTCGATTGGGCCGACTCTGCTCGTAGCTTGCTGTGTGAAAACAATATCCATTCATGTCATAACCGGTAAATGACTTGACCCTAATGGCACAGCCGTTTGCAACCTGTCTCAACTCATCACTTATAGGCGCATCAGTTTGGGCTTTCTGTTTGAACCAACAAATGAAATCGGGGCTCCCTGGTCCCGCACCCCGTGAAAGAAGGGTATCATTTTCTTGTGGGGTAGGTTGCCTCAATCCATGCCAGAATTGATGAAGAAATTCCCTGTACCAATGATAAACAAGGGGGTTGGACGAAGAAACAAGGACATACGGCAAAATGAAACAAGTTCGTTCAGAACTTACCTAATGAACGGTTGCACCTCGACAAGGTTGGTCAACACATATAGCATGATACTGCGCCACTATTCATTTTTCAATTGCTTAGTGGTCGATGCACTTGCGCTTCTGAGTTGCCCTTGTAAAAGGCTGAGGTTCAATTCATTTTCGCCAGCATTGTAACGAGGGGGTGGATGTCGATGTTTTACCACCGATAGCCGGCCACGGGGGTACCCGGGGCAGTATGTTCGGGCTTCGGCGTATGCTGAACTCGATGGTTAACGTAAGGGACAGTCGATTTATCCTAGTTCAGGCCATCGATCATAGATCGAGTAATAACCCTACGTCCAGTCGGCGTTAGCCTTTGCGTTGGATTGATCGTGAAGTGTTGTGTTGTACAATTGCTGTTCTGTTCTCTGTCTTCTTTTCCCCAGGAGCCCTGCCCTCCTTTATATAGTTAGGAGGCCAGAGTCCTAGTCGGTTTACAATGAGAGTTCCTAGTAGGATTACTGAATAGTACTACTACTAAGATTACATGGGAAGAATCCTAGTTGGACTAAATCTTCTCTCTCCCTTGCGGGGTATTCTGTGGGTCCCGCATCGACAAGCCCCCGAGCACTTCATGGTTGAGCTCTGAAAGTCTCGTTTTGCTCCTTCAAGTCTTGTTGAGTAGGAACAAATGTCATCCGAGTGCTTTCTTGAGTGAAACCTTGTAGCGCTTCTTGGGACCTTCGAGTGGTGAGTGCTTTTTGAAGAAAAAGTACATCCATCTGGTTGTAGCCCCCGAGCCTCTTGCTATTTGGAACAAGGAGCTGGATGATCTTGTCTTGAAGTTGCTCTGATTGTTCGTTGAAGTTTTATCAAAAAAGAACTCGAATATGGCTCGTTCCAGGTTCTTTTTGTCGTAATGTCTTGAAGTGGTCTGCGTTGAGGAAGTCTTTTGGTGACGTGCGCTTTTTCGAAGAAAAGGTGCACTTACTGAGTGTAGCCCCTGAGCCTCTTGCTATTTGGAACAAAAAGTTGGAGGGTTTTGAATCTTTATGTTGTTTGAAAATTTGTGTTTTGAAGTGGTCCCCGAGACTTGGATTATGTCATCATTTGAGTAGTTTTTCGGCATCTTTCCGAAGCAGCCCTTTAGTCTTTGATTAAATCACCATCCGAGTAGTTTCGCAGCATGCAGCCTCTGAGCGTATATCCGTGTTGTTTTGTTCAGGAAGAACTCGGATGCGAGGTCTTGGCGTATTCTTTGATAGTCTGCTGTTGTCAGATGTAGTTGTATGGTGGTGGTTGAGTGTAAATGCCTTTTGTTCACGGGTTGTACTATGCTGGTATATTCTTCCGAATATGCTCGTCTTGGAGTACTGTTCCTTCTTGCCTGAGTCTTCCATTATTGAGTCCTGTCTTTTCACTGTGTCCTTTGCTAGGCTTATTTCGTTGGTACTCCTAGTCCATGTGCGCCACTCCTTTGATCTATAAATACTGTCCCGGAGTGCTTGTTTTCATCCATTGGACATTCTGTTGAAACCTTCGTGGTCATGAACATGGTAGTTTGTGAAGCAGAGCAGCCCCCGGGCATATTTTGTAGTTCCTGTGTGTCTTGTCGTAGCTGGAGGAAGTCTTGTGATAGGGATTAGAGGTAGGCTAATCCCGCGACAGCATTGTGCCAGGATGTACGTGGCGGTAGTTGGAGGAAGTCTTGTGATGTGGGCTTCGTTCCTTCATCTGGCAGTTCTGGGTTGATCCTCACCGCCTGTCCTGAGACTGTCCGATGCAGATCAACGCCATATCCAGCATCACATCGGTCTTGGGTAGACAGATGCCCGCCGGCCTTCTCTGCTCCATGTTGTCTTGCCGTGCTGCCGATTTCCGCCTTGGATGCACTGCGTCCGTCCTTTGAAGAAAACAGTGTAGCTGATGGCGGTTTGTCCTTCCGAGTAGCAATTTGGGACACATAGTCGTTCCAAAGCCTAGCCGTGTCCGTGTTCCTCTTTGCTACTTTGCTTTTCGTGGTGCCGAGTTCGTTGGGTCTTGTAAGATTTGTAATCTTCTATTTTTGAAGTCGCTTGTAATGGAACGAATCTTGTCTTCTGAGTTGTCCTTTACTTTTCTGCTGTGATCCATGTCATTCAAGAGATTACCGAGTTCTTTCTTAAATAACCGGGTTCTTTTGTTCCTTGTGAGGTAGCCCTTTGTTTCTTCTTGGTTGATGGGTTGTTCTTGTAATGATCTGATAACCCTGCCGTGGTGCTGGACGGATAAGTCTGAAATCTGCCCGTTGGATTGTACCATTGTGTGGATTTGTGCCCTCCATCATTTTAGCTGCGTCGGTAAATGGACCGTTGCGTTCTCACATGGTGTTTTAACGGGCCTGGTGAGCCGTTTCTAACGTTGTAAAATTTATTTATAGACCTTTCGTCCTCTTTTTCTTTACTGCCTTTCTTTTGCCTTGAAACCCTAGCTCTTAATCATCCGCCGTCGCCATTGCTGCCACCATCCTTAGCGCCACCATCTAGCTTCATCTTCCCCAGTACCTTTTTGCTTCCGCTAGTTCATGGGTAAAAAGAAAACCGCGAGCAAGTCCTAGGTGACCTTCGTGGACGAGGAGTCATCCCTTTCTTTGATCGAGAACCAAGAGTTCGTGGCCATGAGGGCTGCTCAGAAGGTTTGGCTGGCTCCAACAACAAGCGAAGATCAGCTGCGCGAGCTCGTCAGCGACGGCTTGATCCAAAGCAAAGTCATCGCTGAATGGAGAGTTCTGGGCAAGCATCGGGTTCCTGCTCCGGGTCCTGGTGAGATTGTCCTCTTTGTTTCCTTTGTCCGCGCCGGACTTTGCCTTCCTGCTTCCTCCTTCCTTCATTAGTTTCTTGGTTATTTCGGGGTTAGTCTGAACCATCTAACCCCTAATGCCGTTCTCCATCTTTCTGTTTTCGTTCATCTCTGTGAAGCTTTCCTTGGAATCCCTCCTTCTCTATCTCTTTTTCGCTATTTCTTCCGTCTGAAACCTCAACCCCGCCACGAAGAAACCAGCATTCTTGGCGGTTGCGGGATTCAGTTTCGCCAGGGTCTTAAGATTAAGTTTTTTGACTATGACCTGGTCGATTCTGTAAAAGATTGATGCGCCGACTGGTTTTATGCTACCAATTTGATCCCTTCCCTTGCCATCCACTCTGGATCTGGTCCTGTGGTGAATGACCGATGGGACAAGAAACTTGATTCACCTGCTGAGATTCAAGTGATCCAGCCACTCCTTGATAGGATTAGCATGCTGAAACAGTAGGGTTTAACCGGTTTCGGTATTGTTTCGAGTTTTCTTCGTCGCCGAGTTCAGCCCTTGAAAGAGCGGGAGCACCTTGGCTTCGAGTATTCTGGGGCCGAGGATCCTTCACGCATGGTCCCAGCTCTTGAGCTGACTGATGAGGAGGTACTTGAGCATCTCCAGAAGATGCTGAAAGGAGTGAGCGTTATTCCTCCTGCTGTCTCTGAGTTCTCTGCCAACAACCCGCCCCCAACGGTGAGTTGTTTATCTCTTTGTTTGGATATTTTATGTACTCTTGCTGCATCCATTTTTGCTTAGCTTTTCCTTGTCTTACTATTTTATCCTTTTTTGTAGGAGCTTGGGCGGAACTTTGTTGACCCGATCCCTCTTGATGTTCTCCCTGCCGTGGCGGAGACTGGGGATAAACTTGCTGGAACTTCTGCAACTAGTAAGTCCCCACCCTCCATAGTGCTTCCTGGAGTTTCTTCCAGATTTGTTGATGTATATGAAGAATATGTTCCTCGTCTAGTCCCTCGCGGTCCTCATAGTGTCCCGAAGAGGGGGTGAATGGATGGGTCTTCATCTGGCCTGCCTGTCTCCAAGAAGCCTCGCAAACCAAGTACTCTCTCAGGTACTCCAGTTGTTGTTAGCATGCTCTTAGGTGAGCACATTTAATACTCTTTGTTCCTTTGTTTTCCTGTTTCTCTCTTGAACCGAGTACTTTTTATTCTTTTTCCAGCAGGTGCTCTAGTTTCCTTGGCTGAGGGAGAGGAGGACGATGAAGTACCTCTCATTATGTGGCGGTGAGTTGTTTTCATATTCCTGTTGCATTGAATTTCTCTTCTTTGTCTTGACTTTTAGTCTTGAACTTTTTGAAGTAACCGGACGTCGGGTATGAGTTCTTCTGAGGCCCCCGCGCCAACTTCTTCTGAAGCTCCGGTGTCGAGTTTTTTGGTAGCCTCGGTACCGAGCTCTACCGCTCCTCCAGTGCAGAGTTCTTCCACGGCTCCAGCTCTGGCTTCTTCTGTGGCTCCGTTATCTGCTATCCCGCTCCCGTCGTCGGGTGGCGGGGACATTTTCGCCATGGTGGTCCCCCCTGCGAGGCCTTCTTTTGGCTTCGCGAAGAAGAAAGTGGTTGGGTGAGTAGATTCTGGCTTCATCTTTTTGCTTCTGTCTTCCTTCTTCTGGTTCTCATCGGTGCTTTCTTTTATCAATTTTCAGTGTTTCGTCTTCTCTCATTTCTTCATCGATTTCTTCTCAGCCTTCCGCCGTGCCATCGAGTTCCGAGCCTCAGGACTCGCAACATACTATTGGTGAAGTTGTTGCGGGGGCTTCGGAGCTACCCGGCGAAGTTGCGGACTTGGCCGCCCCGGAGGTGACTGTGGCAGTCGCGCCGGGTCCTTATGAGGGATTGGCTTCGGCTTCCCTGGAGGTTGCTTTGGTCGTTCCTTCTTCGCCCCAGCCGGCCTCTCCTTCCCCTTCTCTTGCTTCCAGCGGTCCCTCTTTTACCGGTGACGTGGTGCAACAGTTCGATGCCACCCATCGGCTATCGGAGCTGACCGCAGCCTGGGGGAGCTTGGCGTCCTCTGTGACTTTTTTCGGGGAGAAGCTTCACGTAAGTTTTTCTGAGACTCTTTCTTAGGCCATTTGTTTTGTCTTCGTCCTTACGCCTTATTTTTCTCTTTCATTAACTGTTTAGACTTTCTCTTGTGACCATACCGGCTTCTTCTTTTCGTCTGAAACCGAGAAGAAGTTGTCCTCCGAGGTAAGTTCTCTGAAGACTAACCTTGACCTCCTCCAGGCCGAGTTGGAGACTAAGCGTAAGTCGCATCAAAAAGAGGAAAAGGCTCTTCGTGCCTGGGTGGTAGAGGTAGAGAAACAGAGAGATACTGTTGCCCAGGAGTTGGAGAAATAGAAAGATGCTGCTATCCGGGAGGCTTCAAAGAACTCGGAGGCCATGAAGAGCTTGGAAGCCGCGAATAAAGAATGTAAAGGTATTCCGGGTTCTTTTTGTTTCTTTCAGTATTCACACCTTTCCCTTCTGCTGACTTGTTGTTTGGTGTCTTGTCCAGCTCTCCGAGTTGAAGGAAAAAAGCTCTCGGAGGGCATTGATGAAATGAAGACTCTTGTTCGTACAAGTCATAACAAGGCTGAGGAGGTAACTACTCGTGCTGAAGAAGAACTTGCACTTGCTAAGTTGATCAGGCGTGGAGCTGATAAAGATCTTGTGCTGGCCCAAAAAACTATTGAAGACTTGTCTGGGAAGCTGGCAACGGCTACTGAAAATTGGAACATTTTGTGGAAATCCTTTCGTTCAGTAGCTGATGTTCTCCGAACTCCAGCGGATGACGGACAATCTTGGGCTCAGTTCATTCCTCGGATTCTGACTCGTTTCCAAGAGTTCACGAAGAAGTGCGCTCAAGTATGTACCAAGAATGTGCTAGCCCAGGTCCGGGTCCTTGCTCCAGAGGCGCCTCTATCCAAGATAGCAGAGGAAGCTGATAGTCAAGAATACCTTGATGCCATTGAGAGGATGGAGCCTGAGGTCGAAGATTTAGCCAGTAGGGTTGTTGACAGTCTTAATATTGATATTTCCCTTCCTGATGACAATGCCTGATCCAATTGACCAGCCTCTTGTAATATTACACTCCTCTTCAAATGAAGATTCTTTATTTTCGTTGATGTATTCTTTGCCCAGGTGTGGTTGGAGTCACTTGACTTGCTAAGTACTTTGTCCCATTTTCGTCTCTGCTCTGTAAATAACTCTGCGCGTTATCCTGACGAAATCCCTCGATTTGTCGAGTACTTTTTCTTTTCTTCCTCTTTTGTGATCCGTCGAGTGCTTTGTCCGCGCTATGACTTGTTAGATGTAAATCTTTGTGTTGGCAACCTTTCGTCTGCGCTACATAAAACGACTCGGTATAGAATGTTGCCTTGACAAACTTCAGCATCCGAGTGCTTTCTTGAGTGGCGCTTGTGCTTTTCTGAGGAAAAAGTATTCCTATCTGGATGTAGACTAGTTTTAGGTGTTAGCTTTTAGCCACCCTCATTAGCGGGCTCAAGCGTCTTTTCAGCTATTTTGCTCTCGGCCGGGATGCTCAGGCATGTTTTCAGCTATTTTGCTTTTTGTTTTGAGTGTTAGCTTCTAGCTACCTCATCGGCGGGCTCAAGCGTCTTTTCAGCTATTTTGCTCTCGGCCAGGATGCTCAGGCATGTTTTCAGCCATTTTGCTTTTTGTTTCGGGTGTTAGCCTTTAGCTACCCTCATTGGCGGGCTCAAGCGTCTTTTCAGCTATTTTGCTCTCAGCCGGGATGCTCAGGCATGTTTTCAGCCATTTTGCTTTTTGTTTCGGGTGTTAGCTTTTAGCTACCCTCATCGGCGGGCTCAAGCGTCTTTTCAGCTATTTTGCTCTCGGCCGGGATGCTCAGGCATGTTTTCAGCCATTTTGCTTTTTGTTTCGGGTGTTAGCTTTTAGCTACCCTCATCGGCGGGCTCAAGCGTCTTTTCAGCTATTTTGCTCTCGGCCGGGATGCTCAGGCATGTTTTCAGCCATTTTGCTTTTTGTTTCATGAAAACAACTCGTTGAAAGTCATGACAAGACATGCTGTGGATGAATATCATCTTTATTGCTCATGAATATAAACTAATACATATATTGTCGATTGTGAACGTTGGTCCCTTGTGGCTTGCATATCTGTTTTTTCTTGAGTTGTTTTTACGCGTAGAATCTTCTAAGCTGGCTGATGTGCTGTGTATTGCTGACTTTTCTTCCATCTTCGGTTATTAACTTGTATGTGCCTGGTCCGGTGACTTTTGTGACAATGAACGGACCTTCCCATGGATTAAGTAGCTTATGTCGTCTGTTAGTTTTTTGTATCCTTCTTAGCACTAAGTCTCCGACTTGTAATGATCGAGGATGGGTACTCTTGTTGTAGTGTCATCTTAAACCTTGTAGGTATCTGGCTGATTGGAGGGTAGCGTTTACTCTGACTTCTTCTGAGCTGTCGAGTTCTAATCTTCTTGTGTGTTCTGCTTCTCCTTCATCGTATTGTTCTATCTTTGATGATGTCCAGATCAAGTCGGCAGGCAGTATGGCCTCTGACCCGTAAACTAGGAAGAAGGGTGAGTAGCCTGTTGCTCTGCTTATTTGAGTTCGTAGCCCCCATACTACTTTAGGTAATTCTTCAATCCATTTGGACCCATAGTCCACTAGTTCTTCGTATAACCTTGGTTTTAATCTGGCTAGTATGAGTCCATTAGCCCTTTCTACTTGTCCGTTGGCTTCTGGATGTGCAACAGACGCGTAGTCTATACTAAAACCATAGTCTTGTGCCCAGCTTTTGAATTCTGTAGCTATGAAGGGGGAGCCTAGATCTGTGATAATTCGATTGGGCATGCCGAAGCGGTGCATAATGTCTTGGATGAACTCGACCGCTTTGGCTGCGCTGTATTTCGCGAGTGGTTTGTATTCAATCCACTTGGTGAACTTGTTGATTGCTACAAAGATGTACTCGAAGCCGCCTTTTGCTTTCTTCAGAGGTCCTACTTGATCCAGCCCCCAACAGGAAAAAGGCCAAGCGGGTGGGATGCAGATAAGATTGTGAGCTGGCACATGGGCTTTTCTTGCAAACATTTGGCAACCTTTGCATTTTCTGACAAGTTCTTCTACATCTTTCAAAGCGGTTGGCCAGTAGAATCCGGTGCGAAATGCTTTGCCAACCAGTGTTCTTGAAGCGGCATGGTTTCCACAGCAACCTGAGTGTATTTTGTCTAGGATCTCTTTGCCTTCTTCAAATGAGACACATTTTAGGAGTACTCCTGAAGATGCTGCTCTTCTGTAAAGTATATCTCCTACTAGAATGTAGTTTTTGCTTCTGCGAACAACTTGGGTGGCTTCGGCTTTTTCTGCTGGCAATTTATTTTCTTTGATATAGTCGATGAAAACTTGGCTCCATGAAGTGTTGATTACCAAGATCTGAACGCCTTTAGCCTGAATTTCAGGGGTTGTCTCACCGGGTTGTTTGATAGAGGGAACTGATAGCTCTTCTATGAATACGCCGGGTAGAACCTTCGCTCTGTCTGATCCGAGCTTGGCGAGGACATCTACTGCAATGTTGAAATCACGCAGGACGTGTAGAATTTCTAATCCTTGGAAATGTTTTTCAAGTTTCCGTATTTTAGCACAGTAAGCACCCATGTTTTCTTTGGTGCAATCCTATTCTTTGTTGACTTGGTTGATGACTACTACTGAATCGCCGTATACGAGTAATCTCTTTATTCCGAGGGTAATTGCCACTCGTAGCCCGTGGATGAGGGCTTCATATTCTGCTTCGTTATTTGTAGCTTGCCATAATATCTGAAGGACGTACTTGAGTTGTTTTCCTTCTGGAGAAATGAGGAGAACGCCTGCACCGGCTCCACCTAGTTTGAGTGACCCATCAAAGTACATCTTCTAGTGGTCAAGGATTGTATCTGATAAAGGCTATTGAATCTCTGTCCACTCGGCCACAAAATCGGCAAGGGCTTGAGATTTGATTACTTTCCGCGGGGTGAAATCGATGTTAAGAGCTCCGAGTTCGACTACCCACTTTGATATGCGTCCCGTCGCATCTTTGTTGTGTAAGATGTCTCTAAGCGGGAAGTCTATCACCACTGTGATCTGGTGGCTTTCAAAATAGTGGCAAAGCTTGCGTGAAGTGATCAATAGGGCGTAGAGTAGTTTTTGTACATGCAGGTACCGTATTTTTGATTCAGATAATACTTCGTTGATGTAGTATACGGGTCGTTGTACTTTATACACGCGTTCTTCTTCTTCTCTTTCTACGACTATTGTCGTGCTGACCACAGCAGTAGTCGCCGCAATGTATAGCATCATATCTTCGTCTTTCCTTGGGGGTGTGAGAATTGGTGAGGATGTGAGGTATGCCTTAAGTTTCTTGAAGGCTTCGTCGGCCTCCTTTGTCCACTCAAACTTGTCTGTCTTTTTTAGTAGTTTAAAGAAAGGTAACCCCTTTTCGCCGAGTCTTGATATGAAACGGTTGAGGGCCGCCATGCATCATGTTAGTTTTTGCACATCTTTGATACTTCTAGGTGGGCCCATTTCTGTTATAGCTCGAATTTGCTTGGTGCTGGCTTCAATCCCGTGCTGACTGACCAAAAATCCGAGTAGTTGTCCTGAAGGAACTTCGAATACACATTTATTTGGGTTCAACTTCCACCTCCATCTCTTCAAGTTTTTGAATGTTTGCTTTAAATCTTCAATCATAGTGTCTGGGTTCTTTGTTTTCACCACTACATCATCCACGTATGCCTCCACATTTTCACTGATTTGATCCCCAAGGCAAGTTTGGAAAGCTCTTTGGTATGTGGCGCCGGCGTTCTTTAGTCCAAACGACATGGTCTTGTAACAGTAAGCACCGAACGGAGTAATGAAAGACATCTTGCTCTGGTCTTGTTCTTTTAATGCGATCTGGTGATACCCTGAATAGCAATCGAGAAAGGATAATAGTGCAGACCCTGCTGTTGAGTCGACTATCTGGTCAATGCATGGTAGCCTGAACGGATCTTTTGGGCAATGTTTGTTGAGATCTGTATAGTCGACGCACATGCGCCACTCATCCGTGTTCTTCTTCTGCACAAGGACCGGGTTTGCTAGCCAGTCTGGATGAAGGATTTCTCTGATGAATCCGGCTGCCATTAGTTTTGTGATTTCCTTTTTAATCGCTGCCTTTTTGTCAAGTGAGAATCGTCGTAGCCGTTGCTTTACAGGCTTGGAGCTTTTATTAACATCAATTCTGTGCTCAGCCAACTCTCTTGGGACACCTGGCATGTCGGCCGGCTTCCAAGCGAATATATCTTTGTTGTCCCAAAGAAAGTTGGTGAGCGCGAGTTCCTATTTTGCCGAGAGGTGAGCACTGATGGTTGCTGTCTTGGAGGTATCGCCAGTGCCCAAGTCGATTTGCTTGATGTCGGCTTCTTTTGGTGGTGTGATGATGCTGGGCTTTTTAGCCGGTATTTCTAATTCTTCTTGGCTCATCTCTGTAGCAATTATGGCTATTTCTTTTCTTCCATTGTCGGCTTATGCTTTGGCTGCAATTTGGATTGCCTGAACGTCGCAGTCAAAAGCACGCTTCAAATCACTTCGAAGAGAAAGGATACCGTTGGGTCCTGGCATCTTAAGCAGCAAATACGGGTAATGTGGTATCGCCATGAATTTTGCTAGTGCCGGTCGTCCGAGAATTGCGTGGCATGATGACTCAAAGTCCGCCACCTCAAATTTGATGAATTCTGTACGGTAGTTTGAGGGTGTTCCAAAAGTGACTGGTAGAGTAATTTGTCCGAGCGGCATGGCTGCTTTGCCGGGCACTATTCCGTAAAAAGGTGTGCTTGTTGGTGTGATCATCCTGGCAAGTTGTAGTCCCATCTTCCTTAGTGTTTCTGAAAAGATGAGTTGAGTCTAGCTCCCCCGTCGATTAGTACTTTGGTGATGATCATACCGGCAATAGTTGGGTCTAGAACTAGTGGGTAATGGCCTGCGTTCCCCACGCTAGTCCATTGGTCTTCTCTTGAAAATTGGATTGGATATTGTGACCAATTGAGATATCTTGGTGTAGCCGGTTCTGCTGTCATGATAGTCCGTAGTGCTAGTTTTTCTTGATGTTTGCTTCTGCAGTCTGGAGCCCTTGAGAAGATCATTGCTACCGTTCCCCTGGGTTTTTGGAATCCTTTGTCCTCGTGGTTGTCTTCGTCTTTTTTCTGATTGTCCTCTTTGGTGTTCTCCTTACTATCCTTTCTTGTGTATCGATCATTGAAAGTGTAGCAATTTCCGATGGTGTGTCTCCCATTGGGATGCAATGGGCAACGTATGTTTTCAATGTCATCATATCTTCTGGGTTTGGAAAATTTCTTTGATTTGTCAGCCATTGCCACAGTATTGTCTGGTCTACGTTTTCTTTCTTGATGTCTGCTATTTCGATGATTTTGCTTGTCCGGGTTGTCCTGGTTGCTTCTATCCAGGAACCTCTCTCGTGTTTTTTATTCTGCAGTAATCATCTTTTCTACTGTTTGTCTGAATTCTTCATTGTTTCTTGGATTTTCTTTGCAGAAGTCTTGAAATTGCCACCTAGCCATGATTTCATGAGAGAAAGCTTCAATTACTTCTCGTTCGGTGATGTCGTGCACTTGAGCCCGTAGTTCGCCGAATCGTCGATAGTAATTTCTGAGACTTTCGCCTCCCTTTTGCTTGAGTCCTTTCAGTTCTGCATGAGTGATCGGGTGTGTGATGATACCCACAAAATTTTCGTAGAAAGCTCTTTGCAAGTCCTCCCAATTTCTGATCGATCCTGGGTTCAATTTATCGAACCATTGGAGGGACATAGTTTCTAGTGCCATGGGAAAGAATAGGGTTTTGATATCGTTGTCTCCTCCGGCTAGTTCAATTGATTGTGAATATATTCTGAGCCATTGCCTTGGTTCAGTTTTGCCATCATACTTGGAGTGGTTAGACGGTTTGAACTTGTGAGGTAATCGTATTGATGCAAGCCTGTTCGCGAAACAGGGGAATCTGTCGTGCGTTCTGGCTTCTTTGAATTCGGATTCGGCACCTCCTTCTGGCCAACTGTTGTTTTGATGGGAATAGTTCTGCGAGGCTGTCTGGGTAGGCACCCTACTCCTGGTCTTTCTCGGTTGTTCAAATTGGTGGCCTTGATTATGTTCCTTCCTACTTTCTCTGTTATGGCTTCCACCTAGCCCAAGTCTTTCGAAAGCAGACTTTCTTTGATTTTGATCTTCTTGCCTGTGGGTTGTTGATCTGGCGGGTAGTCTCGATTGGTCTCTCTCTTCATGCGTTCTCGAGATTGTTGACCGGAGCAAGTCTTGGAGCTGTTCATACTTCTCACCGGGATGTGAAGTTGCTCTGAGTTCTTCTAATGCATCTCGAATCTTATCGTAAGGCGTATTTGCCGTGCGTCTTCCTTCGACTTCTCGTTGTGATTTTCTTCTGTCGTATTCAGCCAACTCTGACTCATATCTGATCTAGGCTTCCCTGCATTGCCTAGCACGGTGTTGGTGCCCTTGCTTCAACTTGTTTTTCCTTTCTCTAGCTTGTTTCTAACTCTCAGTTTCTCCATCGTAGCCCTGGGCAAAGGGTGATATGTTGGATTCTGATTCATCTGATGACCTGACATCGGGTGCTTCTGGGGGATTTAATGGTGATCGAGGACGTCGAACCATGAGTACTTCCTATGCGTGAGCCGTTCTGTTATTGGTGTTGGTTTTCATACTGTCGGAGTTGCTGATGACTTTAGTAGATGCCTCGATGTCACAGATCGAGTCCCCTTCTTGGTAGGGTAGGATTGCTGTTGTTGTTGTGCCGACTAGTTGGGTTCCGCTATCTTCAGGGATGGAACCTGGCTAGTGGATGATACAGTCTTGCGATGTTATCGTTAGCATGAGACCCTCCTAGGCTCCTGTCAGTGGTATCCCAAGCATTGGATTGAAGGATCTTTCGAACTGTTCCTGATAGGATTTTGCTATGTTGTCGAGCCCAAATGGAAAAGAATTCAACTTCTTGAAAGAACTCTGAGTGTAATCCGAGTTGTTTTGGGTTGTGCTCTGGAATCCTGCCGAAAAAGAACTCGGTTTCTTGAAAGAACTCGAATGAAACTTCACCTTAGACATGGAACTTGAATTCGAGTCGGATGCGCGTAGCCGTGAAATCTGATTTGAATCAGATATTATGAGCTGCGCGAATCTTCTGGTGAGCTGATCCATCGTAGTTGTCGAAATAGGAAATTCTTCATGATGATCCGGATCTTTGAGGAGATGGCCTTGAAGCTTGCCATAGTTGTCCGCCTCGCAGATCCATGAGCTAAAGATGAAAGTTGATCCCATCGGGAAGATCATGTTATCGAGGTCCATCGAGCTCTCGGATGCAAAGTCACCGAAAGGCCCCTACCTGGCGTGCCAGCTGTCGATGTTTTACCACCGATAGCCAGCCATGAGGGTACCCGGGGCAGTATGTTCGGGCTTCGGCGTATGCTAAACTTGATGGTTAACGCAAGGAATAGTCGATTTATCCTGGTTCAGGCCCTCAATCGTAGATCGAGTAATAACCCTACATCTAGTCGGCGTTAGCCTTTGCGTTGGATTGATCGTGAAGTGTTGTGTTGTACAATTGTTGTTCTGTTCTCTATCTTCTTTTCCCCAGGAGCCCTGCCCTCCTTTATATAGTTAGGAGGCCAGAGTCCTAGTCGGTTTACAATGAGAGTTCCTAGTAGGATTACTGAATAGTACTACTACTAAGATTACATGGGAAGAATCCTAGTTGGACTAGATCTTCTCTCTCCCTTGCGGGGTATCCTGTGGGTCCCGCATCGACAGTGGATTATAAACGTTAGGAAGTTTCTCAGTGTAGTATTTCTTTGTGAAGTTCGACACCTCCTCTAGAATGTATGCCTCTGCAATGGAAGCCTCAATTCTAGCTTTATTTCTACATTTTTTGCGAAGAGTCTTCAGACATCTCTCGATTGGATAGCACCAACGGTTCTGCATGGGCCCCCCATCCGTGCCTCATACGGGAGGTGCACAATCAAATGCTGCATCGACAAGAAGCAAGCGGGTGGAAAGATCTTCTCCAACTTACAGAGCAACACGGGTGCCGCTTTTTCCAAGTCATCAATGACGGTCCAAGAGAGCTCCTTAGCGCAAAGCTGGCAGAATAAGTAGCTCAACTCTGCCAGCACTTGCCAGACATGCTCCGGGACATAGCCTCGAACCATCACCGGAAGAAGTCGCTCAATCCATATGTGGTAGTCATGACTCTTCATCCCGTTGACTCGCAGAGTGCCTAAGTTAACTCCCCTCTTTAGATTCGCTGCATACCCATCAGGGAACATTAGCTTCTTGATCCATTCAAGTACTTCCCTCCTTTGGTCCTTTTTCAAGACGAAATTAGCCTTAGGCCTTCTCCAGGTCTTGCCATGACTAGGAGGTTGCATCTCTTGATTTGGTCTATCGCACAATGTTGCCAGGTCTACTCTAGCCTTTGGGTTGTCCTTAGACTTTTTAGTGTCCATGAGTGTTGCCCAAAGTGCCTTGGCGACATTCTTTTTAGTGTGCATTACATCAATGTTATGTGGTAGAAGAAGGTCATCGAAATAGGGGAGCCTCGTCATGCCCGAGATATGAGTCCACATATGCTGCTCACCATATCCCACAAAACCACCTTCTTCATTGGGCACGAGAGCACCTATCTAAGCATGAACCTCGGCACCATTCATCATCCGTGGTGCAAGGTTTGTCACTTTGACGCCTTTCATAAAGTTCTTGATGTCTTGTCTGAATGGATGGTCAAGAGGTAGGAATTGACGATGTCTGTCAAATGATGAATACTTGCCACCCTTCTGCAACCAAATAAACCTCACACCTTCCTTGCATATTGGGCATGGGAACTTCCTGTGAACACACCAGGCGCAGAATATCCCATACGCCAGGAAGTCATGCAGGGAGTAGTGGTACCAAACGTGCATTTTGAAGGTTGTCTTTGTAGTTCGATCGTATGTCCATACCCCTTCATCCCAAGCACGGACCAATTCATCAAACACGGGCTCCATGAACACACCCATATTACTCCCTGGGTGTCTAGGAATTATCAACGACAAGAATACGTTATGTCGTTGAAAGGAGACACCGGGGGGGAGATTAAGGGGGATAACAAAGACGGGCCAACATGTGTATGGGGTAGCCATCATTCCATAAGGATTGAACCCATCTGTTGCCAACGTGACACGTACATTACGAGCCTCATCTGCTTTGTCACGATGTTTGTCATTAAAGCGGATCCAAGCTTCACCATCGAATAGATGTACCATCTTGTCAGGATTGTACCATTTGCCATTTTTGTGCCATGTCATCTGTTTCGTGGATTCCTCGGTCATGTATAGCCGTTGGATCCTCAGTAGGAATGTAAGGTACCGTAGGATTTTCATGGGGATCGTAAGTTGCCTCTTCTGGCCATCATCAGAGTCTACCTCCAGGTACCTGGAGGATTTACACTTTGGACAGAACTTTGCATGCTCGTGTTCTTTCCTAAATAGGACGCACCCTTTCGGACAAGCATGTATCTGCTCATACGGCATCTTAAGTGCTCGAAGGAGTTTCTGTGACTCGTACGTGCTCTTTGGCAGAATGTGGCCCTCCAAAAGCAGGGTGCCAATCACGGCCAACATCTTATCGAAGCCAGGTCGACGCAAGTTTAACTCGGACTTTAACCCCATTAAGCGTCCAATGGCATCCAGTTGAGACACCGTTGACCGATCGTGAAGGGGTTTCTGTACCGAGTCCATCATATCATAGAACGCCTGTGCGGCTGCTTCCATCTCCTCCTTCTCACATCCCTCATCGAACTGTCCTTGGTGAAAGTCATCTAACATGTCTGCTACCCCGGCATCAGCATCAAAAGCCTCCACCCGTGGTCTCACCACGTCCTCTCTCATACGTTGGGCTTCACCATGGTGGACCCACCGGGTGTAGTCCGGCGTAAATTCATTCTTCACAAGATGTTTACCCATTTCCACCTTGTTTACCCTTCTCCTGTTTCCACATTTGCTACAGGGACACAAAACTAGGCAATGTCCTTTAGCAGCGTTGCCAAATGCACTGTTCAAGAAAGCATCGGTCTTGTTCATCCATTCCGTGGTGTAATCACTCTGACTTCTCTAGCCTATGTACATCCACTGACGGTCATCCATCCTCTAACATATGTATCGGTGAGTAATGTAACCATCAATTGCATCTACATGGTGTTCCTACTATCTAATAGGTGAGGATAGGTCCTAATCCCACCCGTAGATGCATAGATGAGGTTAGTTTCCATGCTCTACTCCTATCTGAGACAGAATTTCGGCAGCATCTCCTCGCTGTTCTCCAGATACACGTCCTGCCAAAGAAGAGTGTGTATCCGGAGAACAATAGGGAGGTGATGCCGAAACTCTGTCTCGGACCAGAGCAGAACATGGGAACTAACCCATCTACGCATCCGTGGGCTGTCCAAAAAGCGTGGACAATCCGAAATAGATACGGTCATAGATATGCAAAGATCTGCATACCTCCAACCATATCTCTTTCGAACGGGAGATGCCTAACTGGGTTACGCGATCTACGACAATGATACGAAAAGAGGGGTTATACCTAGGGTGGCAGCGGAGTCAAGCTAGCGGGGCCGTGGCGGGTTGGTGCAGTGGCGAGACGACGCGGTGCAAGCAGACCGGCACGGTGGCGAGAACTCCGACTCAACTCCAACGGGCTCTTCTTTACAAAAATGGAACAAAATACTGTCATTTACAAAAAAATTCGGCAGAACCTCCCCTGCACAGTGAGGTTTCCAAAACCTACAAAAAACAATGGCACGATGGCCGACAAGCACATATGGCTCAACAGAAGCCATGTAGTTTGGATATCAATCCATGCAGAAGAATATATCCAAGTAGTACCACTACTTGTACTACTACTTTCACTATTGCTACTACTACTACCATTGGTTCTTCTACTACTACCACTATTGCTACAACTACTACCATTAGTTGTACTACTTCTACTACTACTACCACTAATTCTACTACTAATACTACCACTAGTTGTACTAATACTACCACTAGTACAACTAATACTACTACAACTACCACTACCTCGACAATAATAAGTGAGAAGGCATACCTGACGGGCGACGGGGTAGGGGCGGGCGGCGTCGGGATCGGGCGAAGTCGGGGACAGGGTCGGGCACGGACGGCGTCGGGGCGGAGCGGATCCCACGGGGTGCGGCCGGGGGCAGGGCACGGCTGGAAAAAGGGCGCATCCGAGGCGCAGGGCCGCCCAGGGTCAGGGCGGCGAATGCCCGGGGGGAAGGGCTAGACGGGGGCAAGGCGTGGCCGGGCAAGTGGGCAGCGGGCGGCGCGGCTGGGGGAAGGGCTGGTCCGGGGCACGGCCTGCGGCACGGCGGCAGGGCGCGCGGGCAGCTGGGCGGCGCGGCCGGGGGAAGGGCCGGCCGGGGGCAAGGGCCGGCCGAGGGCACGGCGACCTCTGTCGGGCGGCGGGGCGCGTGGGGCAGCAAGGGCATGGCGGCACGGCAAGTGCGGCGGCCGTGGGCGGCGTGGGGCGGCCCGGCCGGACACGGGCGCGCCAGGTGCGCGGGCAGCACTCTGTGGCCGGGCGGCGCGGGCGGCCGGTGGTAGCGCAGGCGGCGGTGGCAGCGTGGGCGAGCAGGCCGGTGTGGGCACGACACGTGGCGTGGAGGCGAGGGTGAGCAGGCTAGCGGGGCCGTGGCGGGTCGGTGCAGTGGCGAGACGACGCGGTGCAGGGAGACCGGCATGGTGGCGAGAACTCCGACTCAACTCCGACGGGCTCTTCTCTACAAAAATGGAATAAAATACTGTCATTTACAAAAAAAATTCCGCATAACCTCCCCTGCACGGTGAGGTTTCCAAAACCTGCAAAAAACAACGGCACGATGGCCGACAAGCACATATGGCTCAACCGAAGCCATGTAGTTTGAATATCAATCCATGCAGAAGAATATATCCATGTAGTACCACTACTTGTACTACTACTTTCACTATTGCTACTACTACCACCATTGGTTCTTCTACTACTACCACTATTGCTACAACTACTACCATTAGTTGTACTACTACTACTACCACTACTTCTACTACTACTACCACTAATTCTACTACTAATACTACCACTAGTTGTACTAATACTACCACTAGTACAACTAATACTACTACAACTACCACTACCTCGACAATAATAAGTGAGAAGGCATACCTGACGGGCGACGGGGTAGGGGCGGGCGGCGTCGGGATCGGGTGGAGTCGGGGATGGGGTCGGGCACGGATGGCGTCGGGGCGGGCGGTCCACGGGGCGCGGCCGGGGGCAGGGCGTGGCCGGAAAAAGGGCGCGGCCGGGGCGCAGGGGCCGGCCGGGGTCAGGGCGGCGCGGCCGGGGGAAGGGTCAGCCGGGGGCACGGCGCGGCCGGGCGCGCGGGCAGCGGGCGGCGCGGCTGGGGGAAGGGCTGGCCGAGGGCACGGCGCGGCCCGCGGCAGGGCGCGCGGGCAGCGGGCGGCGTGGCCAGGGGAAGGGCCGGCCGGGGGCAGGGCCGGCTGAGGGTAACGTGCACATGTAGAGATGTTCTGGTTTGTAAGCATCGTACGTAACAACGTGCACGAAATCTTCTGAAATTTTTATCATAGCCTCCACATATGATATCACGACATCTCAACAAGTTTCATGATTTTCGGACTTCATTTGCTTTTTATAGAATTTATAAACACTTCACACGCAATTTCGCGGACATGTTTCGTGAACAAGATGTCCGAAATTTTGGGTCCGTTCCTGGATACGGCCTCTCACAACACTCACTAACATAACTATCAATTTTCGAATCATTCAACTCCATTATTCGTACCACGTGCAGTTTAAATTTCTAATTTCCGGAAAAATTCAAGTAAATGAAATAAAGTAACTAAATATAACAAAAAGCCACAAAAAATCCCCAAATTGTAACTAGGAGTTCCTGGTGCTTTAAAAAGGCTGCACAAAAAAATTGGAGGCCAAAAACAAAAAAACAAAAAAAAACTTTGTCGAGTGCCGGGGCATGGCACTCGGCAAAGAATGTTTTAATTTTTTTTTTAAATTTCCTCTTTGCCGAGTGCATCCACAGGAGCACTCGGCAAAGAAATAATTAAAAAAAATTAAATCCTTGCCGAGTGCCGTCCTGGGGGCACTCGGCAAAGTATTTTAAAAATAAAAAAAATTTCTTTGCCGAGCGCCAGATCTGAGACGCTCGGCAAAGAATTTTTTTTAAAAAAAAATTTAAATCTTTGCCGAGTGCCAGATCTGGGGCACTCGGCAAAGAATTTTTTTTAAAAAAAAACAAATCTTTGCTGAGTGCCTAACTGCAGGCGCTCAACAAAGAAAGCCGTGACCGGACGCCGTTTTCACGGGCAGCCTATGCCGAGTGTAGAGATTTTGCCGAGAGTTTGGCACTCGGCAAAGAAGTCCTTTGCCGAGTGCCCGTGTTTGCCGAGTGCAATTCTTTGCTGAGTACAGCACTCGGCAAAGAAGGTCTTTGCGGAGTGCCCAATTTTTGACACTCGGCAAAGAATTTTGCACTCGGCAAAGTCTCTGTTTCCAGTAGTGTTTGAGACTCCTCTCAATTTGCAAATTTTCTTTGAAAATAGTTGTTTTTCTATGTGACATAGATTATGGTGTAGCTTTAGGTTTTTGGCTGCTAAAATTTGGCCCTAGTCTTGGTTAAATTCTGGGTCCGCCACTGGGTCAGCCTGCCGTGTGCGCTCCCGTCGGTGGCACCCCTTAGCTCAGATCCGTGCGTTCCAACACCGAAGCCACCTGCTCGTCCGGCGTGCTCTCTCAGCTGTGCGACGCGAGAAAGACGGAGGAAGAATGAGAAAGTGAAGCTAGGGTTTTTTTGGGACAGCAGCGGATTGGTTTTGTTCCTGAGGACGTCGGATTGGCATCAACGGTTCAGATCAAGCTGGTAGCTAAGTGGGCCTGCGGGGCATCGCAGACCAGCGTTCTTGCGCGGCCCACACAAGTAAAGAAAAGATTTGTAGAGACGGTTAAAATCGGTTTTAAGAGGTGGTTTTAAAAACTGCTGAGGTGGTTTTAAAACCGTCTCTAAAATTGATTTTCGGTTAAAGCCCACACGGGCGTTCATCAGGCCAAAAGGCCGAATAAACCGTTTTCTGTCCGCGTTCTTTTTCTCGTTTCCGTCTCATTTTCATCTCTCGTTTTTTTTTTGTCCAGTTCGTTCGGAGATGTTCCGTAGTCCATATGTCTTGCTGCCGCTGCTGCAGGACTGGCGTCCCGTCACTAGTACAGAGACGGGCTTTACTCCCGGTGGGGAACACCTTCTAGTTTCGATTCCCCACCCGGGAGCAAGCTAAAGGGGAGTCCTTTAGTCCCGGGTCAGGAACCAGGACTAAAGGAGACCTTTAGTTACGGTGGGTAACACCAACCGGGACTAAAGGTGCCTCCTGACATGCCACGGGATCGGCACCCTTTAGTCCCGGTTGGTAAACCAACCGGGACTAAAGGTTATTTTACCTTTTTTTGTTTCTATTTCTATTTTCTTTTTTTTTCTATTTTCACGCTGCTACCAGGTTTTCTTTTGTTTCTATTTCTATTTTCTTTTTTTTCCTATTTTTAATTGATGATTCGTTTTGGTTTTTGAATATGCATTCTACGCTGCTAAAATATATGTACGTTTATAATGTTCAACATTTTGTATAAACTATAGTACGAAGGACCTTTAGTCAAGGATCAGCGGTACAATCCTATAGAGCAGATCATGTTCAAGTTCGTGCTGCATGGTTCGAGAGCTGAGCTTTTAAGTTAGCTTTCACTCTTCTGAGCAAGCGAGGTGGTGCTAATAGGTGGGACTGACCAGCAATTCCAGCATATTGCGTACTGGGCCGGCCCATCGAGGCTCCTATAAACGCCCGGGACTAAAAGATCTTTAGTCCCGGCTGGTAATACCAGCCGAGACTAAAGGTATACCTTTAGTCCCGGCTCGTAATACCAACTGGGACTACTTGATTTGTGCTAGGCTGCTGTGCCGGTGGGGGCTGTGCTAGGCTGCTGTGCCGGTGGGAGCTCAGCTAGTGCCGGTGCAAAAGGGTAACCGGGACTAAATTTGAATAGGGTACCATACGTGAGGTAGCAAACTAGAGTACGGTTGCAGGCACTCTTCAGTAGTTTGGTAGCTGTAGTATATTCAGATACACCGCGACCACACAAACGGCACACCTCGCACACACATGAAGACTGCCGGTTACAGTTTGAAGCTTTAGCCCCGGTTGAAGACAGCAACCGGGACTAGAGGTTCTTCTAGTCCCGGACGGAGCCTCCAGCCGGGAGTAGACTTTTACTCCCGGTTGGAGGGACCAACCGGAAGTAAAAGTTAACCTTTAGTCCCGGTTGGTAGCTCCAACCGGGACTAAAGGTCCCTGCAGCAAAAGCTTGCCGTAGTAGCCATTGGGTAGGGACCTTTAGTCCCGGTTGGAGCTACAAACCAGGACTAAAGGTCTCTCTAGTCCCGGGCGCGAAATATACCGGGACTAAAGCCAAATTTTGAGCTGGATCAAAGGTCGTTTCTCTAGTAGTGCGTGCCACTCTTTTCGTGATTTTTTTTGTTTTTAAATGTAACTCTATTTTTTCTTATAAAGATAAAAAATAAATAGTAAACAAAGTATTATGGGTCTTCGAAACTTGGACCATTGCCTAATAAATAAATATAAATATTTCCATCCTTAAGTTGTCGACATAATTTTATTAGAGAAATATTTATTATTATTACATAAATCAATTGATGGCCTAACTAATCAAACTATAAACTGAAATCTTGATCCGTTTGTCCTCAAATCTAATCAAATTAAATGTTTGTCCAAGTTATCCGCATATACCGGTGCAAATCTCTAAGTTGTTCATATATACCAGTACAAATCTCAACACGTCATACTCATCAATAGAGATACCAATTATAGACTGGATGACGACTAACCCCTTGCCGACTTTAATAAGATATTAAAATTAGATATTCTTGTGGATCCTCAAAAGAAGTCACGGAACTTGATATCTAACTCTATCAACACATGAATAATACCGTTGTAGCTGCACAGCAAGCTGAAACGACGAATAAGTCGAACGTTTGATAGCTTTTTTTTCTCTCGTTCACGCACGGCCATATTTGCTAGTAATATTAATTAGTCATAATCAAGCACGTGGTCACCAGTTGCGAGCATAGTATGGGATTTATCAATACCTGATCCTATTTCTTCTACACCGGTGGTGCATGCTTCATTAGATCTGTTGTGGATTATTGCAGAATCGGCACATGCCCAGCATCGTCCCAACTCCCAGCCCTGTACAGCGCCAGCCACTTGGCCTCCTGCAACCGGCCCTGATAGTGAGAGACCCTGCTTGGCCTGCCGGGCCTAGGTAACATGTTTTGGCTAGATACGGTTGTAGACCGCATCTGCTAGATACGGTTGCATCAGCGTCGCACGCTTGGACACCAATGTCTTTGTACACCATAAAAAATCATCGATGCACTTTCAGTACTCATGCAGCTCCTTCCCCCCGCTGCGCTCACCATCTTAGCCTGTCCTCTTGGCCGAAAATTTTTGACAGCATCGTTGACATCGACAAAGCGAAAACAAAACATGTCCATTCCAACTACCATAGCTTAAATTTGAATGAATTGACATAAGGCGTAACATGTTTTGGCTGCTGTGATTATGCATATTGGCTATCGATGTCCTACGTGCTATGTGCAACTGGTTCATCAATTCATCGATAGACAAGCATGAAAAGCTCAAGATCAGTGTAGCTGACATCATTTCACCTTCTTTTGCGAGAAGTTACTCACAAGAGAAAACAAACGTGGTCATGGCATGGTCGATAATAGTGTGAGAGTGGCATGGTAGCAGGTCTCGGACTAACAGCTCATTGCCATTAGCGATGGTTTCATGGTTTTGGAAGCCTTAAGGCGCCTGTGGATGTTGGTACGACATCAGGCCATCCAACGCATGCATGCTTGAGCCAGAAAATGGCACCAACAGAATTGAGCTCCATTATGGTTAACAGCATGATATTTTATAGCAAAAAGGAAACTACAGATCTCTCCAAGATTCAAAACATTAAATTTTAAAAGAGTACTAAGGAACTTGGATAGTTATTTCTCGAGGAATGAAGTTCAACAAGAGATAATTCAATTTGTTGTCTCTGCAGTCGCGAATGATCTGAGGTCATTTGGGCAGGACAGTTGTGATTGTCATGCTGGATTGAGTGGTGCTGCTAGTAACGCTTGTGACAGTGGTAGATGTATAGTAGAAGGCATCAAGTGGTGGCTCATAGGTTGCCACCGGCATCCTCGCCTGCAGATTGGGCAGTGGCATCTCAGACCGCAGCACGCTGACGGCCTGCCGGATGGACGGTCGGAGGCTCCGCGCGGTCAGGGTGCGCGCACCAGAGGCCGACGACCATCATGACCCTCCTTCTCCCAGCTCTTGCTCCCTCGCTTCCTCAAGGATTCTAGCCTGCCTCCTCCGTCGCCGGCGAAGGAGCCATATGGAGAAGATGGCCAGGATGATCATGATCGAGACAGAGCCGACAGACACGCCAATTACGATCCCTGTCTTTGATGGTTCTGTGGAGGGATGCAAAAGACCGCGTCAACGTTGTTGCCCTGCATCAGTCGATGACGATAAACGGATAAAGGAAGCCGCAGCAGGAGGATGTGTACCTGGAGTTGGCGGCGAAGACGTAGGTGGCGCCGGCGCCGGCGCCGGCGGCAGAGTGATGTCTATCAGGAACGACACCTTGTAGCGCAGGTAGCAGCTGTAGCCCTTGATGGAGCATCCCGTGTGATTGGGAAACAGCTTCCCCAGCCTGATGGCGTAGCTCCTGATGCAGGTCGAGCACTCGCTGCCGTTGAGGTCCCTGGTGCACTGTGCCAGCCCGTACATCTTCATCTCCTGCGAGCCCGTGCTCGAGTACGCCATGCTTCTTCTGAAACTCCGCGACGTGTCAAAGGCGATGCCGCTTGAGAGGGCGATCATCAGCGGCACCCAGGCGTGCGGCACAGCTTCTGAGGTCACAGGCATGCCGATGGGGGTCAGCGGCTCGGCGAATACGTAGCCGAGGTCCGCGGTGGCGGGGATCGGCGCGGCCGAGTACCGGAGGACGCACGCGTCGTACGCCGCGCTCACGTTCCGGCTGCCCGGGCACGCCGTCGTGATCCCGGCTGACGCCGTGGAGATACAGTAGAGGCAATCGGACGCGTCGCGGTCCGCGAAGCACATGATGAGGCCGAACACCGCGTCGGGCCCCGACCCGGCGCTGCCCTTGTAGAACCAGCCGTTGTCGCCGGCCGCCGTGGGGAGCGCGGCCAGGAACTGGTCCAGGTTCTTCTTGTACTGGCTGCCGTCGGTGTAGTTGTCCGACGTCGAGCAGGACGGATTAAACGGCTTCAAGATATTGTTGCCCTCCTGCCCTGCGGCTGCGACGAAGAGAAGGGCCAAGGTGGCGAGGAGGAGGAGAAGACGGGAAGCCATAGCCGGCCGGCAGCTCTCAGCTGCCCTGGGACGCCGTTGCTTGCTGGTTTTGGACATGGACACCCTGTGTCCTCCTCTGCGTTGCGTTGCTCTCTTTCTGACACCGTCAGCTGCGACTGATAAGGATTTGTAGTGGATCAGGTCGGTTTCGAGCTATTCATTCAATTATTCTTCGTTCTTTGCACGATGTAGGATCAGGACCCGGCGACCGGCGTCATGTGTTGTGTCCTGGCCGGTGTGCACATGCAGAAACCAAACTGTCATGTCATAATAAAGAAGCTCGAAGTTCAGAGAGTCACCCTTCCATAGTAGTCACTAGTCGGCGTTGTGTAAGAAATGACATTTTACCAATTTCTTGCCGATTTCAGGAGTGATTTTTAATTGAGAAAATTTCCCCCTTATGTATGAGGAAGTTCAGCAGGATTCTTTCATAGTGGTCACAACTTTCGTAGGTTAGGAGTACTGATTTTCTGCTTTGAATGGATATCTCTTAGCTCTTCCCCTCAAATTAAAAGATATCTCTTAGCTTCTGAAGTAGCTGATTGATAAGCTCACAAGGGTGGTCACAAGTTCCATTTGGATCTTTGGCAGTTGCCGGCCTGCTTTTGGCTTGGGTCCAGTCTATTATCAAACCTATTAATTGTTGGTTCCTGTCAAAGTTCAGGCAGATGCACGGTGGATTTGCGCCAGCGCAAGCCTGCTCTCGTAAATCGTAATTGTGGCAAGGAGAGAAGACGATTCAAGGGCAGATGTCATGCTATGGACGATACTGTTGGAATCACTCCCTCTGGTTTCTTGTTGGAACTTGGAACCACTCCCTCTCACTTGTGGTGTTTATCACAAACACTTACACACTCACGTTACGGTGGACACAAAGCACACACATACAGAAAACGGTACAAGCTAACAAGCTTTAGTTTTACGTAAGCCACACAACTCCCATCGTTTTCCATTCATATATATAGACTCAAGTACATGCAAGAAACAGGCCGCTGGCCAAATCACTCAGCCAAGACTCACGCCACATCTCGCAACGTGCAAATGTGCAAGCACCAAGCAGCATGCAAGCCATGGCCTCCTCGCCGGCCACGAATAGTTTGAGCTAAAAATTAATTGAAAAATAAAGAGTCTATATAAATTATAAATAGCTAACTTCAAATTTTAAATTACAAAAATAGTAGGTACATTCAAAATTTAAATTACAAACAATAGTAGCATCATTTTCATATGTTGAAGAAAAACCTAAAGAATTTTTTTTTGTGTATTACTATACTGTAAGTAAAGTTTTTTTTGCCGTCAACTCTAGTGCAGTTGGCGCGGCAGGGGGGATTACAGATCCGCTGCGCGGCCCACTCTCTTTCTCTCTCTCGCTCTCTTCCTTTCCTCCTCTGTCTGCGCCTGCCCGAGCATTCGCCGCCGTCGTCCCTCTCTGCCTCGGCCATCTTCAGCGCTCTTCCTCCCTCCGTGACTCCCCTTGGCCTCCCTCTCTCACTCCGCCGCCGGCCCTCTCTCTGTCAGGCTCCTCGCTGCTGTGCCGCCCGCTGCGTGCTCCCCGCCGCCGGCCACCAGGGGCCAGCGGCGGCCCTCTCCGCCGGCCGTGCTGGGTGTGGGTGAACCCCCGAGGTTCCCCGCTTCGTAGGACAGGTAATCCGCTCTCAATTTCTTGTTGCAATGTTGATTTCAACCTCGATTTCATGGTAGTTAGGATTTGTATAGTTAGATTAGTATATTTAGGGTTGAATGGTATTTAGATTAGTATAGTTAGTTAGATTAGTATAGTTAGATAAGTATTTGTAATATTTGTTAGTATACTTATTAGGTATAGTTAGTGTAGTTAGTTAGTATAGATAGTTTAGTATGTATCAGTTATATATAGTTAGGTTAGGTTAGAGGTTAGATATTTAGGTTAGGTTAGATTGTATTAATATTTTGTTAGGTTACTATGTATAGGTTATATGTACTTTGTCGCCCCTGTTTTATTCGCCAGAACCATTTCATAGACTTGATGAAGTTTGTTCAAATGCTTTTGTAGATGGATTGTTTAACCCGTTTGTTTTATGGAGGAAGTGTTAGAAAAGAAGATATGGTGTTTGAGGATATTGAAGATGAATTGGAAATGTCTGATGTGCCTCCTAGCTTCAGTGACCTTTTCTTGTGTGTTAAGGAAAAGTTTGATGGTGCTTTCACATCGAGGGGGGAGGTTTATAGTGGGAAGACTAGGGAACACTTTGTCTTAATGCCCTTGCCCAACGAGGGTCATTGGTCGCGCAAAAAAAGGTATAATCGAAGGGTCAAATGTGACCATGCATGGCTGAGGTGGTGGTGGAGAATGGATACAGGAAGGAGGATGGGCCATCCTTTGATGGCGTTGGAGGCGATGAACAACAATGGGGGTCGATGTGGACACAACACTAGGGAATATGGTATTGGATAGTTAGTTGACACATGAGCAACTTCAGTCCTCTCCAATGGCAGTTGATGAATGCAGGTGGGTTTCAGTAGGCCGTCTGAACGACGACTTCGATGTGGGTTCATTCGAGCGGGACGAGTCAGAGCAAGAGGAGGAAAGGATTGGTGATGAAGTTAGTAGTCATTCAGAGGGTTTGGACCATGATGAAGGAGCCAGAGATGTGCCAGTTGACCCAGGTAACCATTACCCAGGACCGGTTGAGGAGAGAGTAGTCAAAGATTTGCCTGTTCGTGCTGAAATAGAGGAGGCTATGCCTGTTCGTACTCACGTATAGGATGCTACTCCATATGATTCATGGGTGAGTGTTGGCAGTCCTTAACGATCAATTTGACCCACCAATTAAGACCTAAAAAGAGAAGAAACTAGCAATCTTGTGCACATATGCATTTACTATTAACCAACTTCCACATGTATTTGGAGATTATTGTTTTGGAGGACATAAACACGAATACATGGGAAAATATACCAAAAGGTATGTTCCAACAAAGCGCAACTCTGAATTGCGCTAAAGGATTAATAACAAAGGCCCATCTACCCAAATTATTTGGGCGAAACACCACCCAAGGAGCAGCCTAGGCTCACTCAAGAGTCCACCGCGCGAAGGCGGTGGCAACCAGAGACGGTCAGGGTGCGGCCTCACCCCTCCTGGCGCCTCTTGGCCACTCCTTCGTATGGCGGTGTCCGGGCGACATGCGGAGGTGGTGGAGACTGGGGTTCCCGCCAAATATCTCCTCCACACCGTGTCAGCCCCTCAATTTGAGAGTTCTCAGTGCTTCCATATTTGCACCAGGATCACGCACAAATACGCACTAATCACAAGGATGGTACACAGATATATTATAAAAGGTTCCGAGCTTTAATGATATCTAAAATAAGGTCTACAACAGTGGCCCGAAGGGCATTGTCGTAGGCTACAGAGTTGGCGGAAAGCTACGGCCATGAAACGGCATTATTGGTGGTCTCTAAAGCGGGATTATTATACAACGAAATGACATTCTATTCCACAGGCAACTAGAGCGCGGACGAAACCCTAGCCTCGATGTCACATTCCTACGAACGAATCTCCTAATGGGAATCCTATTCCTCGCGATACGCTTTATCTTCGAAGTCATAGTCTTCTTCTGTGCCGAGGTCTGTGAGTTGACAATGGGTGAGTACATACATACTCAGCAAGTCCCAACCATGGGTGGAAATAGAAGTGTAGTGGTGATTATAATTTAAGGGTGAGTCATAGCGGAGTATTACCATTCCCACTAGTGCCCAGGTTAGTCATCAATTAATTACTAGTTTCATTGCACATAAAAGTAAAGCTAATCATAGTATCTCATCCTAGCATTTGCCCATTCCAAGGACGTGGCTATTCGAATAGATTTAATAAAACTCTACAGAGGTGTACAAATTTCCCCACACGATAGGTGCAACCTCATCCATGATCAATGGACAAAACAAACATAATGAGATCCCGTACCCGCTTGGAACGCTAACCTAGATTTCTATATAATCTCTACCATGATTTCACAGGGGTTGGAACACAAAACCGGGAAGATACCAAATCTCCCCCAAATGTGATGATACCAAATTATCACAAAAGAAAAACATGGCTCAAACACGGCCAAGAAAACAGTTGTTCGAACGTGGCCTCAAAACCTAACGCTTAACGTGGAAGATCACATAGCATCCACGCCAACCAGACACGGAAGAAAAACTATCCCCCATGCCAGCTCCTGATCTTCCGTTGCCTACACCGGCCTCCTAGTAGAAACTATACTTCTATCTAACGGGGTGTGGGATCAAGCCTACCCATATAGACATGTGGCTATACGAAAAGACTCACTAGGCGAGAGGTACTATGAACCGGTACTTATGTGACCGAGGCGAGTATCTCCCACAGGAACCCTATCCAGGCATTCCTACCATGACAAACTACCTCCATAGTTTACCACTACTCGCCCCATGTCGGGGTTTAGTTCATGTTTAACATGTTTTAAGTTCCATTATTATTCCATATCTAGTCATGGTGTGGAGCTCATAACAAGATAGCCATTTATCTTAATTATATCATATTAACCGAGCACATTTTCTAAGGTAATAATCTTATAGTCATGTTTTAGCATTTCGGTGGTTTTAAGCAAGATGGTAGGGAGGGGAGCTAGGACTTTCCTTTGTTGTCGTCACCTTCCAGCATGTCTACGTAATTCGGGTTTTCGTCCTCCTGACGATTATTGTCGTCTGTCGGACGTATCGGTCGCTTAAGACTACCGCTATCTGCAAAAGAAAAAGGACCCAAGCAAACATAGAACTATATGGTGGCACTAAGTGCATATGATAGGGTTTGATTTTAGATGAGTTTTAGAAGTGGTTTCATGCAAATCCGAGTTATGGTTTAAAAGTTATGAATTTTAGAAGTTTATCCTATAGCTAATTAATCTAAGTGGAATTTTATATGTATTTTCTAGTGCATAAAAATGGGTGGAAACTACATAATTAGTTTCCTTATTTCATCTAGTTTATTTACAAATTTTCTAGGAAATTTTCTAAGCTAGGAAAATGTATTTATAACACTCTGTGTACACTAGCCGGGTGTACCTAGCGTTTTTTAAGCGTACCCTGCGCTGTGTATGTGTTGTGTGTGTGTGTGATAGGAGGGTCCCATGCTGGCGTTAGCAGCGATGGTGGCGTCGGCGTTAAGGCCATGGGTCCATGTGTCAGTGAGAGAAGGAGGGAGAGAGAGAGAAGACGGACAGGGATGGAGGGGGATGGTGATGCCATTCCCTTCCGGTCCCTCTTGGTGGGGACACAGAAGAGGGGGAGAGGGGGACAGCGATGGTTGGTGGTGAACGTGCCAACGATGAAATAGGTGAGGGGGAGCAGGGCTCGCCGAAGTGGCTTACGCTGGCGGCGTTGGCCCTCGAGAGAGGTGGTTGAGGGGTGGACAAAGTCCGCTGAGGAAGCCACAGCGGGTGGTGAGGTCGCCGTCGGCAGCGGGCGCCTGTGGCGGCGGTGGCGGCTCGCCAGGGTGGTTGCGGCGGTGCTGTGCTCTAAACTCGGCCCTAGTGGCCCTATCCTAACTATCTATCTACGCGTACGTGAAAAGGGACGAGAGGGGAGTGGAGTGGGGGTGACGGGGTGTTCTGCGGTGGCTTCACCGACGATGGTCGATGGCCATGGCGGCTTGGCAGAGCGGGCTCACGCGAGCAGCGCTACACAGAGGCCTAGACTACCTAATACCTAATGCAAAAGAAAAGGGGAGGGCTCATGGACTCACCAATCACTCCAGTTGGCCAGAGGCGTAGTGGAGAGGAAGGAAGGAGCAGGCGGCACTAATGGCGCCAGCGAACTCCCGAAAGGGGAAAATGAGAAGGAGGGAAATGAGGAGGGGAAAGGGGGAAAAGAGGGGGAGATGGGGTGTTCTTGTCTGCGGCGGAGCTAATGGTGGAGAGGGCGTGGCAAGAGCGTCGGTGGTCGGGCCTATTTATAGGCGGCTTGGCCAGTGTCCCAGCGGCGACATATTTCACGTGGCCATCCTAATCCATCACGTGGCCATGCCGTTGACCTCGTCTGGTCACATCGCCATGGCTGGCGCTTGCCCATGCACACGTCGGAGTTTTCTTGGTGGCTACTCTGATGGCTCTACACGTTGACGACCATGGCGCTATTGTTGACGCATTCATAGTGTGGGGGAAGAGAGAGGAGACAAGAAGAGAGGGGCGTCGTGGGGTCCCGATGTCGCCATGCCTCTACTAACCTTCGCTAGAACCAGGGTGGCTCTGGCAAGTGTTGACAACGGGCGGGGCCACGTATGGCTTGCCGGCTCGGGGTGGATGATGAAGCTGACTGGCGGGCCTGGGGCATCGGTGGGAGAGAAGGGGAGAAGGGGGAGCGAACGAGGCTGGGCCGAGCTGGACTGTGGCTTGCTAGGCCGGCTCGAGCGCGGGAGAGAGGAGGGGGATGAGGAAGGGTTGGGCTGTGGCTTTGGGCCAAAAAGGAGGGAGGGGAGGAAACGAGCCCAAGTGGCTTTTCCTATTTTCTAATTCCCTTTTCTATTTCCTATCTCTTATATGTATATGTTTGAATGATTTCAAATTCAAATCTAAATGCATGAGGGTGTAAATGGGTGCCACTATAAGTTCAACAAGCCAAACAAACATTCACAAACAAAGTTGCACACCTAAGGTTTTATGTTCCTATGTGGTTTTATTTGTAAAAAATGTTTAGGTTGGTTATATATATTATTTGCTATGCAAATTTTAAAAATTTCAATTTTTTTGTAGTTTTTAAAACTAGGCCAAAATTTAGGGTGTTACAAACCTACCTCCCTTAAAAATAATCTCATCCTCGAGATTTGAGCTGATCCTCGAACAGATAGGGAAATTTCTTTTTGAGGTCATCTTCTCTTTCCCATGTGGCTTCTGCTTTTGTATGGTTACTCCATTATACTCGACAAAACCTCACTGCTGTCCTTCTGGTTTGTCGGGTGACTGTATCCAATATCTTAACTGGCCTTTCTTGATACTGTAAATCTAGCTGTAAATCTATGGTTTCCATAGGCACTTGCTCTTCTGGCACTCTTAGGCATTTCTTTAGTTGTGATACGTGAAACACATCATGTACATCTGACATTTCTAGGGGTAACTCCGAACGGTAAGCTACTACTCCAATCCTTTCAATGATTTGGTATGGTCCAACATATAGTGGGGATAACTTCCCTCTAACTTGAAATCTTCGAGTACCCCTGATGGGTGATACCTTCAAGTAGACGAAATCTCCGGGTTGGAGTTCCAATGGTCGTCTCTAAGTATCCGTATAGCTCTTTTGTCTACTTTGGGCGGCCTTCAAATTTTCTCAAACTTTGGCCACTTGTTCCTCAGCTTCCTTAATCATGTCGGGGCCAAACAGACTCCTTTCTCCAACTTTGGACCACATTAATGGGGTCTGGCATTTTCTTCCATAAAAAGCTTTCAATGGTGACATCTTCAGGCTGGCTTGATAACTGTTGTTGTATGAGAACTAAGCGAATGATAGACTCTTTTCTCAGTCTTTTCCATAGGTCAATGCACAAGCTTGTAACATGTCTTCCAATATTTGATTCACTCTTTCTGTCTGTCCATCTATCTGCGGGTGATAGGCAGAGCTATAGTCCAGTCGTGTTCGTAAGGCTTTATGCGGGCTTTTCCAAAATCAGGCAGTGAACTGAGTTCCTCTATCCGAGACTATTTGGCTTGGTACCCCATGTAATATAAGGATGTTGTCAATGTAAAGTTGTGCTAACTTGTTACCCTTTAGTCAATCTTTATATGAAATCCATGCTGATCTCTTCCCATTTCCATATGGGAATATGCAATGGCTACAGTAGTCCTGCTAGTCGATGATGTTCTGCTTTGACTCTTCTACAGGTATCTCATTGGGCGACGTATTCTACCATATCTCCTTTCATTCCAGTCCACCAGTACTTTTGTTTGAGGTCCATATATATCTTGGTTGATCCTGGGTGGATAGAGTAGGTTGAGTGGTGTGCCTCGTCCAATGTTAGTCTTCGGAGTGCTTCATCCTTTGGTATGCATATCCAATCGTCGTACCATAACTTCCCTTGCTCATCGACTCGAAGTCATGAAAGTTCCTTCCTACTACTTTTCTCCTTGAATTGTTGTATTTCTTCATCCTTGTCTTACGCTTGCTTTATCTGATCTACCAAGGTGATCGTACTTATAGCATGTTTAGAGTGCCTTGCGGTACGATTTGCAAATTTAGTTGGCGGACTTCTTGCGCTAACTCTGGTCTTCGGTTTAAGGTGGTCATGTAGTGGCAATATGCCTTTCTGCTTAGTGCATCTGCTACTACATTGGCTTTTCCTTGGTGGTACTATACGCTTAGGACATAATCCTTGATAAGTTCCAATCATCTTCTTTGTCGTAGGTTCAAATCAGGCTACGTGAAAATGTACTTCAAACTATTGTGATATGTAAATATCTCACACTTGTTTCCGATCAGGTAGTGTCTCCATATCTTTAATACATGTACTACGGCTGCCAGTTCCAAATCATGTGTTGGATAATTCTCTTCGTGTTTCTTCAGTTGCCGGGAGGTGTAGGAAACTACCTTATCATCTTGCATTAGGACACATCCTAGTCCTTGTCGTGATGCGTCACAATATACTACAAAGCTTCTGTCTATATCAGGTAGCGTGAGTATTGGGGCTGTGGTTAACTGGGTCTTCAACTCTTGAAAACTCTTTTCGCACGCTTCTGTCCACTTGAATTCTTTTCCTTTCTGTGTGAGAAAACTGTGAACTTCCATCATGTTGGTGGGTTGCTTCTAGTCTGATATGGCCTTAACCTTCTCTGGATTGACTTTTACTCATTCAGCGGTGATGATGTGTCCTAGAAAAGCGACTTCTTGTAGCCAAAACACACATCTGCTGAACTTGGCATACAGCTCATGTGCTCGTAGCTTGTTCAAAATTACTCTCAAATGTTGTTCATGTTCTTCGACACTTCTTGAATAGATGAGAATGTTGTCGATGAATACTACCACAAACTTATCTAATTCCTCCATGAACACCTTGTTCATCAGATTCATGAAATATGCAAGGGCATTGGTTAATCCAAACGGCATTACGGTGAACTCATACTATCCGTAGCGGGTCACAAATGCGGTCTTCGGTATGTCGCCGAGCCAAATCTTTAGTTGATAGTAGCTAGATCTCAGATCTATCTTTGAGAAATACTTGGCATCTTTCCATTGGTCAAACAGGTCATCAATTTTGGGTAATGGGTACTTGTTCTTGACGGTGACTTCGTTGAGTGACCGGTAGTCAATACACATCCTAAGACTGCCATCTTTCTTCTTCACGAACAAGACTAGTGATCCCCAAGGGGATGAGCTTGGTTGAATGTATCCTTTCTTTTGTAACTCTCGTAACTGCTTCTTCAATTCTTCCAACTCATTGGCTGCCATCCGATAAGGTCTCTTGGCAATGGGTGCAGTTCCAGGGATTAGGTCAATTGTAAACTCCAAATCTCTGTTTGGTGGCATTCCTAGTAATTCTTCAGGGAACACATCTAGGTATTCACATACAATTGGTACCTCTTCTATACTTGTTGCTTGTATGCTACAAACCATTGGTTTTGCTCTGGGGGCTTGAGGGTGTCATTCTACCTTTAATCCTTGGTGGTTTATCAGGGTTACTGCTCTATCACTACAGGATATAGTGCCATGGTGTCTCCTTAACCAAACCATTCCTAGTATTATATCCAAACCTTCTGTCTTTAATACTACCAAATCTGTTTGAAATTCTACTCCGTCTATCATGATCTTTACTCGAGGGCACTTGAGGGTGCATTTGAGGATAGCTCCAGGGGTTCGAATTAATAAAGGGGTGGGAAGTAACACGGTTCTTAAACTATTTCTAAACATAAAACAAGCAGAAACAAACGAATGCGATACGCCGGAATCAAACAACACGGTTGTAAGAGTGGAGTTTACTAGAAACTCACCGTACACGACATCAGGTGCTGCCTGTACTTCCTCTGCATTAACATGGTTCACACAGCCTTGCCCAAAATTTGTGGCATTCCTCCTGGGCAGTCCAGAGTTCTGAGGCACTGAGTGTCCAGTTCTTGAGGCGGCTATCTTATTGCTGGTTATAGACTGGGCAGGGGCAGAGTATCTATTTTAAGAGG